>NC_055988.1:70856511-71179980 GCF_018446385.1 Zingiber officinale | reverse complement strand
AACCCTAGGTTACAAGCAACATAAAAGCATGTGAAACCTAAACCAATTTCATATCATAAACCATAAAGAACATCATGAGCATGTTTAGTTTAAGTTCCAAGCTTCCTAGGTCCTTGGTCTTGTTATGGCCGAAAGTTACGAAGCATAACCCTAGGTTACAAGCAACATAAAAGCATGTGAACCCTAAACCAATTTCATATCATAAACCATAAAGAACATCATGAGCATGTTTAGTTTAAGTTCCAAGCTTCCTAGGTCCTTGGTCTTGTTATGGCCGGAAGTTACCAAGCCTAGCCCTAGGTTACAAGCAACATAAAAGCATGTGAACCCTAAACCAATTTCATATCATAAACCATAAAGAACATCATGAGCATGTTTAGTTTAAGTTCCAAGCTTCCTAGGTCCTTGGTCTTGTTATGGCCGAAAGTTACCAAGCCTAACCGTAGGTTACAAGCAACATAAAAGCATGTAAACCCTAAACCAATTTTATATCATAAACCATAAAGAACATCATGAGCATGTATAGGTTAAGTTCTAAGCTTCCTAGGTACTTGGTCTTGTTATGGCCGAAAGTTACCAAGCCTAACCCTAGGTTACAAGCAACATAAAAGCATGTGAACCCTAAACTAATTTCATATCATAAACCATAAAGAACATCATGAGCATGTTTAGTTTAAGTTCAAAGCTTCCTATGTCCTTGGTATTGTTTTGGCCGAAAGTTACCAAGCCTAACCCTAGGTTACAAGCAACATAAAATCATGTGAACCCTAAACTAATTTCATATCATAAACCATAAAGAACATCATGAGCATGTTTAGGTTAAGTTCTAAGCTTCCTAGGTCTTTGGTCTTGTTATGGCCGAATGTTCAAGGAACATGAAACTAAGCCTAAGCAACATACAAGCATAAGAATATCAAGCTAACTTCATGTCAAATCATAAGGAAAACCATGAGCATATTAGATTTGGTTTTTAAGCTTTCTTATGGCTTTAATCTCATCATGGCCAAAAGTTTAAGGAACATGAATATAAGTTCTAAGCAACATACAAGCATGAGAACATTAAACTAATCTTCTATCATATGGTACATATCATATTGAAATAGTGAGCATGTTTAGTTTAGATCTTAAGCTTCCTTAAGATTTTTATACTTTGGTGGCCGAAAGTTCCAAGAGGCAACCCTAGATTTTTTTTTTTTGTAATCTAAACTCATGGAAAAACACATGAACTACTTGTACCACAGGTGAGGGGATACTTACTTTCTTTTGCTTGGTTTTTTTTCTAAAAAGAAGGTACCCTTGTGAAGAGGAAGAAGAAAGCTTCTCCTCCTAGTTCTTCTTTGTGCTTCTCTTGCTTGTAAGGAGTAGATCTTGAGGACTCCTTCTTGTGGATTAGTTTTCTTAGGGAGAAAACCTTAGCTTGGATTCAGAAATTGAAGAGGGAAGAGTCCTAGGTCTCGGTGGAGGAGGAAGAAGGAGAAAGAAGGAGGAGGAAGAAGAAGGAGGAAGAAGTAGCCAAACTTTCTTTCCCTTCTCTTCTCTCATTCCTATTTATTCTCAATGAGGACGAAAAAATGTCCCAATTCATCCCCTTGACTCCTCTATTCTCTCACCCTCTTCATTCCCACGAAAATAGAAAGAAGGAAGGAGAAAAAGGCAACTTGTCTTTGTCTGTTGCTTGCTTCTTCTCTTAACCAAGAGGAAGAGGAGGAAAGCTACTTGATTTTCTCTTGTTCCCTTACTTAATCATACTCTTACTTTTAACTAAAGTTTCCATTCTTTGCTATTCATATGTCATTCATGACTCTAGTGGTTATCATACACCAATTTAGCTTTATCTATTATGAGGGGTTCATGGTTCAAGCCTTAACTTCTCTTTCTTTTTATTTCTTTTTGGTTCTATTTCCATTTCCCTTTTATTCTAAAAGAGAATACCCATATGTATAACTTAAATATTTCGTGGGTGTTACAGTACCCCATACCTCATAGAAAGTTCATCCTCGAACTTAAAATAGCTTCGGGTACTTTCGTTTCATATCGTCTTCTCATTCCCAAGTGGCTTCTTCAAACCGTTGATTTTGCCACAGGACCTTTACTAAGGGTACCTCTTTGTTCCTTAGTCTATTGATATCTCGATCTAATATCTGAACCGGTCGGCTCTCATAACTTAGGTCCTCTTGCACTTGTACTGTCTGTGGTTCGATCACTTGGTCTATGCTCGGAATACATTTCTTTAGCATCGAAACGTGGAACACATTGTGGATAGCTGACATCTCCTGAGGCAGCTCTATTTCGTAAGCTACCTTTCCAACTCTTTTCAAAACTTGATATGGTCCCACATAGCGCGGGCTTAGCTTTCCCTTCTTTCTGAACCTCATTACTCCTTTCATAGGAGCTACCTTGAGGAATACTGAGTCTCCGACACTGAATTCCAATGGCCTTCGTCGCTTATCTGCGTAATTCTTCTGTCGACTCTGAGCAGTTTCTATCCTTTGGCGAATGTTCTGTATAGCACGGGTGGTGTTGTCAATGAACTCTGTTCGAAATCCCATCTCCTTCTTTTCACCGCCTTCGTACCAACATATAGGGGATCTACATTTCCTCCCGTACAAAGCCTCGTAGGGCGTCATTCCAATAGTAGCTTGGTAACTATTGTTGTAGGCGAATTCGCTAAGCATAAATATCGGCACAAGCTCCCTTTGAAGTCTAAGGCGCAAGCTGGTAACATGTCTTCTAGTACTTGGTTCACCCTTTCTATTTGTCCGTCAGTTTGAGGGTGGAAGGTAGTACTGAACAATAGCTTTGTGCCAAGAGCCTTCTGAAAATATTCCCAAAAATGTGAAATAAAGCGACCATCTCTGTCAGAAATGATGGTCTTAGGGATCCCATGTAATCTAATAATTTCCTTGACATATAATTGAGCGAGTTGCTCAATTGAATAGGTCATCTTGATTGCTAGGAAATGGGCGGATTTAGTTAATCTATCCACGATTACCCATATAGCTTCATAGCCATTTGTTGTTTTAGATAATCCTGAAATAAAGTCCATAAAGATATCTTCCCATTTCCATTCTAGAATTTGGATTGTCTGCAGTAATCCTCCAGGCCTCTGGTGTTCTACATTAACCCTCTAGCAGGTCAGGCAGGTACTGACTTACTGAGCCACATCTCTTTTCATACCGGACCACCAGAATTTCTTTTTCAGGTCTTGGTACATTTTGGTGGATTCAGGATGCATTGCATAGGGTGTTGCGTGGGCTTCTTCTAGTATCTTCTTTCGCAACTCTAGGTCGTCGGGAATACATAAACGATCCTTGAGGTATAATATTCCACTGTCAGCGATACGGAATCCATCATTCTTTCCCTCTAAGACTTCTTGCTTTATCCTCTGGACGCTTGGGTCACGAGTTTGCTTCCCCAATACATCATCGAACAGCGTTGGTGCTATAGTCAGGGTAGAGAGTTGTCTGATCACATCTTCGGCCCCATAGCACCAATTTCCCCTAGGTTCCCTAATAAATTCGAATATTGGTTCAGCTTCAGGTCGGAAAACTACTTTTCTTTTACAACAATCGATCGAAGCACCGTACTTGCTCAAGAAATCCATGCCCAATAGACTATCATAATCCTGCATGTCAAGCACTATCAGGTCACAGTAGAGTTCTCTGCCTGCGATTCTGATGGGTGCGGCCCGCAACATATGAGTAGATGGCATTACTTCTCCCGATGGCAGGGTTGTTAAGAATTTGCCATTTAAGGCTTGTGGTGGCATCTCTAACTTCTCCATGAAGGGTGTAGAGACAAACGAATGTGTCACCCCAGTATCAAATAACACATTAGCATACTGATTGAAAATAGGTAGCTGACCTGTGACAACTGTAGAAGCACTCGCCACATCCTCTTTGGTGAGAGAGAAAACCCTGGCATTCGTCGTAACTGGCGGGGCTTCCAATCTCCCTTGGCTAATCGGAGTCCCTTCAATGGCAGCTTGCATCTGGTGTAGCTGTGAGGGGCATCCTGTTCTGGTTATACTGCTGGGATGGTGTTTGGGACTGGATAGGGCAGTCTCTGGCCATATGTCCTTCCCGTCCGCAACTGTAACACTTTCTCGTACCCTTGTGGCATACTCCGGAATGCTGCTTCCCACAAGTGGTACACTGAGGTTACTTAGGTTGCTTATTCACTGGACCTCCTTTAGTGTTGTTCCATTGCTTTCTTTTTCCATTAGGGTTTCCTTTCCAGCTTGCTTTAGTACCTTGAGGTTTCTGTCCTTTTGTTTGTGCTTGATTCTTACCCTCGTTCATCGCCTTCTGATAGTGTTCGGTGATCAGGGCACTGCTGACCAGTTCTTCTGTAGTCTGCGGTTTATTAATTTCGCCGGCCACATTCAAAGCTATCTCGGGTCGGAGCATCTTCAGCATCAGTCTGACCCTTTCTCTTTCCGTGCTGACCAACTCTGGGCAGAGGCGAGCGAGACGGTTGAAGCGCTTCACTGCTTCGTTAACTGATAAGTCGCCTTGCCGGAACTTGGTGAACTCATCGTAATACCGGTTTGTTACCCGCATATGGAAAAACTCCTCGAAGAACTCTGCTTCAAAGTCCGCCCAGTTCATCTGATTAACTTGTCTCTTGACCTTAACCCTTTCCCACCACATTCTTGCGTCTCCAGAAAAACAGAATGACACGCACTTGATCTTTTCTGGTACGGGCTAGTCCAGCAGTTCCACTATACTTTCCACCGTCTTGAACCAGGCTTGGGCGTCCCATGGCTCACAAGTACCCGTGAAGTTCTCCGGCTTCAACCTTTGCCACTATATTAAGTAAGTCTCCTGTCGGACCACTGGGGCAGGGGCTATCGGTGGTACTGGTGCAGCTGTAGGTATGACGGGCAATGTATTTTGATTTGCTGGTGGGGTGACAGGGTTTCCTTGCTGATTCATCAAAGCGGTGATTACTTGTTGTTGTTCCGCGATCTGACGTTGGAGGTCTGTGACTACCTATGTCAGATCTGGTGGAGTCACTGTCTCCTCGGTCCTGTTACCGCGTCTTCTAGCCATATCTATCTTCATAAATGACAATAAGGCTAGCATGAGTCCATGGTCATCACTACTTATATCCGTGCATATTAAAACATCGCTTATCATACATAAAGGCAATTCATATTAGTTATACTTATGTTCATGCATACTAAAAGCATTTCTTATCATGCATAAAGAAAATAGAGTAAGTACAGAGATTCTTACTTGGAGCGATAGGATGGAGGCTTGATGTGTGTGTAGCGGGAAGGCTAACCTGGTTCTGATACCAACTTGTAACGCCCGCCCCTTTGCTAGGGCGGGGTTACGGGAAAACATACATGCATATTAAACTATTTCTAAAACAGCGGAAGTATTTATTAATATATTCTCTTAAGTTTGTAAATTATTTTTCTTTTTAACACCCATAACTAATTATCTAACCATTTATGATCATATAAGCATGTTAAGCCTAATTTTAAATTTAAAAAGGTCATGATATCAATTCCCAACATAAGCATGAATAAGTATTATGTAATCATGCAAAACATAAACATAAGATAGACATGGTTCATAACGTGCATAAATTAACATAAGCAGATCTTTTTCCTTAGCCGAGCCACCACCACACACATCTCTTGCCCCTCCTGCTGCTCCCTTAGTTTATCCATCCTTTACCTTTATCTGCGGTACAAGGAAAATAACTATAAGCGCACAGGCTTAGTAAGATCCTTTCCTACTCACAAAAAAATCCATGTTTCATAGCATAATCACAAAACATATAGCATGGAGTCATAGACATCTAAAACATCATATCATGTAAAAGAGCATCATAAAATATCATATCATTCTACAAACCAAAACATCATGTCATATTATAAAAGAGCATCATGTCATATCATATCATATCATAAAAGAGCATCATGTTATATCATATCATATCATAATGAGCATCATGTCATATCATATCATAATGAGCATCATGTCATATCATATCATAACATAAAAGAACATCATGTCAGATCATGTCATATCATAAAAGTATATGCAAGATGTCTTTCAAAAACATGCGGCATGTCATGTACAAGATGTCTTTAAAACAATATCATATAATACTTAAATATAATCTCAACATGAAAGCCCGACTATGTACCACATAACATAAATGCGTACAATCCCTAGGACGGGGTAGCTAATCCCAAACCTACTAGGGATACTAGGTCCGTACTACGTCCGTCGACCTAGGGGCGAACTACGGAGCCCATCCCTTGGACACTAAGGTCCTGGTACAAGCCACATAAAAATTAAAATAGCATGTCTTATTTACTTATCATATCATGAAGAGTGCTCTTAGTCCCAACAAGAAGGGAAGCAACTCTTAGGCCTTTACTTGTTATATCATAAAGAGTGCTCTTAGTCCCAACTACTAGGGAAGCAACTCTTAGGCCTTTGCTTGTCATATCAAAAAACATGCATACTTGAGAATATAGCCCATCATAAGAGTCATTATCATGCATGATTCATAAGCATACAAAAAGGAGCATATGACATATCATAGGGAAAACATAATCATGCATGGAAATCATTAACTAGCATCTCCTAATTCATATCATAGCATGTGAGACACATAGTAAATCATAATTGGATCTCTAACCCTAATTCCATAAAGTGGCCGAAACTTACAAGGTATTGAATCTAGGTTACAAGTAACATAAAAGCAAGTGAACCCTAAACCAATTTCATATCATATACCATAAAGAACATCATGAGCATATTTAGTTTAAGTTCCAAGCTTCCTAGGTCCTTGGTCTTGTTATGGCCAAAAGTTACCAAGCCTAACCCTAGGTTACAAGCAACATAAAAGCATGTGAACCCCAAACCAATTTCATATCATAAACCATAAAGAACATCATGAGCATGTTTAGGTTAAGTTCTAAGCTTCCTAGGTCCTTGGTCTTGTTATGGCCGAAAGTTACCAAGCCTAACCCTAGGTTACAAGCAACATAAAAGCATGTGAACCCTAAACCAATTTCATATCATAAACCATAAAGAACATCATGAGCATGTTTAGTTTAAGTTCCAAGCGTCCTAGGTCCTTGGACTTGTTATGGCCGAAAGTTACCAAGCCTAACCCTAGGTTACAAGCAACATAAAAGCATGTGAACCATAAACCAATTTCATATCATAAACCATAAAGAACATCATGAGCATGTTTAGTTTAAGTTCCAAGCTTCCTAGGTCCTTGGTCTTGTTATGGCCGAAAGTTACCAAGCCTAACCCTAGGTTACAAGCAACATAAAAGCATGTGAACCCTAAACCAATTTCATATCATAAACCATAAAGAACATCATGAGCATGTTTAGTTTAAGTTCTAAGCTTCCTAGGTCCTTGGTCTTGTTATAGCCGAAAGTTACCAAGCCTAGCCCTAGGTTACAAGCAACATAAAAGCATGTGAACCCTAAACCAATTTCATATCATAAACCATAAAGAACATCATGAGCATGTTTAGTTTAAGTTCCAAGCTTCCTAGGTCCTTGGTCTTGTTATGGCCGAAAGTTACCAAGCCTAACCCTAGGTTACAATCAACATAAAAGCATGTGAACCCTAAACCTATTTCATATCATAAACCATAAAGAACATCATGAGCATGTTTAGGTTAAGTTCTAAGCTTCCTAGGTCCTTGGTCTTGTTATGGCCGAAAGTTACCAAGTCTAACCCTAGGTTATAAGCAATATAAAAGCATGTGAACCCTAAACCAATTTCATTTCATAAACCATAAGGAACATCATGAGTATGTTTAGTTTAAGTTCCAAGCTTCCTTGGTCCTTGGTCTTGTTATGGCCGAAAGTTACCAAGCCTAACCCTAGGTTACAAGCAACATAAAAGCATGTGAACACTAAACCAATTTCATATCATAAACCATAAAGAATATCATGAGCATGTTTAGGTTACGTTCTAAGCTTCCTAGGTCTTTGGTCTTATTATAGCCGAAAGTTTAAGGAACATGAAACTAAGCCTAACAACATACAAGCATAAGAATATCAAGCTAACTTCATGTCATATCATTTGGAAAACCATGAGCATATTAGATTTGGTTTTTAAGCTTTCTTAGGCCTTTAATCTCATCATGGCCGAAAGTTTAAGGAACATGAATATAAGTTCTAAGCAACATACAAGCATGAGAACATTAAACTAATCTTCTATCATAGGGTACATATCATAAGGAAATAGTGAGCATGTTTAGTTTAGATCTTAAGCTTCCTTAAGATTTTTATACTTTGGTGGCCGAAAGTTCCTAGAGGCAACCCTAGATTTTTTTTTTTTTTGTAATCTAAACTCATGGAAAAACACATGAACTACTTGTACCATAGGTGAGGGGATACTTACTTTCTTTTGCTTGGTTTTTTTTTTCTTAAAAGAAGGTACCCTTGTGAAGAGGAAGAAGAAAGCTTCTCCTCCTAGTTCTTCTTTGTGCTTCTCTTGCTTGTAAGGAGTAGATCTTGAGGACTCCTTCTTGTGGATTAGTTTTCTTAGGGAGAAAACCTTAGCTTGGATTCGGAAATGGAAGAGGGAAGAGTCCTAGGTCTCGGTGGAGTAGGAAGAAGGAGAAAGAAGGAGGAGGAAGAAGGAGGAAGAAGTAGCCAAACTTTCTTTCCCTTCTCTTCTCTCATTCCTATTTATTCTCAATGAGGATGAAAAAATGTCCCAATTCATCCCCTTGACTCCTCTATTCTCTCACCCTCTTCATTCGCACGAAAATAGCAAGAAGGAAGGAGAAAAAGACAACTTGTCTTTGTCTTTTGCTTGCTTCTTCTCTTAACCAAGAGGAAGAGGAGGAAAGCTACTTGATTTTCTCTTGTTCCCTTACTTAATCATACTCTTACTTTTAATTAAAATTTTCATTCTTTGCTATTCATATATCATTCATGACTCTAGTGGTTATCATACACCTATTTAGCTTTATCTATTATGAGGGGTTCATGGTTCAAGCCTTAACTTCTCTTTCTTTTTATTTCTTTTTGGTTCTATTTCCATTTCCCTTTTATTCTAAAAGAGAATACCCATATGTATAGCTTAAATATTTCGTGGGTGTTACACCTAGAACCTTACCTTAGGTTTTGGCCAAGGATGAACATAAGGCTTAGAGCAAGGTTTTGAAATCTAATCATGTTTGTTTGTGTTCCTTCATGATGTATGATCTATTATGTGTTGTTAGTTAAGTTTTCATGCTACATGTTGTATAAACAAAACCTAGAACCTTACCTTAGGTTTAGGCCAAGGATGAACATAAGGCTTAGAGCAAGGTTTTGAAATCTAATCATGTTTGTTTTTGTTCCTTCATGATGTATGATCTATTATGTGTTGTTAGTTAAGTTTTCATGCTACATGTTGTATAAACAAAACCTAGAACCTTACCTTAGGTTTCGTCCAAGGATTTACATAAGGCTTAGAGCAAGGTTTTGAAATCTAATCATGTTGTTTGTGTTCCTTCATGATGTATGATCTATTATATGTTGTTAGTTAAGTTTTTTTGCTACATGTTGTATAAACAAAACCTAGAACCTTACCTTAGGTTTCGTCCAAGGATGAACATAAGGCTTAGAGCAAAGTTTTGAAATCTAATCATGCTTGCTTATGCTCCTTCATGATGTATGATCTATTATATGTTGTTAGTTAGTTTTCATGCTACATGTTGTATAAACAAAACTAAGATCCTTACCTTTAGGGTTCGGCCAAGATTAAATGGAAGGTTTAGGGATAAGGTTTGAACCTAACTATGCATGTTTATGTTTTCTCATGATGTATGATTCTTGATATATATGGTTAGTTTAAGTTTTCCATGCTTCATGTGGGGTTAAAAATAAAAAAAAAAAAAACCTAGAATCCTACTTCTAGGTTTCGGTTAGGTTAAGATTTAGGGTTATAGGAAGATCAAAAACCCCAATCATGTATGCTAATGATTTATTATGATGTGATATGGATTTTATGCCATCATGCTATTTGTTATGTGCACTTACGTCATCATGTATGTTTTCTCTAAGAAATGCTATGTGTTATGTGCACTTTATGCTACTATGTTATGCAAGGCTCATGTATGATGAAAAGCCTAAGAGATGCTTCCCTTAAGTTGGGACTAAGAGCACTATTCATGATATGACAAGAATATGATATGCAATGATAGGACAAGAACATGATATGCTATGATATGATATGATATTAATCATGATATGTTATTTTACTTTGTATGGCTTGTACCAAGGATAAGCTCCTAAGTTGCCCCTAGGTCGATGGTCTATGAAACGGGCCTAGTAAAAGGGATGGGCTCCTAAGTTGCCCCTAGGTCGATGGTCTATGAAACGGACCTAGATCCTAGTAGGTTCAAGATTTGCTACCTTGGATCTACTTAGGATGCGCGCATTTATGTATGTATGTGGTACAAAGCCGGGCCCTCATGATGAGATTATGTTTAAGTATTTATATGATATATATGTTTTCAAAGGACATCTTGCATATACTCATTCATGATGCATGTTTTCAAAGGACATCTTGCATATGCTTATTCAGCTAAATGTTTTCCTTTAAGTTTTAGTAAGATGTTCCTTTTTGAAAAATAAGTTTATGATGCCTAGATGATCATGTTATTACTTTGTGTATGAACTCTCACATGCTATGTTATGATTTACTTACATGAGTATGACTCCACTTTATGCTAGTATGTAGATTTATATCTAGATGTTGGTTAAATGAACATGTTACCACTTTATGTTTAGATGCATGATTCATGTTTTGTGAGTAGGAAAGAATCTTACTAAACCTATGTGCTTATAGTTTAATTTCCCTTGTACTGCAGACAAAGGAAAGGAATGGTTGAATTAAAAGGGAGCAGCAGGAAGGGCAAGAATGTGTGTTTCAGTAGCATGGTGGAATAAATCTACTTAATGTTTCTATGTTCTAAAACTTTACGTATGATGGATGATATTTATTGATGTCTACTCACTATGAACTTATGTTTTGATGATCTCTGATAATATGCTTAGTTCAAGTAAAATGCTATGCATTATGTAGTAAGTAGTAGAGGTTAGATCAAGTTATGAATGTTAACATGATATGTTGGATATATGATCTTATGATAATGAGCATGTTTCTATGACAACATGATTGTATGCTTAAGTTAGTTTAATTCGTTTCAAAAAAAAAACATTATTTACTTCCGCTGCCATGTATGTATGTTTTCAAGTAACCCTCGTCCCTTCGCCCCCTTCCCGAGGCGAGGGGAAGGGCAGGGCGTTACAATAGCAAATCATTTTCTTGAGCCAAATCATGCAATTGTTGAGCAACGCTCATACTAATTGCTTAGCGTTGAAAAATAAGCATGGTTAGAAGCAGATAAAATAAATGAAAGATAATCAATTAAAGTTAAAATACCATAGTCTGCTCATATGAAAACTCATCCACTAACTCTTTAGGGGGAAGCTCACTGAGCCGATTTTTGGCATTTGACCAAGCATCTATTAGATGATCTCCTAATAATATGGGGAGAAGAGAGGGAAAGAGAGATGTGGGAGAAATTGAAGCTTGGGTGGAAGGTAGAGAAAAAAAGGATGGGTGGTGAGCTAGACTTTTCTTGTATAGTCACAATGGAGTCTCCCCGGAGAGAGGTCAATAAGCCTGGAGCTGGTGAATCACCTGGTAAGGAAAAATCTTCTTGAGTAGGAATAAGAGTAGGTGTTGAGAGGATGGGATAGAGAGAGGACAAAGTCTGTTTGGGAGATGGCTCTTGTTCATCCTCTGGGGTCGTATCTTCCGGAGTAAAGAGTGCTGGTCTCTTAGGAGTAGGGGCAAGGGTCAGTTTCCTCCCCTTATGCTTTTTCTTCAGGCCAACTTCCTGCTCCGAGGGAACAGTGTCAGGTATCGAAGGTGAAGTCGGTGGTAACTCTCCAGAAACAGTGGCTTCAACTAAGTGGCTCGCGGTAGGGATGGTAATGGGTAGGATTTGGATAGGATTTCATATCCTCTGTACCTATCCTTATTTATTATATCTATACCCACACTCATCTCTATATCCATCGAGTATTTAACTTTCATACCCATCCCCATACCCGTCGGAGTTTCAAATATCCATATCCTACCCATCATCCTATTACTTACTGCCATTCTCGTTTTTTTAAAAAAAATATTTCAATGTACCTGTCAGCTCTTCCTCGTCTCGCGCTCCTTCGATTGGGTGAACATTTTTCGTGGAAAAGAAGATGAGATATGTGTTGATGATTGGATAAAGAGACAAACTAAGTCTTTTTTTCTAAGAAATAAATTAAGCTATAAATATATATATATATATATATATATATATATATATATATATATATATATATATATCGGATATCGGGTAGGGTATGGGTAAGATTTTACCACATCTGCCTCCATACCCATACCCGAAATACTCATACTCGAATACCCATTTACTATAATCGAGTATAAAAATTCTCTTCATATCCTCTATTGGAGGATCTAGCGGTCGGCTTGAAGAGGGATTGGATAGATAGCGCCCCCGAATTCTCTCGCTTTCTACATATTTGCTAGTTACACAGCGGAATACAAACGAACACAAATAGAAAGCTAAACACCAAATACAAGAATGGAAATGCAAACCGCTAACACGTGCCGATTTACGTGGTTCGGAGATAAAGCTCCTACTCCACGGCGTGTCCGTAAGGTGGACGATCCCTATCTGTCGGTGGATTACTCCCCGAAAGACCTCCGGCTAGCTCAAACCTCCTTGTGGGTGGAGAAACCACACCACAAACTCACCAAGACCTCTTGGATACAAGGGAAACTCTTGAGCACTCGTAGACTACTAATTAGACCTTAACCAAGTCTAATTTCGTCACCTTGGCCGGCCATACCAAGCTCCTTCTAATAGAGCTTGGAACAAATCAGCAACCTGATTTGCCCGTTACCAGTCGACTGGTCCATGCACCAGTCGACTGGTGCCAGCCCAACGGCTCTCTGCTACAGTGCATCAGTCGACTGGTCCATGCACCAGTCGACTGCTACAGTAACGCTACAGTAGCTGCTACAATAACGCTGCAGTATCTGCTACAGTGCCGCTACAGTAAAATCCTAAAACTAGGATTTTACTCCCGGTACAATCTCTTATACACTCGTACCCTCACAACTCATTTGACTCTTCTTTGCAGTCTTGACCTTTTGCCTTCAAGCCTACTTCCTTTGGCTCTCGTCCCTCGGATGCATCCAAGCCCGCGGCTTGTCCCCAATGTCATCCTTCGCGTATGCCTCGAAGTCGCTTCCCTCGGCCATTGTCCTTGCTGCCTTGTCCATGGTCCCTCGGATGCTCCATCCTTCACCGGACCCGAAGCCGTCACCCTGAGTCACATGTGTATCTTGCAAACCTGCACACTCACATACACATATCAAATAACGAGGGTAATCCTAACTTAAACCCTTTGCGCAAACACCAAAACACATGGTCCCACGGACCATTGGGATTGCTCCAACAATCTCCCCCTTTTTGGTGTTTGGCAATACGTTTAAGTTAGGGAAAACAAATAGCAAATAATAATGCTAATAACAAATGGACTTACGTTGCCAAGGCTACACACTTGGCAACCGCCGAATGGACTTACGTTGCCAAGGCTACACACTTGGACTTAATACCTCCAAATGGACTTACGTTGCCAAGGCTATAAACTTGGACTTACACCGCCAAATGGACTTACGTTGCCAAGTCTATACACTTGGACTTACACTGCCAAAACAAAATGCAAACATGCATTGAAACCTATCACAAGACTCCCCCTACACCTAAGCTCTCCAATGAGCTAGGATTTTCCCACAAGGATTTTTAAGAACCTATCATAAGGCTCCCCCTATGCAAAGGCATTTAAGGTTTTCCCAACTAAACCTTACTTCTCTCCCTTTGCCTAACATCCAAAAAGTTCTCCAACAATATCCCAATTGTTGAAAACTTATCATCAAATTGACCCTAAACTCATGTATCTATCCTCCATGGATTCCACACATCTAAACGAGTTGACACGGTCACGAACCAATGCTGAAAATAATTTCAGACTAGTATCAGTCGACTGCCCTAAGTGCCAGTCGGCTGCCCCCTTCGACACAACCTTACAGAACCATTCTGTGGTCGAAATCTACTGTTACCAGTCGATTGGTCTCGGCACCAGTCGACTGCCCTCATAAAAATGAGCTTACAGAGACATTTTGTACTCAAAAATACTGTTACTAGTCGACTGGTATCTGTACCAGTCGACTGGTACCCTATTTCTGAAAAAATCAACCTTTTTAGGCCAACTTCAGAAATGCACCAGAAATTCCTTAGACCTCCAAAAATCTCCAAATTTTGTGGATAGGTCTATTGTACCCTTGTCTACTTGGGAAAAATACATTACAAAATGTATCTATCACAAATCCCAAGATTGACATAAAATCCAAAACTAGCTAAATGGTTCAATTGAACCTTGACCTAAAGTCCTAGTTTTGACTTCCTCTTGATGTATTTTCCCATACCAACCCACAATGCATCCCTAGCATTGGTTTATATGACATCTATATATCCAAAACCAATTATCATGTTATATGACCCCCAAATGTCATATTTCTTGCATAAAACACAAACCATGTGTGCCAAATCCCTAGGTTTGAGACTCAAATACATCTCCAAACCTTTTGGCACACTCCATGGCTCCTCTAGACTCCCAAGTAGTACCCACCTGAGATCCATTGGTCATGGGTCCCAATTTGACTCTTTGAGCTCCCCCTAGAGCTCTTAACCTTAGCCATCTTCTTAGATGCTTTCTCCATTATGGCTAAACCACAGTAGTGCACCTTGGACACATCATCCTTGCCATAATCATATGCAACCCTAGCATATTGCTTCTCATTGGCTTTAGATGACTCTCCCTTGCCCTTATCATGTGCCACCCTAGCACATGGTCTCCTTTTGGCCTTGGAGGGACTAGATCGGTATCCCAAACCTGATCTATCATTGTTGGGTCTTTGACTACCCAACATCATATTTAATCCCTTAGATCCAATAGTGAATCTCTTAAGGAATTTATCCAAATTATCAAGCTTTGACTTCAAAGCTTGATTTTCCCTTTCTAGGTTCCTAACCCTAGAGTTAACATGTCCACCTTGGACATTCCTAGACCTACCCTTTCTAGGTATGTGTCTCCCCTTCTTGGGATTAATGCCTTGGTTCTCTATTATCTTCTTCTCCTTAGGTAATGAGAATTTAACTTTCCTAGGTCTATCATGCATAGGTCTCCTAGGGTTATGATCGATATTTACCCTATTTCTATCATGATATTTAAAACCAAAATTTTGCATGGATAAATAATAAGAATTATTCCTAGCATGCATGGAGGAATTTAAATTTGACTTCAAATTTAAACTAGGGTTTACCTTACCCTTTACCTTTGGAGCTCCCCCTTGACATGAGTCTCCATTCTTCCTCCACTACTTTTCCCACATCTTCAAATGCGCCAATTTCTTGAGCTCTTTCTTCTTTGGGCATTTGGTGTGGTAATGACCCATTTCTCCACATGTGAAGCATCTAATGTGCTTCTTCTCTTTCTTCTTCCTACAACTCAAATTAGATTTAAAATGAATTGAATTGAGTTTAGGATATACCTCTTTCTTACCCAAAGGACACCTACTCTTGTAGTGTCCTTTCTTATTGCAACCGAAGCAAATGATGTGGTCCTTTGACTTTGCTTCGGTGGAGGTGCTTGCTAGATTGACCACTTCCAAGACCTCTTCTTCTTCTTCACTTACCTCAGAATTTTCTTCAATTCTTGAGGATGTAGATAATGCCTCATCTTCATTTTCCTCCTCGGATGTTGAGCATGGCTCAACTTCCATTTGCCCCTCCTCAACTTGAGCAATTAAACCCATCTTCTTGGGTTCTTCTTCTTTTGATGTTGACTTGGTCTCCACATCCGATTGGTCCTTCTTCTCCTCTTGGACCACTTCATCTTTTTCTTCGGATTTTCCTTCTTCGTGTGTAGGCATGGGTTCTTCCCAAGGGACCTTCTTTATCTTGCTCCACAAATCGTGGGCGTTCTCATAGTCACCTACACGACTCATCAAGTTATTAGACAAAATATCAATTAAAATCGATATTACCTTTGAATTTGCCATTGACCGTGAGGTTTGCTCTTCCGTCCAATATCGCGATCGGAGTTTCTTCCCTTTCTTATCCTTCGGGACTTCGAATGGTTCATTTACCACCATCATGTTGTCCCAATCCGTGTTGAAGAAGATCTCCATCTTCATCATCCAATAGGTGATGTCCCCAAGGCTTCCTCCTTCAAACTTTGGAGGTTCTATCAAGCCGGTCATCTTGTGCTTCCTTGGCGGTTAGTCCAACGGAGAGCGTCCTCGCTCTGATACCACTTGTTGGAGGATCTAGCGGCCGGCTTGAAGGGGGATTGGATAGACGGTGCCCCCGAATTCTCTCGCTTTCTATGTATTTGCTAGTTACGCAGCGGAATACAAACGAACACAAATAGAAAGCTAAACACCAAATACAAGAATGGAAATGCAAACCGCTAACACGTGCCGATTTACGTGGTTCGGAGATAAAGCTCCTACTCCACGGCGTGTCCGTAAGGTGAACGATCCCCATCCGTCGGTGTATTACTCCCCAGAAGACCTCCGGCTAGCTCAAACCTCCTTGTGGGTGGAGAAACCTCACGACAAACTCACCAAGACCTCTTGGATACAAGGGAAACTCTTGAGCACTCGTAGACTACTAATTAGACCTTAACCAAGTCTAATTTCGTCACCTTGGCCGGCCATACCAAGCTCCTTCTTATAGAGCTTGGAACAAATCAGCAACCTGATTTGCCCGTTACCAGTCGACTGGTCCATGCACCAGTCGACTGGTGCCAGCCCAACGGCTCTCTCAACGGCTCTCTGCTACAGTGCATCAGTCGACTGGTCCATGCACCAGTCGACTGCTACAGTAACGCTACAGTAACTGCTACAATAACGCTACAGTGCCGCTACAGTAAAATCCTAAAACTAGGATTTTACTCCGAGTACAATCTCTTATGCACTCGTACCCTCACGACTCATTTGACTCTTCTTTGCAGCCTTGACCTTTTGCCTTCAAGCCTACTTCCTTTGGCTCTCGTCCCTCGGATGCATCCAAGCCCGCGGCTTGTCCCCAATGTCATCCTTCGCGTATGCCTCGAAGTCGCTTCCCTCGGCCATTGTCCTTGCTGCCTTGTCCATGGTCCCTCGGATGCTCCATCCTTCACCGGACCCGAAGTCGTCACCCTGAGTCATATGTGTATCCTGCAAACCTGCACACTCACATACACATATCAAATAACGAGGGTAATCCTAACTTAAACCCTTTGCCCAAACACCAAAACACATGGTCCCACGAACCATTGGGATTGCTCCAACATCCTCCTCCATTCGAGTCAGATGTCAGATTATCCATAAGATTTGGGTGAAATTGGCATCCTTAGCTCGCGGGAGTCCCACTGGCAGGGGCAGTTGAGAATAGACCTCACTCGGTCAACAGCTCCTGCTCCTTAGTGAGAAGCTCTCCCTTGGCTAAGATAATCTCTTTAGAAATCAAGGATTTCAAAATCGCGACCACTTCACATAACAAAAAATGTCTCAATTAATGGTAACATAGAAATCAAATTATTACAACTTACCAAAAGAGTAGGATAGCTTCTTTTGGATGAGACTTAAACCAAATAGATATAAAAATCTCTCTTGCAATCACTGGTGAATTCTAAACCGTTGGCTACTCAGTTTAGGAAGATAAGAAACAAAGATAGGATTATGTTTCAGATTTGTAGGATCAGGAAGAGGAGGAAAAGAATATTGTCAAGCAGTGGACCAAGTGACAGAGTGAGACATTTCTATGAAGAAGAAATGGGATTTCCCGCCCTTGTTTGAGGACGGTATGTCCTCAAAGAAGACCGCTTTTGATCAAGACTAGAAGAGGAAAATCTTGAATTCTAATTTTTTGGGATAAGAAAATAAATAAAGATTACGGAGAGTTGGAGGAATTCTGAATAGATGAAATAACATGAACATCCCACACATATAACGAAAGGCGTTCGACACAAATTGTTGCAATGGGATGCAGAAATATTGGCTTACTTCCGATAAAAAAAGGGTGAATGGGGAAGTGCATATCAACTACTAATTGGTCGGAAAAGAAAGTGATATGGTTATCGGGAGGAAGGTGAGGATGATCGGTCGGAGAAGGAAGATGGATTTGATAAGTATGAGGGATCTCATATCTAGAGTAGAGGTAGGCTCAATCAGAGGCATCAAAGCTTGAAGAAGTAAAGGTATACTAGGGGGCAAAAGACTCTTGGGCCATGGCAGAACAAAACATAAACAAAGGATGAGTAACTTACTAGGTTATCAGGGATTCGAGAAAGAAGTAATACAGAGGAACGAGGGTCGTCGGGAAAATAAAGGAAAGAATGAAGGTCACCGGAGAAAATAAACCAGAGAAAAGGAAGCACAAAGTACGAAGAACCCATAGTGTTTAGGGTTTTATAGAGAGGAATTTAATCGCCACCTTTAAATTGAAATGACCTACTTAAGAAGGATCATTGATTTGCAAAATTGAGCATGCTAGTACATTATACGAGGCGGTCGATGGTAGCTAATGTTGTAGAGAATGAGTAGTGGGACCACATGGCATGTACCCATAAACGGACATTTATGAAGGAAGTGACAAGCGGAACATTTTCTAGCAAAAAATGTCTTTTTGCATGTCCTCGGTACTAGCCTTAGTAGAAGCCAGATCATTTTTAAAAATGCATCAAGTACCTAAGACACTATTGAGAACATGAGTCTTGAAAATCACCAATTATAAAAGGTGAGCGAACGAGACAAAAACTCGAGTATAGTAAGTCGCCTATATTTCCTTCGACTAGGCTTGAAGGGGAGGCTAGTGATATGGGTTATAGCGAGCGAATCTAGAAAATGATGTGGTAGTTAAAGTCAAGGTGATGTGTTGGTCAAAGTCAGGATAAAGGGGCATTCCACACTTGGTCCTGTTGATCACCCAGCCTCAAAATTCTCGGGTCCTTCCAGCGCGGCTCTGAAGCATGGCGTTCGTATAAGGCTGGCCGGGTATACATTTGGTTGAGTATAAGAACTCTAAGGTTTTGTTGGTGCGGTTAGCACTAACGATTTAACTCAGGTTTTGATAAATGACAAATCAGGTTAAGTTAGTCTGTTGTTGTCTAACACTCTGATCGAGTGTGCAGGAGAAGTCCAGACAGGTCGACGGGCTGACCGGATGTCTGGCACGAAGCCCAGCTAGGTCGACGGGTTGACCGGATAGCTGGCGAGAAGTCCAAGCGGGTCGACGGGCTGACTGGACGCTTGGCGAGAAGTCCAGCTAGGTCGATGGGCTGACCGGATAGCTGGCGAGAAGTCCAGACGGGTCGAAGGGCTGACCGGGCGTCTGGCAGGTGAGTAAAGGTAAGTCACTGGAAGGGAGTGACTGTGAGGACACGTTCCCGGGAAGGGAACATTAGGCATCGATCCGGCTTAGATCCATTTCGGATATCTAAGTCGAGATCGTGACTAGATTCTGGTCTCGGAAAGACGGAATCTAAGTCATACTTTTTCATGTCAAACTCATGAACTGTGCTAACACTTTGTTTTGCAGGAAATTTATTATACTTGCCTCGGACTAACCTTGTCTTGCAGGAGAAGGACCTGTTCTGGAGAAAGGTGGTCTGGGCGCCCGGAGGGGATCCGGGTGCCCGGAGGTCCGGGCGCCCGGAAGTGATCCGGGCGCCCGGGAGGCAAGTTTTATCCCGATTGCGCGTCGCCACGTGGAGCTCACTGGTTGGACCTGCCACATCTCACCAGGGTGCCTGGAAGGGATCCGGGGCGCCCTAAGCTTCATATAAAAGAAGGGGCAAGGGTAGAGCTTCAATAAGAAATAAGAATCCAAGATCTGCTGCTCTGTGCTCTTGCGACGCCACGAAAAGCTCTCCGACTCAATGCTGGTTTTGTTTTAATTCTATTGTCGGTATTTTCTTTATCTGTCAATTCTTGTACTTAACTCTGTAATATTCGAATTGATAGTGATTGCCCAACGAAAGTGGTCAAGGACCACGGGCCTTCGAGTAGGAGTCGTCACAGGCTCCGAACGAAGTAAAAACAATTGTGTTCATTTACTTTTCCGCTGCGTATTTTTACACTCGAGTTTTCGAATCGATATTCACCCCCTCTCTATCGAACGATCACGGTCCTACAAGTGGTATCAGAGCAGGTACCGCTCTGATTTGGTGCAACCACCAATCAGGCAAAGGGGGGACTTTTTGAAAGAAAAATTAGATATCGTTTGTCTTTAAAATAAAACCTTACGCCTTTCATTTTTTTTCCCTCCAAAACTATTTTTGAAAACTACATCGCCATCTCTTCACCATTGCTTAGTATTGACAAGATATTACATTTTCAAAAATTTGAAATAATATTTTTTATTAATATTTTATTAGTTTTTTCGAAAATAGTGAAATATTATTTTTTTTCAGCACTGCTAATCCAAAACCAAGTCTTGGGATCTTTTGTTTGTTTCTCTATGTGCAAGAAATTATGACTCTTCTAGAAGGACGGAACCCCTGCGAACCACCACCCTACGATCATGAAGACTTCAACTACTGGAAGCGATTAATGGAATGCTTCTTAGGAAGCGTAGACATCGATTATATGCTAATTTTGAGGAAACCTTCTCAAAACTCGGAACTGAACAAAAAGGTAAGTAACATTATTTGTAATGTTTTACCTAACAATATTTTATGCAGATTAGAAAAGTACAAGAATGCATATGAGCTGTGGACCCAGTTGATCAAGCTTCACAAGATGCCGATGGAGCTAGAAGATCAAGTTAAAGTCGAATCCGGACTCAAGTCAGATCCAACGGAGAAGCCTGCTGAATTAGGGGTTGCGCTCAAGGTTAGTAATATTTACCAAAACACCCTTGCTAGTAATAGTTTAAAATATGCGCCTGTTAATTTGGATATGTCTGAAAGTATATGTGAAAATAGTGTACATGACAATACTTGCAAAAATACCTCTAGGATATTTTCTGATAAAACAAATATAATTAATTTAGAAAATACAGAAAATCTGAAAATAATTAATAAATCTAAAAATTTGAATTTAAACCTAAACAAATTTGAAAATTCAAACAAAAAAGATGACAAGGTCAATATTGACCTAGATAAAATTAATAAATTATTTAATCTAGATAATATTAATCTAGAAAATGCTATCCAAAACCAAGATAATTTAATTAATAAGAAATTAAAATTTAAAGATAAAACTAATCTAATAAATTCAATTAACCATATCAATTTAAAAGGCAAAGAAAATATAAGGATAAAATCAAACACTTTGATAAAATCAAAACGGAATTTAACAAACTTAAAATTAAATGTTAAAGATAACATATTAAACAAAAATAATCTAGAAATTTCAAAATTAACAATTAATAAAAAGCTAAAAGATAAACCGTTAAGAAAATATAATTCAAACAGTTTAGTTAATTCAAATTTAAAAATAAATAAAAACTTAAACTTTAAAAATAAGCTATTAAAGAAAGATAATTCAATTAACCCAATAAAATTGAAATTGAAAGAAAATTCAAATATTAAATACACTCTCTTAAAGAAAAATAATTTGACCAAATTAATTAATTCAAAATTAAAATCTTAAATTTAAATTACAAATTAAACATTAAAACTTAACTAAAACCAACTCTAATTATACAAAAATCTTAACTTAAAGGACAATAATTCAGGGGAGACTCCAGAATAGCTGGCACCTCCAAAATTAATCTACCCGACAAGGGTAAAATAAGAGTAGACTACCTGGCAGGGTAGTTAGGAATAAAATAAATAGGGACAAAAGTTTAACTTGACAAGTAGTACTGGTGAAGTTTTGGATGATAGTACGTTGGGGAAGCTTGGGCATCGCATGTCTAGAAAGATATGACTTCGATCTGGTGCATTTGGCCAAGTGGAACTGACCGAAACTACCCCTTACGGATCCTAACTAGGTAGACCAAGGTTTAGTACTAAGCTCTGTGGATAGGACTATTCGGAAAACCTCGAAGGGTTGGTTACTTCTAATGATGTCCAGGTGACTCACCAAGCTTAGAAGTTTATTCGAAGAATGCCTATTTGTTGAGACCAAAGCTAAACATGAATCTAACACAAGTTAAACCAAACTCTGTAATTAAATCTAATTCATCTCACAAAATTATAGGATTCCCTGATTGATAATCTAGATCGGGTGAGATGAATAAGGATCAAATTAATTTTCAAATTAAATTAAAATTAATTAAAATTAAAATTTCAATTTTTAAATTGAATTTCAAATTAAAATTAAATTTTCAATTTCAAATTAAATTAAAATTAATTAAAATTAAACTTTAAATTTTAAATTGAATTTCAAATTAAAAATAAATTTCAAATTTCAAATTGAATTTCAAATTAAAATTAAATTTTGAATTTCAAATTAAAATTAAATTTCAAATTAATTAAAAATTAAATTTAGAATTAAAACTAAATTAATTTAAAAAAAAAAAATTAAAAAAAATTAAATTAACTTTAAAAAATTATTTAAAAACAAAAATTAACTTTAAAAATTTTATATTTAACTTAAAAAATTTATTTTCAAATTATTTTAATATTTTTTAAAAAATTATTTTAAAAACTCTTTTAAAAATCTTTTTAAAAACTTTAAAAAATTCTTTTAAAAATTATTTTAAAACATTTTAAAAATTATTTTAAAAAACTCTATTAAAAATCATTTTAAAAACTTTTAAAAATTCTTTTAAAAATTATTTTAAAACATTTTAAAAATGATTTTCAAAAATCTTTAAAAAAAAAAATCATTTTAAAAATTCTTTTAAAAATTATTTTAAAAACTCTTTTAAAAATCATTTTAAAAAACTTTAAAAAATTCTTTTAAAATTTATTTTAAAACATTTTAAAAATAATTTTAAAAACTCTTTTAAAAATCATTTTAAAAACTTTAAAAAATTCTTTTAAAAAATTATTTTAAAACATTTTAAAATTTATTTTAAAAACTCTTTTAAAAATCATTTTTGAAACTTTCAAAAATTATTTTAAAAATTATTTTAAAACATTTTAAAAATTATTTTAAAAACTATTTGAAAAATCATTTTAAAAACTTTAAAAAAAAAAATCTTTTAAAAAATATTTTTAAACATTTTAAAAATTATTTTAAAAACTATTTAAAAATCATTTTAAAAACTTTAAAAAATTCTTTTTAAAATTATTTTAAAACATTTCAAAAATTATTTTTTTAAAAAAAAAACTCTTTTAAAAATCATTTTAAAAACTTTAAAAAATTCTTTAAAAAATTATTTTAAAACATTTTAAAAATTATTTTAAAAACTCTTTAAAAAAAATCATTTTAAAAACTTTGAAAAATTCTTTTAAAAATTATTTTAAAAACTCTTTTAAAAATCATTTTAAAAAACTTTAAAAAATTCTTTTAAAAAATTATTTTTAAACATTTTAAAAATTATTTTAAAAACTCTTTTAAACATTATTTTAAAAACTTTAAAAAATTCTTTTAAAAATTATTTTAAAACATTTTAAAAATTATTTTAAAAACTCTTTTAAAAACTTTTAAAAATTATTTTAAAAATTATTTTAAAACATTTTAAAAATTATTTTGAAAACTCTTTTAAAACTCATTTTAAAAACTTTTAAAAATTATTTTTAAAACTCTTTTAAAAATCATTTTAAAAAAAGTTTTAAAATTCTTTTAAAAAATTATTTAAAAAAATTTTAAAAATTATTTTAAAAACTCTTTTAAAAAAAATTCATTTTAAAAACTTTAAAAAATTCTTTTAAAAATTATTTTAAAACATTTTAAAAATTATTTTAAAAAAAAACTCTTTTAAAAATCATTTTGAAAAACTTTAAAAATTCTTTTAAAACCTTTTAAAAATTATTGTTATTTTAAAAATTATTTTAACTTAAAAATTATTTTAACTTAAAAATTATTTTAACTTAAAACTATTTTAATATAAAAATTATATTTTTAAAATTATTTTAACTTAAAAATTATTTCAAAAATTATTTTAAAAACTTTTAAAACTGATTTAAAAACTATTTTAAAAATCATTTTAAAACTATTTTAAAAATTATGTATCATTTTGAAAAATTCTTCTTTTTTCACTATAATAAAATTCTTTTAACTTAAAAAAAATAGTAATAAATTATTTCTATAGACTATTTTCACTTTAAAAATTATTATTTTGACTTTAAACTCATTTTTAATCTTAAACATCATTTTAACCTTAAAACTATTTTTTAATTTAACTTAACTGAAAATTAGATCTTAAATTGAAACTCATTAAAACTTAATTTTAACATTACTTTTCAACTTAATTTAACCTAACTGAAAATTAAAACTTAAATTAAAACTTAAAAATTTAACTTAAACTTAAAACTTAAACCTAAATTAATCACTGATATTAATTTTAATCTAAAATCAAAACTGAATTGAACGTATATTAATTGTCATTAAATACTTATAAAAATCATTTTAAAATCTTGTTAGAAATCCCTTAAAAATAATAATAATTATAATTCTTTTAAATTCATTTAAAACATAGACACCTAACTTAAAAACTTAAATTCCGTTAACTTTAACTTTAAACTTAATTATGTAATTAATAAGTAGAACTTAACTATTTAAGTTTAACTTTATTTTGAGAACTAAACTTGATTTGATTAGAACCTAGGTTTAACCTTAGTAAAAATATTAAAATTACTCTAAATCATTTTTTTATCAACCTTTAAAATATTAATTATTTTTTAAAACATAATTAAAGTTTGACTTAAATTGAACCTTACCTAACCTTGTTTAATAACGAGTTTAACTTCAAATTACTACCAACTTTAAACTAAGTTAATCCAACTTAAAAGAAAGTAAATGAAAAGTTAAATTATAACTAACACCTTCATCAATTAATACAAAATTTAGATTATATTAAATTATTGAATCAAGCAAAATTTAATCAATAAATTATTAATATTGATTAATTATTGAATTAATAACAACTTATCTTACTTAACATTACACTAAAGGTTAACTCATTTCAACTGAATCTAACGTTAATTACGTTTAGTCAAATTTAAATAAACAATTTTAAAAAGATAATTATACAATCGCCTAAAACACTTAGGTACGAAAATATGTTACGGTTGTAAAATTTTATATTAAGGGGGAGTAATAAATAAGGAGGATTAATAAATTAAAGAAGTATCAAATTCAGGGGGAGGTTTTTAATTATCTCCTTAAGTGTTATTTTTTAATCTTCTCTTTAAAATCTCTCTAGAAAATTCTACCTCAATTTTTTTTCTACTTTGAATATATTTAGCAAATTTTATGTCAGGTTCAGGGGGAGAAATAAAACTAATTCAGTTTTTCAAATCAAATTTTAAACTTAATTTTGAAAATCAAAGTTTAAAAATAAATTTTCAAAATCAACCTGTTTAAAATTGTGAAATCAACTCACAATTGTTTGTTTTAAATCACAAACTTTTTATCCTTTTTACTTTGTCCTTGAAAACTGAACTTTTCTAGTATTTTAAACCATGGTTTTGAAACTAGTACTTTTGAACTTTGAAAATTTGATTTTGGAAAAAGAATTCTACAAAATTATTTTTTGAAAACTAAAAGTAAAGTTCAAAATCATTTTCCTTAATTTTGAAAATTGATTTTTTTTTTACAAACTTAGTGTTGAAAAATTAATTTCAATCAGTTTTGAAAACTGGATTTTTCAAACTTAGTTTTGGAATTTTGATTTTGAAAACTTATGTTTGAAAAGCGTTTCAAAGTTGATCTTGAAATTTAGAACTTATACACTTATGTTTGAAAGTTGTTTTTCTAAAAGCTAAAAGCTAATGCTTCAAACAAGTTTTCAAAAAGTTTAAACTCCCCCAGAATATCTTGACATTTTTTCTTTGTCTGAAGTCTATGCTTACTTAATCCATGCTTATTTTTGATGAATGCCAAAGGGGGAGGGTTAGGTGGTTAAGTTAGCTAAACCAAACTGAAAATACAAACTAACTTTAAAACCACATAAATGCATATGTTTTCACTAACTTAACCAGGTTGTCATTCCATCAAAAAGGGGGAGATTTTTGGTGCGGTTAGCACTAATGATTTAACCCAGGTTTTGATGAATGACAAATCAGGTTAAGTTAGTCTGTTGTTGTCTAACACTCTGATCGAGTGTGCAGGAGAAGTCCAGACAGGTCGACGGGCTGACCGGATGTCTGGCACGAAGCCCAGCTAGGTCGACGGGCTGACCGGATAGCTGGCGAGAAGTCCAAGCGGGTCGACGGGCTGACCGGACGCTTGGCGAGAAGTCCAGCTAGGTCGATGGGCTGACCGGATAGCTGGCGAGAAGTCCAGACGGGTCGAAGGGCTGACCGGACGTCTGGCAGGTGAGTAAAGGTAAGTCACTGGAAGGGAGTGACTGTGAGGACGCGTTCCCGGGAAGGGAACATTAGGCGTCGATCCGGCTTAGATCCATTTCGGATATCTAAGTCGAGATCGTGACTAGATTCCGGTCTCGGAAAGACGGAATCTAAGTCATACTTTTTCATGTCAAACTCATGAACTGTGCTAACACTTTGTTTTGCAAGAAATTTATTATACTTGCCTCGGACTAACCTTGTCTTGCAAGAGAAGGACCTGTTCTGGAGAAAGGTGGTCCGGGCGCCCGGAGGGGATCCGGGCGCCCGGAAGTGATCCGGGTGCCCGGGAGGCAAGTTTTATCCCGATTGCGCGTCGCCACGTGGAGCTCACTGGTTGGACCTGCCACGTCTCACCAGGGCGCCTGGAAGGGATCCGGGGCGCCCTAAGCTTCATATAAAAGAAGGGGCAAGGGTAGAGCTTCGATAAGAAATAAGAATCCAAGATCTGCTGCTCTGTGCTCTTGCGACGCCACGAAAAGCTCTCCGACTTAGTGCTGGTTTTGTTTTAATTCTATTGTCGGTATTTTCTTTATCTGTCAATTCTTGTACTTAACTCTGTAATATTCGAATTGATAGTGATTGCCCAACGAAAGTGGTCAAGGACCACGGGCCTTCGAGTAGGAGTCGTCACAAGCTCCGAACGAAGTAAAAACAATTGTGTTAATTTACTTTTCCGCTGCGTATTTTTACACTCGAGTTTTCGAATCGATATTCACCCCCCCCCCTCTATCGAACGATCACGGTCCTACAGGTTTTACTCTGACACTCAAGCTAAGAATTAATGCTCTCAATCAGTAAATAGCTGGCCGGGTTCAAAGGAGCCTGGCTGGATGAAAGGTCGTCCATACTCTAGGCACTTGAGTCTCATAAAGATCTTAATACTCAATCGACTGGTTAAAGACTGGTTGAACAAAAGACTCTATGTGTATGCCCAGCTGGGCAAAGACTGGACGAGCTTAAAGACACTTAGCCTCATAAATCTCTTTATACTAGATCGGCTAGAAGGTTCTATGTGTATGCTTGACCGGGCAAAATCCGGCAGGGATCAAAGACGCTTAGCCTCACAAAGATATTAATACTCGATCAGCCAGATAAAGGTTGGTCTAACAGAAGACTCTATGTGTACATCTATATGGGCAAAGACCAGGCAGGCTTGAAAACACAACCTCATAAATATCTTTAAACTAGATCGATTAGAAGGCTCTATGTGTACGCCCGACTTGGCAAAATCCAGTCGGGCTCAAAGACACTTAGCTTCACAAAGATCCTAATACTTGATCAGCCGGATAAAGGTTGGTCGAATAATAGGATCTATGGGTATGCCCAGCTGGGTAAAGATCGGGCAGACTTAAAGATACTTAGCTTCATAAATCTCTTTATACTAGATCGGCTAGAAGGATCTATATGTACGTCCGATTGGGCAAAATCTGACCAGGCTCAAAGATACTTACCCTCACAAAGATCTTAATACTCGATCGGCCGGATAAAAGTCGGTCGAACAGAAGGCTCTATGTGTACGCCCGGCCGAACAAAATCGGGCAAGCTTAAAGAAACATCCTCATAAATCTATTTATACTAGTAGATCGGCTAGAATGCTCTCTGTGTATGCCCAGCAGAGCAAAATATGGTCGGGCTCAAAGACACTTAGCCTTATAAAGATCTTAATATACGATCAGCCGGATAAAGGTCGATCGAACATAGGGCTCTCTGTGTATGCCCGGTCGGGCAAAGGCCAACCGGAATTAAAGATACTTATCCTTAGGAAACTCTACATACACGGTTGACTAGGAAAAGGTCGATCAGGTCTAAGTTACTTGATATTATATTGTCTCTAACATAAGTACTCTGACATACATAACTTATCATATAGTTCCTTGAATAGATCTTTGGCATACTATGTGCATCATACTAGTCTCTAAATAGGTCTTTGCAGTAATTAGCACACGATAGAGCAGATTGATACCAATACAAGTTAAAGGTACTTCACTTCATAGGGCTTACTATAAATGCCTAGCCAAATGAAAAATTAGCCCGAAACATATTCAATGAAAGACATTCCAATTAAACGGTCGGCTTAAGGATTAGCCGAAATATATTTAGCAGACAAGCAACAGACAACATTCTGACATGCTGTCAAAGTTATTGGGGAATATTCCTTAAGGATTTCCTCACTAATCAATCTATTACAATAGTATATCTCAACAACCTTATCAAAGGCCTAAGGCATAAGTTATAAAAAAGGTATATCTGTGGGTAGAAAAAAGATTCCTCGGGCTATCATTGTCAATCACCCAGACTATACTCTCTCCATCACCTAACAAACTCTAACACAAGGGGTCATCTCACGATCATGGAGGTTGTGAGAGGTGGTATATGAAGGGGGATTCTCTTTGTTGGTAAGGAACACAATTCGTATCATCTTGACCTTACTCTAAGACATACCTTCTACTGTTCTTCTTCTTCACTCACTAGTTGGAAAGTGTATTGACTTGAGCGGCGAAGGGACTTACCAGGAATCCTTTCCTTGGTCTTTGGTCATTAATGCTTTGTCAGATCATCTGACTGTATGCAGGATCGGAGGAAGGTTTCATTCTAAGTTAAAGAAGTATTCTACCGGTCAACAAATTATCCATTAGAGTCAGCGCCCCATCTCCTTAGCCGGATCCGTTGGAAAGGCCACCTCAAATGATGTCCATTTCTCCAATATAAAGAAACACCTATAAACTGTTTGGGAGATAAGGAGCCCTTCCTTCTTTCGTCAATCGGCGCCATAATTGCCATAGTAAATAAGATGTAACGGTTCTTATGCATCATTTCTTGAAAATGTGACCGAATGGAGATAAAGTATTCTACGGCAGTTTTGGTAAATAAAAAGGCGTCTATCAAGTGTCTCATGTCATAAGTACTCCTATCCAATTAAGATGCACATAACGTAATAATTATCATAAAATATAACGGCCTAGTTATGACCAAGTGATTAACATATCTTCTTGCCTAGCTAAGGTTTCATCGAGTCATTGTCCTTATACATCTTCTGAGTCATCTTATGTTTCAGCATGATCCAACGGGCGGAGTTTTTCTTGTTATCGTACAATCTTAGAGCCAAGTTCCTAAAAGGACTCGGCCCCTCACAAAGACAACCGACTGAGTCCTTTCAAGGACATGGTGACTCATGAAGACCGACTGAGTCTCATGATGAAAATCTAAAGACAAGAGTTGACGTGGATATTGACTTTGACAGTTGCTTCACCTTGGCGGCCGAAGAATGATATGGAAGAGTCAAAAACTACCAGTTCTATGAAAGTGCAGCCGGTTCAATCTCCACATAAAGTACGTCTGCCAAGTCCAGTGTAAGAAATGTAATGCAAGCTACTGTAAAAGGATGGAGCTAGAAATTTTATATCGAATGGTTAAAATGTATGTATTTATATTAAGGGGAGGTGGTCATATCATTATTTTCCATTCATCTTTTTTTTACCCTCTATTTTATACCTCATATATTTCTTATACTTAAAAATTAAGGAGGGTGACCGTCGCCATCGCCCCCCTTGGGCTTCGTCCCTGATTGCAATGTCAATTGATCAAAATGAGAAAACAACACTAGATGCATCTATCAAAGCTACTAAGCCAGCTAAATTATAGCAAAAAATGATTTATTTATTTAGGTGTCTCTCACAATTTATCTTTAAATTACATAAAAGGAGATAAATCATGGGACAACTTATATTGTTGGAAAAATATGAATGAAAAATGGTGGAATGGATAAAGGATGTTTCATTGTGCATAAGACTTTAGTTACACATTGAAAGTTTCAAGGTTTGATGATTGGTTTATATTATTTTACAAGAATATATGTTGTGAACAAATGCATGAGAAGAGACTCTCTCACACATGTAGATAAATATGAGTACAAATTTAGGGCTCGATTTTATCTTGAACCGACTCGAGTGCGAGTACGACATGTGCATGCCCAACCAAACTAATCAACATTTTGCCAACTAAATTATTCTTTTTTAAAAATATAATGCATTAACGCTTATTGTGATTAATAAGAGACGAGCACCCTATAAAAAGCTGAGAGGAAAAGATATAAGGCAAATGAAGAATACTCCATCCACCTTCCACTTCTTTCTTCCTCTCTATTGTGCATCTCTTATTCGGCATAATACTAGTGATAGCATTCGGGTACTCATTTAGTTCACCGTGACCCTAGTGTTTGGTGGAGACTTGTAGTTCGCCATTGTATCTTAGGAAACAGATGACCCAAAGTCAACCTTGCTGAACGCAGACCTTAACCTCTCAATTTTTGAACCCTCCGAAAGTCATTCGGACTTGGCAGTTGGGTGACTTCCCTCCAGGCTCCACTTGGACTTTGGAGAACTCGACAGTTAGCACTTGGCAGAAACTAGCTCCACTGGCAGCTTGAGATTATCTTCTTAGGTCATCTCGATAAATAAGTTGAATTTGATTTGGTGTAATTTTAATTCAGCTAATTCTCCAAAATGTCTGACAGATTGTCCAACACTTATAGCTATCAAGTGGTTACAAGGTGGGAGGGGTTATTTTTTTTCTAGAAGCATGCATTCATCGAAAATTGACCTTGCCTCATTATAACAAAGCTCCACCCTCTAGTCAACTAGGCACCCATGGGACACATATCTTCCAAAAAAAATAAAGCCCATCACAACTCCTAGTGGTAATTCTTACAAAAATAAAGGACAAAATGAAAAGGGTTCGTCAGGGTCCACTGTATCACTTGCTAGCTTGTGGATGCTTCTACGACATGAAAGTCGGCTGCTACTGCTACTGAAATCACCATTGATGACCCAATTGCTGCCGGATGCAGAGAATTCAATTCCTTTTTATTTTTTGTTAGTCTATTTCTATGTAGACTTCAATCTAGTTTACACTTGCCTGTTTATGTTTCAATCTTATTTTTCCAACGTAATTAACTACTACTGAAGCCCAAATTTGCTAAGAAGAAGCTCTTGATGAGGTTAGAAGTGAAGACAGAGGACCATACAACAATTTTCAGGCAAGCCACAAATGGATCAAGTGGAAGAAAGAGAAGGGTTGTCCTAGATACCTCAGATGATGAAAATGAGGAGGCGGATGTTGTTAGTGTTGCATCTCCAGATCTATCTAAAGGCAAACATGTTACAGATTCCTTACCTATAATCAAGAGCTTTCTGGAGGCACGAAAATTGAACATTAAAGAGCAATGGGGAGGTATTGGAGGATAGGAAAGACATCATGAAAAAAGAAAGAATATTGTTTACCATCATGGAAACAAAAGTGGAAGCATAATGGTAGAAGAAATTTCCCTAAGACAGAAGATAAATTACAATAATCTAGAAGAAGCTAACTGGAATAAAAAGGATGAGCCCCTCAGTTTTCCAGTTTACCCAAAAAAAAGAAGTGCTTAAAACTCATTGTGCAAAAGGCGGGTCCCGCCGCCCAGCGACCCCCTAGGCCTGGCCTCATAGGAATCCTAGGAGGAGATAAATCAGCGGTGAATGTTGGCCCGGATAAAGCGTGGTATCTCCGGAATTTAACACAGCCGGCCCAGATTATTCATCCAGTGCGCGTCCGTGGACCTTCCACCCTACAACTTATTGTGCAAGGATGCCACGTCTTAAAACTCGAATTGATGATTGAGGGAGAGAAGGTAGCCTACACTATAAAAATTTTCTAATTTACCGACGGAATAATATTCTGTTGGTATTTATTTGATATTACAGACGAAAATTAATTTCCATCGAAAATAAATTTTTTTTTGGAGATTCCTGATGGAATTCTATTTCCCTCGGTAATTTCTGATGGAAATAAGATTCTGTTGGGAATTCTCGATGAAAATAGGATTCCGTCTGGAATTCCTGACGAAAATATAATTCTGTTTGGAATCTCGAAATTATTAGGGCACCCGTACCCTTCCTCTCACGCGCACGTGTTCCTCTCTAGCGGCATGACTTCTCTCCGATGGCATTTTCTCCAGGTAATCTTCTTCCCTCGTTTTTTTACTACTTTTCCTAATCTTCGGCGTTTGTTGGTGTACACACTGCCAAGTGCAGCGGCGTTTCCGCCTGCCAGCAATTGGCTGGCGGCGTGTTTGGCCACTAGCCGTGTACTGGCAGCGTGTCTCGCCGCCAGCCGCGTGCTGGAGATGTGTCCAGCAGCCAGCCACGTGCTGGCGGTGTGTCCCGCCGCCAGTCGCGTGCTGGCGGCATGTCCTGCCGCCATCCGCGTACTGGCGGCGTGTCCGGCCGCCAACCGCATGTTGGCGGCGTGACCGGCCGCTAGCCGCGTGCTGGAGGCGTGTCTGACTGCTAGCCACATACTAGCAGTGTGTCTGACTGCTAGCCGAGTGCTAGCGACATGTCCAGCCACTTACCGCGTGTCCGGTAGCCAACTGTGGCCGCCACCTGTTGGCAGCGTGGTCGACCACCACTTGTTGGATGCGTCTGGCCGCGTGGCTGACCACCACCTGTTAGATGTGGCTGGCCGCGTGCTCGGCCACTAGCTCACAACTGGGAACTTGTACGATCATCAACTTTTTAATAAATTTCTAACTAATTTTAGTTAAATTTTTATTATGATTACTTTTGTTTAATTTTATCTATTTTTTGTTTTTTTATTTAGTAGTAAACAACATCCGCCGCTCTTTTTTAGTTAGACTACCCTCTTCAGGTTTAATTTCTTAAAAAAATTTACATATATGCTATATTAAATAGTTGACATCTTGAAGGTGATTTGTAGGTTAATAGTACATATATGTTTTATGGCAATTGTTATGTTTTATGGTAATTGTTATGCTTGTGTAAATTTATGCTTTAGATAGTTGACATCTTGATTTTAACAATATGAGTATTAAACATGTTAAGTGATTGAGTTACATAGCTCTCGTCATATTAACCAATTTGGAGATCCACATGCTTTTGTAAGGGATGTAACTAAGTGCAAGCACCATAGGACAAGTGTTCTATTGAAATTTCAAATGAACAAGAATATTAGAATCATATGAAAGAACTAAAGTTTCCTTAATTCCTATTTTATATTTGATTGCTTTATTTAAGCTTAAATCAAATTGTACAAGTTAATAGTATTTTAAATTGTATTCTCATTAGGTGACAATGTTTATGACCAAAGATTGGATGTACAATCGATTAGAAAATAGATTTATTAGAGATGATTTTATTGCTGAAGTTGAAGAGTTTGTTAACTTTACTAAGAGTCATCCAGAATGTATAAATGGTGTTGAGTTACGGTGTCCGTGTAATCATTCGAAATGTATAAATAGAGCCTTCCGTGATAAGGATATTGTGAAAGTACATATATGTATAAATAATTTTATGCCAAATTACTATAATTAGTACTGTCACAGAGAACCTTATTTATATAAACCAATTGGGCCTTTTGGTGATTCATCATCTGTCACAACTTTTGCTATGCCTAAATCATCAACTAATGATGTTCCAATGCAATCAATGATTCAAGATCTGATAAATGCTGCAATTGATTATTCCTATATAGATGAAATACTAATACCTAAATATCAACAACTGTATGAAATGTTAAAGGCTAGTGAAAGAGAAGTGTCGGAAGACATTTCCTCTAGTCATTCTCAACTATTATCTATTGTAAAGTTATTGAATATAAAAGCAGAACATCATTTTTCAAAAAGATGTTATGATGGCATATGTCAATTGATGTCAAAGTTGCTTCCTACTGATAACATAATGACTGATATTTTTTATAGTAAAAAGAAATTTGTTAGAGGTTTAGATTACCTGTAGAGAAGATTGATTGTTGTATAAATAACTGTATGATATTTTGGAATGAAGACAACGATTTGAATGAATGCAAAAAATGTACTCACCCTTGTTATAAGCATCGTACTCACATACCAAGGATGAAAAGGAAAAATATTATTTGGAAAATGATATATTATTTTTCTTTAACTGCTAGACTTTAACGCTTGTATTCATCTTCCGCTACAGCTTGCCACATGATGTGGCATCATGAACATGAATACAAAGAAGGTATTATGTGTCATCCTTGTGATTCTCCTGCATGAAAACATCTTGATACTATATTTCTCTTCTTTACAATGGAACCACATAATGTTAGATTAGGACTTTTCATAGATGAATTTCAACCATTTGGTCAGTCAGAACAATAATATTCATCTTGGCCAGTTATATTAACATCGTACAATTTACCACCATGGATATGCAAGAAAGATGAATTTATGTTCCATCAATACCAATGAGAAGATTGATGTTTTCTTACAACCTTTGATTGCCGAGTTGAATAAACTATGAAATGTAGGGCCAGTCACTTATGATGTTGCAAGTAAAATGAATTTTAGATTGCATGCTATATTATTATGGGCGATTAGTGATTTTTCAGCATACTCAATGTTGTCGGGATAGAGCATAGTTGGTAAATTAGCATGCCCACACCGTATGATAGATTCTGATGTATTTTCATTACCTTGCAGTGGAAAGGTATCTTGGTTTGATAATCACCATAAATTTTTACTTGTTGATCACCATTTCAGGAGAAATAAAAAGAAATCCTAAAGAATGTTGTAATCAGAAAACCTCCTCCAACAGTCCATGCTTTAGGTGAAGAAATCATTGAAAAAAATAGAAAGATATGGATTTCTACCAGTATCTCAACCTAGTTCCAATGAGTTAAATAAATACATTGTTAGGATGTGCAAATGTGGTTGGAAGAAAAGGAGTATTTTTTGGGAGTTACCATATTGGAAGTATATTCGACATAATTTAGATTTTATGCATATTGAGAAAAATTTCTTTGATAATATCTTCAACACTATGATGAATGTGTCTAGAAGAACTAAAGACACTACAAAATCATGTGAAGAATTAAAAAAACTAGTCAACACACCCGAGTTATATCAGGATGAAACAACCAATATATTTGCAAAGGCTTGTTATACATTAGACAAAGATGGTAAATAAGCTTTATGTAATTTGTTGAAAGAAATCAAATTTATAGATGGGTATGCCTCAAATATGGCTTAATATGTGGATACGAACAGGTTAAAGAAGTTTGGAATGAAAAGTTATGACTATCATGTATTCATGTAAAGACTTATGCCAGTAGTTTTCCATGATTTACTTCCTTATAATGTTTGGCAAGCACTCAGAGAATTGAGTCTATTTTTTAGAGATTTGCCAACGAGGTATATTATGATAGATGATATGCTTCGGCTAGAAACAGACATTTCTCTCATATTATGTAAGTTGGAACGCATATTTCCACCCAGTTTCTTTGATTCAATGGAACATCTACCAGTATATTTACCATACGAGGCATAAATAATAGGTTCTGTGTAGTATAGATTAATGTATCCATTCAAACATTTTTTGAGGAAATTAAAGAATAATGTTTGTAACAAAGCAAGAGTTGAGAGGTCAATATGTAATGCTTATCTGGTTGAAAAATCATCTTCTTTCTGCTCTTATTATTTTGCTGATAGTATGCAAACAAGACATTGTAAGTGTCCTAAAAATTATTGTCACGCCCCAGAGGAGTCCCTGTCCGAGAAAATTTCGGCAGCATCTCCCCTGTACGGTGGACAATCTGAAACTTTTCTACATCCTCATATACCTCAGCCATAGGCGGCTGGAATAATAACAATAAATAAAATCAATCACCACGCAGTTTATACATATATTCAGCCTTTGGCTATCACAACCACGCAGTTAATAATAGTAATCACAAACTATAGTACTCTGACTCGAAATCCACCCTACTCAACTATACTCGAAAAGCTCAAATCCGACGAAACTCACCTCTTCTGCCGTCCAGGCAGGCATGTAATAAAAACATATCGAATAGAACATCCATCAATATCAAAAGAAAAACATACGATGTCCAAGTATCCAAATAACCAAGTACACATATAAGCAAATAAAAACCAAACCAAATGGTAAAATAAATCCTCGAGGTCTGCAGGGATCTAGCACTACGTGCAGTGAGGACTAGCGACTGGAACTCCCTCCGGACAGCATCAACCTGAAAATAACAACAATGGAGGCGGGGTGAGTCCAACACTCAGCAGGTACAATTGATATGTAAAGTAGGGAAATAACACCTAGCACTAATCATGTGTACAGTCTCCTGATATAAGAAAGATAAAAATATGCATCTGAAGTAAACAGAAGAGAAACTGTACTAACCAGGACCTGAGTATAAGGTCAAACAGTCCGAGTGGTATAGGAATCCTGTATGCATGTCAAACATAGGTATCCAAACAATATGCAGCATATAAATGCAGCAAGCACAAACACAAGCAATAAATGCATCATGCATATGATGCCAATGATGCGTCCTGGTCACCCCTGACGCCAGTCGATCATCTCACACACAATAGTGAGGCCGAGTGGGTAGGGCTGTGACAACCGTGCACTCTGTCGTCACTACTCCTGATGAGTGACCGAGTGGACGGGATGCTGTCGGAGTACACCTATCCTCCTACCCCAAATCATAAATGGGGGAGCGCAATGCTCTCATCTCCCGGTACTCAAAGACGGGGAGGAATCCCTGCCGGATAACACGTTGTGTCACACTACCCATGAGCGGACCAACGGTGCCTAACAGAGTCCCTCTGCAACACACTCAACCTGAATCGACCACTAACCCATGAGTGGTGGTGTGTGCAGATCCATGTAACTGGCGATGTGCTCAACAATAATGGAGCGGACTATCGCACAGCATGCAATCATGCAAATGGTGCATGACACTAACCACAAAATATCCTGACCTAATCCACATGTATATAAAAATGCATCATAGGTCAATGAATCAAAAACAATCCAAAGATACTGAGAAGGTATAAAACCTAGGTCCTGAACATGGTCAAGCATGGTATATCACTACCCCTATAAGCATGTATAAACAGGTAAAGTATACATGAGATGCAAAACCAATCAATCAATCAAGCATATACCAAGATTTGGATAGTGATTAACCGAAACAGATAAGAGAACACAATTAATGCAAATTGTTAATTTCATTACTAAGCATATCAAAGACAATAAGTCAAAAGTACCCGCCTCCGAAAATAGAAAGGTCCAATCTGACTCCGAGATACTCGTCTCGCGTCAAGGTCCTGTATATTAAACATAATTTATTTAGCTAACTCAAATGTATAGCTAAATAAAATCCTTAAGGCTAAATTAGGGTAAAACCCAAATCCACTCAAGCCACATATCACGATTAAATAGAATTAGAGCACCCTAACAAGTTCACAACTAGAATGAAATCTAGTACATATACAAACTTACCTCTACAACTTGTCCAAATCTGGTTGGAAACGTTGCTACTGTAAATCAACAGTCGGAGCAAGATTAAATTGTCAATCTCCCAAACCGATAAACCTAAATCACAATTCCAACACCTTCATTAATCAAATTAAACCCAAACTCAGTAAAAAAAAATTATATCATCTACACCTTACCTAAATTCACAGCAGGAATCACTGATCCACTGAAGGTTTGTTACTACCAACAAAGGTTGATTGCTGCTGGAAACCTTAAATTACACTGCCGAATCACTGCTGGAATCACTTGTTGTTTCCTCATCCGAACAACCTTACTCTGAAGAGGAGATGAAGCTCAGGCACGGGAGAACACCGGCAGTGGTACTCAGGTGCCAGCAAGATGGAGGACTAGGGCACGGTGTAATCTCTGCGCGTCGACGTCCAGTGGCTACTGATCACCGCGATGGGAGCCGAGATCAAAGGTGTCCGACGGTGGCTCGTCGGACCGGAGGAGAAGAGAGGGAGTCTCGGTGACCAGCTGTGGTGGCGGCGTGAGGTGGCTAAGGCAGAGGCGTCGGTGTGCGGCTCGGGAGGAAAAGGAGAGATGTTGGCGTCGGGTAGAGGAAGACCTCTGCTCGGCTGTGCCTGAGTGCCAGCGAGGAGACGCCGGCGATGAGGGGCGCACAGTGGCATCGAGATCGCGGTGTGCGGCGGGGACGAACGACTGTCGGAGGCGCGGCGGTGAGAATGAGGTGTCGGCGGCGCACGGCTAGGGCACAACAAGAGGAAGTGAGAAGAAACGAGAAGAAGAGAGGGAACCGCTCGGCGCCGGTTAGGGCTCGGGAGAAGGCGCGGGTGAGATTTAGGGCAAGGGTCGGCTCGCGAGGGAGAGGGGTTTTCGACGAGGGAGATAAAGAAAAAGAATTTAAAAAGGAAAAGGAAAAATAAACTTTTCCTCACTTAAATGGGGTAGCCTAAACAGGCTTTTCCGGGCCCCATTTTTGTCCCTGTTAACTCGTTCATACGAGCTCCGAAAAATTCCCGAAAAATTTCCAAAAATTCCAGAAAATTCTCTTATTAATATTCGCCTATTTTCCGGTATTTTACAATTATAATGATGCTTCCAAGCTGATAGACCCATCGATGCTTTCTATTTTCAAGTTTTCTGATAAGCTAATGGGTACATCGCTTTCTAGATGGTTAACCCAAGAAGAATATCATCCTACAAGCACATACAAACTCTTAAACGGTGAAGAGACCAAATCATACATAAAGTAAGTTAACTTCTCTAATCAAACATTTATCCTCAATTTAATTATTTTTCTTGATATCTCAATTATCTTAAAATTACATTCTTTCCTAGCTTGTATGAACATCAACTATATCTATAAAATCCATCAATGGATGCAAGTGAAGTAGCTGAAAAGTTAGAGGCTGAATTTACATTATGGTTTCAAATATATGTAAGTTAGATAATTTATCAAATTTTTAAGTTCATGTGTATTAAGAAGTTTCCTAATGTCTACTATTTTTATAGCTAAAAAACCATAGAATATCAAATATGCAAGATGATAGGATAATGAATCTTGAATCAGGACCTCTCCGTAAAATAAAGGTCTATTCTAGTTACTATGTTAATGACTTCAAAGGGTCTATGGATAATAATAACACTCAGTTTGATTACTATGATAGACTTGAGGAAATTATAGAGGTTGAATATCCTACATCACCTATAAAAATATGTGTGCTATTTAAATATTCATGGTATGATCCTACCCTAAGAATAGGTACCAGAATGCAACCAAACTATAATTTAGTTGAAGTTAATGCAAATAAAAGGTTCAATAAGTTTAAACCTTTCATTTTGGTGGTACAAGTGGGATAATTTTTCTATCTTGAATATCCTATGAAGAGAAGATGATGTAGTGAATGGTTGTCTATTAGTCGAATAAAGCCTCGCTTGATTATAGAAATGTTGAACACCATCACTACTCAAAATCATGATGCATTTCAGAATGATGAAGTGGAGAGATATTCAGTTGATTCACAACTCCAATCCACATCTCAATTACTTGTAGATGTTAATGTCACATACGAGAAGATAGATGATAGAGAGATGTCCAACAGTGAGGATGAATTTGTACTAATAAAGTCTAACAATCAAGACTTTGAAATTGTTAATGCTGATTAGACAGATGTTAATGTGATGTTGAAACTATTAATTTCCATATTATTTTGTATTGATGTCATGCATGTTTGTAAACTTTAGTATCTTGTGTTGTAATGTTAGTTTGAAGATATATTATGGATGAGCAACAGGCAATAGCACCCCGTGGATACAAGGTTATTAGAGTTGTCGAAGATTCATAAGTATTTTTTGTTATTATTAATTCAAGTTCATATATTTCTTCAACAATTCTCATACCTCAATATTTTTTTTTATAGATTTATTCCTGATGGCCATCGGATTGCCTCTTATATCACTAGAAAGTTTAAATAATGAGTATACACTTCTAGTACTACATGGAGGCATGTAGACTACGAGATGAAGACATTCTATTATAATGAATTTGTATTAAGTAAATTTAATATATTTGGTATTTCATAATATATTTATCCTTTCATATACTAAATTCTCAACTTATTATTGCAGAAAAGAAATACATGAGAAGAAGGCCAGGAAGAACAATTTAAAGCTACATAGATAGCTACTGTGTTAAACTTTACAGAGACCTTATGTACTATATAAGAAAAAAGGGCACTAAGCTGGTGTATGTTTCCGAGGCGACATAGAGTGCATGGACGGTCACCTACGCTGCAGAAATGTGGCAAGAAAATGCTGAAAAGACTCAATCTAATAGAAATACAGAGTCAAGTGGCTTTAGCACCGGAACTGCTCAACATACGTCAGGATCAAAATCTGTTGTTGAGCATGCTATCGATTTAGTGAGTTTAATTTAATGTTTTACATTCTAAAAAATTTTATATTTATTACCAAACTTGTATAATTATGTCCCAAATTATTTGTGTATGCAGGAGCATGATCTTGCTCAATAGCCCACATGTATGGAGGTATTCTCAAGACCCATAAGAAGAAAGATTAGTCATTTGTCGATTCTCGATCTCGGGCCCTACACGTAAGATTATTAACTTTATTATATTTATTCATTTCTATCTTGATTAACTTTAGTAATTGTAATCAAATTGGATATTAATCAATATTATACTTTTCTACATAGGAGCAAATGATAGAAAAAGTGGCTCAGGCCTCTCAGCTACCATCAGAGAGGGAGAGTCACAATCTCTATCCACTAATGCGTTAAATAAGATATATTATGATGTTGTCAGTGGAAGGACAAAAAACTCCACCCTCTATGATCTTGGTTCCTAAGCCAATGTGGCATTTGATCGTTTGAGGACTATTAGGTCCGTGCTAGTTCCTCTTCTTCTACTGAGATGCAGTATTTAAGATGAGAAAATGAAAAACTGTGCACTCAACTGAAGTTAATGGAAGAGAGAATGACCTCTATAGACCAATGGAGGGTGTCTGAGTAGTAGAGAAGGACTCCTGAGGAGCAGAGGAGAGCTAAGAAGGATTGAATCAGAGTTGCACATGACGCAGATAATGAAGCTCTCTTTGCCCGTATACAAGTGATTGTGGCTAATTTCGCCCATACTCAGACACCACATGGTTTTGAGTCATAGGAGACTCAAGACATATCAGACTATGGTGACATTATAAGAAAATTAGTCTATTATGACATTATGTTAATGACATTTATTTATAAGTATCATAATAAACACCTTATAATGACACTTCTCAAAAACAAAAATAATTAAAAATTAAATATCAAATTAGACCATGTGCCCTAATATTTATAATAAATATCATTATTAATCTATTCATAATTAATTTAATCTATATTTATAATAATTCTAACTTAAAACCCTTAATCTGATCCTTATCCCCTACAGCATCGAACTTCTTTCTCACGCACACCTCTTTGTTCTCCTCTTCTTCACCGTTCAAACTTCTTTCTCACACCACACATGGCCTCTTCGATCACCTCTTCTCCTTCATTGAACTTCTTTCTCATGCCCTCACACCGCACAAAACCTCTCCAATCTCCTCTTCTCCTTTGATTTCCTTCGATCTTCTCTTATCCTGTTTGCTGTCTGACACCACAAACCGCTTCAAGTTTCACACACCACCTCATTCTCCTTTGATCTTCTCTTCTCCCGACATCGTACCTCTTTCTCATGGGGCACAAAGTGTAAGCACCCCATGGAGGTTTTGATGTGATCAACCAAGTCAAGTTAGGTCCTGTTATGGTTTGATGCCTTGTGTCTAAGTGTGCAAAAACTTAGGAGCACAAGAAGTCGAGCAAAAGATACAAATAACGAGAAGGAAGATACTAGGGAGAGTCGATGGGCTCAGTACATTCGAGTGATGAGGCGCTATGGAAGAGTATGTTGACGGACGAGAAGGAAGCACGAGGCGTTTTCGAGGGACGAGAAGCCGGAGTGAAAGGTTGCTTGAGAAGGCCAGAAAATCGGTTTAGGTGAGCTCTATTTTGGATGGTTAAAATCATTCAAGAGAGCAGAGCCGGAGCAAGAACCCAGACCCCCGGGGCTAGCCAGGGTGCCCCAAGCTTACGCCCTGGTCGAGGGCTGGTTCATCCCGATTCAAGCGCCCAGACCTGGTCCAGGCGCCTGGACCATGAAACTTATAACTTGTTGAGCTATCACGATCTATTGCATCATGGATAAAATTTTATCCATACCCAGGCACCAAGATTAGCACTATAAATACAGTCTTGATTTCAGTAGTTAGAGAACAACACTAGAAAACAAGTTCTTTTTCTGTTTTACTAACGTGTGAGTTGTCAATATTGGACGAGGCTACTCCGCTCAAAGGAGATCTTCTAGTGAGCTTTACTTACCTTGGATTAGCAATTCTTTGATTGCAAACATGTAAATTTTTGTGCCTCTGTCCTTAATTAATTTGCTTCTTAATTCTTTTGTACAAGTGTTTGTTTTAATCAAGTTATAAGATCGAGAAGGGTATTCATTTATTTTCAAGTCTATTCACCCCCTCTAGTTGATCGTCAGGGGACCAACAAGTGGTATCAGAGCAAGGATATTTCATAAGGATTAATCGTCAACCGAAGCAAAGAAATCAAAGGTCGGACCAAGCCTCATCCGACCAAAGTTTGAGGGGGAGTTTGCATACTGGAACGTCAAATGGAGGTATTACTAAAAATTAATTTTGAAATACTTTTAATAATCAAGTATGGTTTTGTAGTTCCTAAGGATCAACAAGGAGTGAAGAAAGAAGAGTACCTTTGGACGAAGAAGGAGCAAAGCGACTTCGTGGCCAACAGCAGAGTGAAATATCACTTACTAAGTGTATTACCGCCTCAAGAAGTCAATCACATTGGAAGCTACACATCGGCCAAAGATCTTTGGGAGAAATTCCTAGAACTCCATGAAGGCACATCCAAGGTAAAGCTCCCACAGCGAGACATTTTTCGGAGCAAGTTAACGAATATTCGTCTTGAAAAAGGTGAGAAGGTAGTCAAACTACACACGTTGATCAAGGAGCTAATCATCGGACTGGTCAACCTCGGTAAAAAGATAACCAACTGAGTCACGGTACGCTACGCACTCAGTGCTTTTCCGAGAACTCCAGAATGGACTTCGATAATAGACGTCTACTACATATCAAAGGACCTGGAGGTAAGTACCCTAGAGGAACTATTTTTGACTTTAGAATTACATGAAACCAGATGTGCAGGTATAACAAAAGGGTCAAGCCAGAACCTGGTGCTAAGAGTCACCAACTTGAGTCAGACTCAGATCTCGAAGCAGACCAAGAAGCTTATATGCTAAGGAAGTTTAAAAAGTTTTTAAATCTAATAAATTTAAAGAAATCCAAGGCAGAAAAAATCTAATCAATAGAAGAAAGGTTCGATGCTACCAGTGTCAAAAAGGACACATAAAGGAGGGCTGCCCAGAGCTCAAAAAAGAAAAAGACAAAGGAGCCAAGCAAAACAAGCACAAGAATCTCAAGGTCACTTGGGACGAAAGCTCATCGTCTGAGTCCGAAATAGAAGCATATGCTGGACTAGCACCAATAGCTAGTCATGAAGAACAATGTAAAATACCGAAAAATGGTGAATAATGATAAGGGAATTTTCTGAAATTTTTAAAAAATTTTCTGAAATTTTTCAGAGACCGTATGGATGAGTTTACAGGGATAAAACTGGACCCCGGAAAAGCCTGTTTAGGCTACCCTATTTTAACGAGGAAAAGTTTTATATCTCCTTTTCTTTTATTCCTTTTCTTTTCCTCTTATTCCCGTGCCCTAACCCATGCGACGTCGTCTTCTCCCTTTCTTAACCGGTGCCGCAAGTGACGGTTCTTCCTTTCCCTTCCTCTCCGATCGACGCCAGCCAAGCTTCTGCTTCCGCGTCTCTTCCTCTCTTCCGGCCGAGCAGCGCCGACTTTCCCTTTTCCTCGCGCCGCCCCAGTTGCTACGACCAACACCGGTCGACAGCCGCTGGTTTCCTCTTCGCTTCTTCGCGCCACCACCCGAAGCATACCTCGGCACTAACCGATCGTTGGCCACCGGGGGTTTGAGCTCTTCCCCCTGCCCTAGTTGGATTCGCCAATCCTCCCTTCTCTCCCGTGCAACCAACCCAAGCTTCTCTGCCCTAGATGCGGTCAGCATCATCGCAGCTCTTGCATATGGTTCCGGCGCCTGCAATTGGGGGCTACTCGATCGTCGGCCATCCTCACCAGGCTGCCGCCGTCGAACAGAGCAACGCCGACCAGAGCAACGTCGACCACCATATCTCTCCGGTGTACCCTGGATTGGGTCTAGAGTTGCCAATGCTCCACTGATCGATCCACTACTACCTACTGCAGTCACCTCCCGATTCTTAGTGCCCTCTGCCCTAGTTCACCACCGCAGACGCATTTGGATTCCATCTGAGGGAAATCAATGGACTTAGTTAGGGATTTTTGGCTGCTAGATTTGAGGGATAGCTAGATTGTCTTTTTCTCCAGCAGTGGTTCAGCAGCTGAGACATTCAGATTTAGGTAAGGTTTATAGTCATTTGAATTCTATTATTCTGTTAGGGATGTTTGTGGAGTTATTTGGCCGACCATTGTTGATCCTAATACAGTTTTTCTGGCAACAGTTTCTCCTAGCTCCAACCATTGTTTACCAATGGAAGGTTTTCTTCGGTTGTGAGCCTATAAAGGGGCATCCAAATTTGGGTAAGTTTTGGAGTAAATTCATTTCTACATTTAATTGGTTTAGTGGTGATTGATCGTGGATGTGTTAATTGAGGATTAATTGATACATGATAGATTATATTGAGATAAGATCTGATTTCTTGGTTGTGATGGATGGATCATGTTCCAAATTGGATTTGAAATCTGTTGTGATTTTATTTTGGATTAGATATGATTTATGTATAAATCTAATCTTGAGAAGGACATAATTGAGATTAATCATTTCGATTAGGGTTTTATCTATGGGTTTGAATCTTTGGGTTTAGCTAGTTGTCGCTTATGTAACCAGCTAAACTGTATACTATATGGTTATGCAGGAAGTTGATTTGAGACAAGCGCCTCGATGTGGGAAGTGTATTGGCACGATTTTCGCAATGAAGGCGGGTACCTCTTGACTTATCTTTTATGATATTGTCAATTGGATATGTATAGTATTTTATAGCTACAAGCAATGATCATGTTTGCCTTTGGTATGTCACGGTTTGATACCCATAGCATGTTCTGTTTTGTCGCTTGTTATGTATCCATGTTTATACCTCGTGATTATTGCCATGAGTACCTTAGTTCCTAGAGTAAGTGACATACCATGCTTTACTGAGTTTAGGTCTAGATTCTGGATTTTTATTATCTGGCATGTGTACCTATATTTTTTATATCATATCTGATCTGTGTATCTAGACCCTTTTGCTTTGATCCATGTATATTGTTGGTACATATTTTATGGAGGTGGATATGTTCAGGACCTACGTTGTTATACCATAGAGGATCTGTATACCCTAGATCTGTGGATTTTGACTTACTGGTACTATGGTACACATTTATATATATATATATGGATTAGTTCAGGATATTGTCATGCTTAGTGTCATGCACCATTTGCATGATTGCATGTTGTGTGATTGTCAGCTCCATTATTATTGAGCACATCGCCAGTTACATGTATCTGCACACACGACCACTCATGGGTTAGTGATATATTCAGGTAGGGTGTGTTGCAGTAGGTGCTCTGTCAAGGGCTCCGTTGGTCCACTCATGGGTTAATGTGACGCAACGTTGTAGCAGGACAGGGATCCCTCCCCGTCATTGTGTACCGGGAGATGAGAGCATTGAGCTCCCCCATTTATGATTCGGGGTAGGAGGATAGGTGTACTCCGACAGCATCCCGTCCACTCGGTCACTCATCAGGAGCAGTGACGGCAGAGTGCACGGTTGTCACAGCCCTACCCACTCGATCTCACCATTGTTTATGAGATGGCTGACTGGCGTCAGGGGTGACCATGTCATTGGCATCATACGCATTGATGCATTTATTGCTTGTGCTTGCTACATTTATTTGCTGCATTTGGTTGGATGCATATGTTTGACATGCATACAGGATTTATGACACTCTCGGTTTGACGACCCTTTTGTTCTGGATAGGAGTTCCTGGTGAGTACAGCTTCCTCAGTTACCTTTTAGTTTTGCATTTTTCCTATATATGATTAGGAAGTTGTATTCCATGTTTATTGCTGTTAGATATATCTTACTAGGCATGTCTATTGGTATTCGCTGAGTTGTTGAACTCACCCCCGTGGACACTATCTTTTCCAGGTATCAGGTTGTTTATGGAGTCGCTTGGAGTATCCTACCTGCCGGTCCCCACGTCACATCAGAAGACATGTCTCCGCCTTTTTGTGTATTTTATCTTGGTATATGATATGTGTGTATTTGGCTTTATGTGTTCCGTTTTTATTCCGGAGTGTTGTGTTGTTGTGTGGTGTAAGCCTAGTCGGCTAGCAGTGTTTTGTTTTGTTCTGTATGGGCTTGTATTTATGTTTTTCCGCTATGTTGGTTTTGATTTTAGCCGAGTGGGCTGATAAAAATATATATAACTGCGTGGTTGTTGTTATATTTGTCCAACCGTGTAGGCTGAGATTATTAACTGCGTGGTTGTGTATATATTCCAGCTGTATGTGGCTGATGTATATTGTGCCTGTAGAAATGCTTCAGATTGCCACCCGTACAGGGGAGGTGCTGCCGAAATTTTTTCGGACAGGGACTTTCCTGGGGCGTGACAAACAAAGTACTTTAGAAGCCAACATCGATGAAGAGGGGGCAACATCAGATGAATGCAACGATGCAGGGAGAGTATCAAGCTTCATATCTGACATGGTAAGTGGCCTCTTACCTCTAAATCAACTAAATTATGGTAATAAATAAATGTCAAAATCAATGTGTAAATCAAAAACTAAAAATAAAAATTTAAAAAAGAGAACATAGAAATAAAAGAATCTTGGCAAAATCTTGCTTAATAGAGGATCTTGAAAACTTGAAAACTGAAAATGCTAATTTAAAGGAACAAATAGAAAATTTAAAAAATTCAACATGCTCAAATTTTAGAAATTATGAAGGACTAAATTGGTATTATAGATTTCACAAGGGTCAAATAAAAAAAGTAACAAAAACATACATTCCTAGAAAATATTTGATCAATCCAGTTGGAAGGAACCTATATTTAGTTCCAAAATCATTCTTCATTTAAATTATGCATATTTCTAATTTTAATTTGATTTAATATTTACCTTTTAATAGCATAATGTGCTAAAATAAATTTCTTAATACAATTTTTTAAATATTAATTTTCTAAAAAAGATGATTTCATTTCTACCTGTAGAAAAAATTTTAAAATTTTTTTACCATTGTATTATTTTAATAATTTTTTTCAAATATTATATTTTTAATTTAAAAATATTTTACAAAGTTATTTTTACAAAACTTATTTTTTGGTAAAATCTTATAATATTCTCTATCCAACAAAATATTTTTAAAATTTTTTTTGACAATATTTAATTTTCTATGAATTATTTTTCCAAATGATAATTTTTAATATTAATACTTTTTGAACACTTAATTTTTTAAAATTTAATTTTTTTCAAAAATACTTAATCTATTGCAGTTTCAAAAATATTTTCAAGATTTTTTGAACTTCGAAACTATTTTTTAAGCATTTTTAAGGAAAACTTATCTTTCTATAGTAAATAATTTATTACTACTTAAATTAATTTTATTTTTTTATGAAAATTTTATTGCTACTTTGGATATGTCTACTTAACCTTTATAAAAATTCTCAGAATTTTTCAATAAATAAAATAACTTTTAAAATTATTCTTATTAAAATTTATTTTTTAATCACAAAAAATCATAATTTCAAGAATAATTTTCAAATTTTTTTAAAAGTGTTAGTCACTGTTTGAGTATTTCTTATACTTTAATTTCAATTTAATTTAGCAAAACTCTTATTTTTAATGTGATCAAAGGGGAAGAGTTAGAAGTTAAGTTTAAGGGGGGGTACATTTTTTTTCCAAAATATTGCATATTTAATGTTTTAAAACTTGCATATTTATTTTATTCTATTTTACCCTAACTTAACTTGGATTAATCAACATCAAAAAGACAGAGATTGTAAGTACTCCGTAAAGGTTTTGATGTGATCAACCAAGTCAAGTTAGGTCCTGTTCTGGTTAGATGCCTTGTGTCTAAGTATGTAGGAACTTAGGAGCACAGGAAGTTGAGCAAAAGACACAGCTAATGAGAAGGACAACATAAGAGAGAGTTGACAAACTTAGTGTGTCTGAGGCACGATGTGCTATGGAGAGTATACTGGTGGATAAGAAGGAAGCACGAGGTGTTTCTGAGAGACGAGAAGCCAGAGCAGCAAGTTGCTTGAGAAGGTAGGAAAATGGGTTCGGGTGAGTCCTGTTCTAGATGGTTGAAATCATCCAAGCGACTGGAACCGGAGCGAAAGCCTAGATGAAAAAGTTAACAAGTCTATTGACTTTGGTCCAGACGCCCGGACCCCCAGACCCCCGAGGCTAGCAAGGGTGTCCCAAGCTTGTGCTCTGGTCAAGGCTGGTTTAACCAGTCTGGGCACCCGGACCTGGTCCAGGCGCTCAAATCATAAAACTTATCACTTGTTGAGCTATCAAGATCCGTTGCATCATGGATAAAATTTTATCCACACCCAGACACCTAGAACCCTTCCAAGCGCTCGGATCAGCGCTGTAAATACAACCTTGATTTTAGTAGTTAGAGAATAACACTAGAAAATGAGTTCTTTTTTTGTTCTACTACTATGTAAGTTGTTAACATTGTAAGTGGTTACTTTGCCCAAAGGATATTTTCATAGTGGCCTTTACTTGCCATGAATTAGCAATTCTCTTATTGCAAGCCAAGTAAATTTATGTGTCTTTGTCTTTAATTAATTTACTTCTTAATTGTTTTGTATAAGTGTTTATTTTAATCAAGCTATAAGATCGAGAAGGGTATTAATTTATTTTCAAGGCTATTCGCCCCCCTCTAGCCGGCTGCTAGGGGACCAATACATAGTTCTATTTTCGCATGCCACAAGTTGTCGCTCGCACAAACCTAATCTGCTGCCTTTTCCTGCAATGCGCTGAAGCTGCCTTTCATCTTCTCTTTGGTTTGTACCTCTTAATTCTTTCTTGTTTCTCCCTTTTTTTCTAACAATTAGAATAAGAGTTCTATGTTTTTCATATCTTATTTCTTTTTTGTTTTGTTTTGCTTAATATTAGATTTATGTCTAAATTCACTAATAGTATTTCTTTTACCTATTGCTTCAATTAATGCCTTTATCTTCCTAATCTTTGTGTACCTTGAAGACCTAATAATAGAATTTGTGACCTGACTACATAGTAAAATACTATAATTTCTTCTGATGTATTCTTTTATTGTTTCTTCGGTCAAATGCATCTACTACCCCTTAGTTGTGGTAACCAATCACAATCAACGAAATTACCATAATGACCTAAATTTCTTAACTGAACATGCTTTCAAGTTTCCATTGATTGCATATAGTTTTGTCTTTAAGTATCATGTCTACATTATCTTATCGCTTGTGGATTATAACCCTTGGTACAATTCAAAAATAGAAATCCAACTTAATCTTTTTCTGTAAACATGTACTATAGATATTATTAAAGGGCAGAAAGAATATGTTACGATAAATTTGTCGTTCACATGTGTTATGATTCCATACCCCAAAACTATTTATGCGAGCAAAACGCCTCCAAGTTGTAATTGCAATAAAATGTTAACCCTTTATGATGACTATATCTAATTTTGGATTTGAGCATCCAACATGAAAAATATACGCAATCTTTTACACATGAGAAATTACAAAACTTGGCATGTCCATTTACAATATTCACATATAAATGCACTTGATATGTTTGTGGATAAGCTGGACAACTAGTACTATGTCATTACTTTGGCATGCCCATCTCTACCACATTGACCTTTCTACTCTTAATGTTTTTCATGCCTTGAGAAATTTTCATTTTGTTGCATCCTAGGTGTGTCTATTTTTATTAATACTGTCAAGAACCATTAAAAGTTATATTGTCTTTCTTAATTATATGCTGAGAACTCTAATACCTTGTATAAGCTGACTAATAAGCTGAACATAGTTTCATTTGAGAAATTTTAAATGAATCTAATCAAGTTTATGCTTATACCATTAACTAGCAAAATTTCACATTAATAATGTGCTTGAGTAATATCAGTGATAAAGTTTGCTTAATTACAATGTTTTAATTATGATTCTTTTGGTTGTGGTAATTATATTAGGAAATGTAATATATTTTTTAAAATTTATAGTTCTTCAATTTTACTTCACATTGAATTTTGTCTATTCAGCATCACAGGATATACTATTCTCTAACAATATACTTGCTTAAATAGTTAGATTAGCATTATCTACTACATTATCTACTTAGCATTTCTTTTTTATAAGTTATGTCTGATTGCTGCAATGATAATTTCTCCTATTAATACCAAATAATAGGAGTTGGACTTGTTAATTGTTATGTTAATGCTGTTAATATAAGCTATTTATTCTATTTGAACTTATTTTTCTAGAAATTACTGGTCTTGTTGATTCTATTTGTTAGATCATACATCCAAAAGTTTGTCATTTATCATTTGTTTGGTCTCTTGATGAAAAGGAGAATGTACTCTAGATTGATCTGTTAATGCTCAATATTAAGATTTTGCATTTCATGTTTCTGGATGGCAATTGGTTGCTAAAGTGATCTTGCTTCTAATAGTCAGTATTCAAAACTGCTTGCTATGTGCTTAATTATTAATAGGTCTAACAAATGGGTAGAGACACAGATGGGTACCAAATGGGGGGATAAGTGGGAGGAGAAATTTTTCACAGGGCATGGCATGCATCTGCTGGTGAACATAAGTTATAATTTCATTATCTTCTGGGTCTTGTTCAGTAGATGCAGCATTCAATATTAATGAACATTGATTCTACCTAACAATAAAATTTGAGATGATAGATAACTTGTACTCCTTATTTGAAGCTTTTATATGAACTACTGTTTAATTTAAATGTCTACATTTAAACACGCATTTACTTAATATAAACCACTATGGGGTTTCCCTCCATAGTGGAAGATAACAAAAATGATAACAACAAATACTATATTATATATTAAAAGGTCTTTAATCATATCTCATGTAAGATTCAACATGAGTGATTATGATGTATATATATATAATGATAAAAATAAGAGTAATTTGGTAGAGATTATTTGAGGTGTATTTAATAACATTAATGTAAGATCTCTAGAATAATAGATGTTGTTGGTCCTTTCGGCTCAAATCCTTTGCACTACTCTTTTGGCACTAATATAATTGACATGGGAATTTTGTTTTTAAAGAAGTTAGATTTTCCTCACATTCCAACTATCTGCTATTGGATTAATCATTTTGTAGAATTTATTAGTAGAGATCCTTTTTCTGTGTATGTTTGTTTCTTCTATGCCTGATATCATCTAATACCATATCTACATAATCATTTGTTTCATTTTATAGGCTGGTCGAGAACTTGGGGGGAAGAACATTTTGGAAATGGGTAAGGTTTTCAGTTTATTTCATTTCATTCATTTGCTAAGTCATGTGGATCTTTTCGGCTACAAAAGCAATAATGTTAAAACAAATCTAACTTAATAACTCAAAATTTTCCTCTAAATTAGAATGTAATCAAATTTTGATTGTTCTTCATTCTAACAACTACTAAATAATAGTTGTAATCTTATTTACTTACATTTATCTACATCATTCAATCCGCAAGTTTGCTTTCACTTTATGAAGCAATTCGAATGAAATTTCTTGCATTGCCTTTGTTCAGGAAAGTACACAAGTACGGAAGAAGCACTACAGGAGAAAGCTGGGATATAGTTGTGGATGAAGAAACCCACTACGAGTGAGATAGTTCCTCATTGCTTATATATTCCTACTACCATTTCTATGATCTCTAATTTCTTTTCTTTCTCTCTTTTACTAGGGTCATATCTCATTATGATTTATTAATTAAAATCATAAGTTAAATTATTCCAAGCTTACTTTACTCATGCAAATGGAAGTCCTTCAAGTAATGATGTAGCAAAAAGATTGGTAAGTTATTTTATAGTCTTCAACTATGTTGTAGAAAAAATGATTTATTTTAATTATTATTATATATTTAATAATTATTAACATGTCATGTTTTGATAAAGGACACAATGAATGAATTAACAATCAACTTCCTAAAGATTCTAATGATCCAGTGAATCAGAATGATATATTTGCTCAAATCAAGGGACTTGATAGGCTTGGTCGAGTATGTATGCTTGGTGATGGCGTTAGTCCATCTGATTTATAGGGAGAAGTTCTTAGAAATGCCACATGCAATCAACTAGTGATGGAACAATAGACAAAATTACAAAAAATGGATGAGCAAATTAAAAAGAAAGGCCAACATATTGTAATATTAGAAGTCAAGATTTCTAATCAATCAAATCAGAATCCTCTTTCAAATTGCATTAGTAATCAACACACATCACCACGTAGTAGTCCACAAATTTTTGTTCCTCATCATCCATCTTTATGGGTAAGGTTTGTTTAATTTCATTTTATTATCCATTTCACACATCTTCAAACTCTTCAAATTTTTAACTATTTTACACTTTTATGTAGATTGGATGCTCTAATTTTAGTAAAAATTTATTTGGTTCAACGAAAATTGTGGCAAAAGGAGTGCTCCATAGCATGGATCCAAATAGTATAGTAGGGAGACAAGCACTAGGATCAAATTGGCATGAAGTAAGAATATAAGTTATCCTAAAACCAAAAGAGAGTTTGATTAGACATTATGATCTTTTACAGAAGTTTGAGGATACACTTGGAGAAATGATAGTCTGGCCTTATCATCTGGTATAATTTTAACTTTTCATTAAAATATTATTAATTTTTTATATTTATCATGTTATTATAATTTTAAATAAATATGAAATATATTTGCAGTTAACAGTAAGTGAAGATTACTATTAGATGAATATGAAATGATACTTTACATCTTCTCGTTTGGTATGATATTTCATCTTTATCATTATTTCTATTAACTTTTTGTCTGCATTATTATTTTATTTCACTAATACAAATATATTCATTATATTTTATAGGTGATGGGTACTTAGATTTTTGTGAATCAATATGATGGTTAAAGATGGTTTGCCTAGTTTAGTTTTTATTTTATAAGAGTTTGTTAGTTCTAAAACTTAATATTTTGAGTGTAGTGTGTAATTAGTTTTAGATGTAAAGAACTTGACATTAGTTTGTATTTGTAACTCTGACTCAAATATTTGTTGGATGAATTTAGATTATCTATTTGCACTTTAAATTGTATTTTATAATTTTTTTTTCTATTCTAAATGGTGGATGGATTGTCATGTTGTGTAAAATTGAATTCATATTATATATTCTAAATAAATATTAATGATCATTTTAAATTTATTTATAAATTATTATAATGACATTTATTAATGTCATTATAGATTAGTTAAGGTGACATTTAACATGATCTTATAAATTATCTGTACAAACACTTTTTATTGTCTTTATAAAAAACATAAATATCATAATAAATGAGTTTTGCTAACATTAGCTTTGTCATTATTATGATGATAACACGACATATATAAATATCCTTAAAAAATATTTCCTGACATTATAGAGTGTCATTACATCTTTAAATTGTGTCGCTTTTGATGTTAGCATTTATATTGTTTAACAACATTATAAAATGTCAGGAAATTATGGAGGGTCTAAGACGACATTTGTGTCACCATAAATATAGTATAAAGGCATTTATGTGTGTCATAATAGATTAATTTTCTTGTAGTGTGATTAGCTTTTTTTGAGCTTTGTTCAACTACAATTTAATTTTTTATTTATCATACATAAACCATGCAAAATATATTTGATTTTGATATTCTAATCTACTCATTTTTAAATATTATATTATTATATGTTTCAAGCGTCAAGGTTTTCATATTTATCACGATCATCATCATCTTCTTTCTATCCAGATATCCTTTTTTTTACATGTAAAATTCATTATACATGTAGGATCGAAAAGAATTTAGATATCTCCACAATAGCATGATATTGTCCACTTTGGGCCTAAGCCCTCATGGCTTTGCTCTTGGGCTCTCCCCAAAAGGCCTCATGCCAATGGAGATATCTTTTCTCTTATAAACCCATGATCTTTCCCATGTGTTTCCAATATGGGACTATGTTTGCAACCTTGCAACCCCAACAATCCCCCCCTCAAACAAAGGACCATAGGCTTCCCATGTCCGATTCTCGACCCACCAGGTCTTCCTGCCCCTCAGTCTACCCGACCTACTAGGACTTTCCTTGCCTAGCCGCAACTAGGACTTCCTGCCCCTCGGTCCACCCGACCTACTAGGACTTTCCTTGCCTAGCCGCAACTAGGACTTCCTGCCTGATGTCTGGTCCTCTTGATCCGAACATAGGAGCCCCCACTTTCTTTGTTCGAGGTCAATATTGTACTCACATGGTTCAATCAGGCCATAGCTCTTGTGCACAGTCGGCGGTTAAACCTTCTGGCAGTCCGGGCTCTGATACCACTTGTAGGATCGAAAAGAATTTAGATATCTCCACAATAGCATGATATTGTCCACTTTGGGCCTAGGCCCTCATGGCTTTGCTCTTGGGCTCTCCCCAAAAGGCCTCATGCCAATGGAGATATCTTTTCTCTTATAAACCCATGATCTTTCCCATGTGTTTCCAATATGGGACTATGTTTGCAACCTTGCAACCCCAACAATACATATATATAACATTTTGAATTATACATCAGTCTGATTATAATCTATCGTATTTGACTTTCTACATGATTTTATATTACTAGTTTGGGTTGAAATATTTGTTATCATAGTATGAATTTATATATTTGATTATGTACATTTAGATTTATATATGAATATTTGTTTTTATTATTGTATTTATATTTTGTTTAGATTATATTTTTTTTAGATTATATTGGTTTCTATATATTTTTCTATCCATAATACTATTTATTTGTTTGTGATATATGAATTGTTATAATTGTGTTAATTTGTTTGTATGTATAGATTGTTATGATGTGTAAAATGTTATTATATATATATATATATTTTTTTTTTTGTTAGAATGTGTAAAATATGATTGCTTGTATGGATTGTAAAATGTGATATTTATATGTATGAAATGATATCGTCTGTGATTGTTTTATATAGATATGTAAATTATAAATAGGGTAGATCCCGAATGTAAACATTTCCATTTTATTTTCTTTATAGACGGAAACAAGGTTTCTGTCGGTATTCCATGTCAATATTCATCGACGGAAACAGTATTCCCATCGGTGATTACCAACGGAAATACTGTTTCTATCGGTAATTACCGAAAAAATACTGTTTCCATCAGTAATCCTAGTTGCGGTGAACAGTGTTCCCGGCGATGTGTACTGACGGAATATTTATTCTGTCGGAAAAAATACCGATGGAATTTTGATTTCCGTCAGAAACCCCCGTTCCGATAAATAATATCCCAACAAATATTTTTCCATTAGAATTCCGTCGGTAAGAAAATATACCAAAGGATATCTGGCGGAAAATTTTATCGATAAACCAAAAAACTTTTGTGATGCTACCATTTTTTGGTGCTTCATTTTTGCCTATTCATAAAAGGTTTACCACAAGACATCTATCCTAACAACTGACAGCATAATCATTTATTGACATTAAGCAGACGGTAGCGTATTATTGTTGTTCTAGTTTGTAATGATAGAATACAATATTAATGTTGTTTCTCGAGAATCATAGGTGCTGGATTTGCATTCTGTTCCAGTAAACGCAAAAATGTGATCAAATTACTGAACCATGAGGAAAATTTTTCTAAAATATTTAAATCATGTATTTTAGTTTTAAAATTAACAAATAGCTTACCTAATTTTATTTTTACTCCTATGAATTGATTGCTACAATATAACAATCGATTCAGATAGTGCTCATATATGAACAATAATCGCTTAAAAAGTTTAATTCGTATTCAAAATATTACTACTCTTAATATAGTATGTCAAATTTATCTTTAAGGGCATGAATGCAATCAGAAGAATGAGAAGAACATATAAGACTCGTTTCCATGTCATTACAAATTCTCTAGATCTATTAGTTAATTTTGATCTTATGTGTCTCGTTCTCTTAATTATATGCATGTCTTCAAATATCAATTTTATATATCGTATTGAGAGCAATGAATTTTTAATTATTAAAATCTTTTTAATCATTTTTCTAATTTTTTTTTATTATATCATCACAATCGATTAAAGTTACTCTTCATTGTCACACAAACATATTCTGAATTGATTGATATACTGTAGCAATCATTCATAGGTGCAAAAATAGATTTAAGTATGTGATTTGATAATTTTAAAATTAAGATACGTGATTTAGATATTTTAAAGACTTTCCTATGTGATTCAATAATTTGTCGAAGTTTAATTTATCCAGATAAAATAATAATGAGCCAAGGAACACTGAATTGGTGTGACTGACCTTGTCCCATGAAAATTTCTCATCGACCGTTAGGATAAATCCGAAAATGCTCATAACAGGCGACTTAGAAGCCTAACATCCTGTTGTGTGTTTTATTTAATGAAAAAATTTCAATAAATATATCATAACTAGAGATCAAATCATCGATGCTTGATGTAACTTTGCAGCTTTCCACTGTGTGTTTCATTTATAGCCCTGGGAGCTTCATTTATCTAGAAAAAAAATTTGAATTTTATCCAAATAAAAATAATTAACCAGGTCTGGGGTGATCGGCCCGGTCTCACGAAAGTTTCCCATCGACCATCAGGGTAAATCGGGAAGTGCTCGTAGCAGGCAGCCCAAAAACCCAGCATCCTTTAGTTGCGTGCCCCATTTGGAAAAAAAATTCCTGCAAATTCATCATAACTAGGGCTCGAACCGCGGGTGCCTAGGTAACAACCTGGATGCCCTATCACTGCATCATAGCCCCGAGGGCAAATTTTATCTAAAAAAAAATGATTAACCAAGCTGGGTAACGTCGAGCCTGGGGTGACCAGCCCGGCCCCATAGAGATTTTCCACCGGCCACCAGGGTAAATCGGGAAGCGCTCGCAGCGGATAGTATAGGAGTCCAATATCTTTTAGTTGTGTGCCTCATTTGGAGGAAAAATTCCTGTAAATTCGTCATAGCTGGAGCTCGAACCGTGAGTACCTTGATGACAACCTGAATGATCTGCCGCTGCACCATAGCCCGGGGCATATTTTTCAAATTTTATCCAGAAAGATACTATAGACGATTGATAGAGCATGCTTCAATAAGACATTTGAATTTTATCATTAAACTGGATGATTACCAATTTCTTCACTTTGGTAATATTAGCCGTTAATTTTGCTGATGATTACAAGAAAAACGCACTACAGACTGAAATGTTGGGCTTTTTATTGAAAAGCCTGGAGATAAGGTTTCATTACATTCCAATTTTGTTCCTTATCAACGTTACAATTTTCCAAAGTCATGCGTTACTTAGCGATAATTTATTTTGTGAAAGAAACAATTGTTTGTAGGGTCCATTCTATAAAATCTCATGAAGACTTTCTGATTATAATTTTTCATTAGTTTTTCTCATTATTCTTCTACTTATGCATTTATATAACATGTCTTGTTTTCTAATCCTGATGCTTATATTATGATATAATAACTGAGGTTCTTTGGGAAGGAGAAACTTTGGACAATGAAAAACCTGATAGGAATATATCTACAAGTCATGCTGCAAACAGGTAGCTTAGAATTCAATGTTCACGTTTGGTCTCTACAACTTATGATATATTTTGTTATTTTTATTACTGGTGTAATTGACTTTGGGTCAAAGTTGACCAAGATGATCAAAGAGGATTAACTCGAGCTTGACAATGTTAGAAGTCCAATGGAAAGTTGATAAAGTAAGTCCAAGTAGATCAAGGAGGATCAGACATTTGGCAATTGGAAGTCCAACAGGAAGTTGGTAAGAAAAATATTCAAGTGAATCACGTAGAACCCGACACTTGGTGACTATAATATGGCGTTAACAACAGAAAAGTCTAAGTGAATCATAGAGGACTAGACACTTAGTGATCGGAAGACGAACAGAAACTTGGCAAGGGAAGTCCAAGTGGATCAAGGATGACGGGACACTTAACAATCACACGTACAACTAGAAGTTGATAAAAGAAAAGTCCAAGTGGATTACGAAGGACTGGATACTTGGTGACTGAAAGTCAACGAGGAGTTGACAAGAGGAAAGTTTAAAAGGATTACAGAGGACCGAACATTTGACACGAGACGGTAAGTCCAAGTGAGCATGGAGGATTAGACACTTGACACGAGATAAAGTCTAAGTTGTAGATCCGAAGAGGCTGACTAAAGGGGTCAATAGTCTGCAATAACAATTTTAATACTTTCTCTTTCTATTTGAACTTAGCAAGGACAAATACACGTTAGTCAAACAAAAATACTAATATAAAAAGTAAATGGGACAAAACGAGTTACTTGGTTTGCAACCGAGGAGTTTGTTAATTCAAGGTAGTAGAAAATGCACTATCAAGCTCCTTCTTCGATAGTGGTGCAAGCGGAGTAACCCCTTACAATGTTTAAGTGCAAGAATAGTGAAAATGGATTTGTAAACAAAAGTACAAAGTATATGTTCTTATGAACTTCGAGCACCAGGACTGTGTTAATTGTTGGGTTCGTCGGGCCGCGAAAATCGCTTTTTCGCGTCGCGGAAACCCCGAGTCACCCAAAGCCATGGATCTCGTGCAAAGATTCGTAAACAAAACTTTTCGAAAAACTTTTTCTTGTACGAGTTTGTATGAACTTTAGATCTACACTAGATGAGAGTTATACCTTCAAAGCGAAGCCCTTCGCGTTCCCGCTCGTCTAAGAAGTTGCCGGATCTCTAGACCGTCAAGTGTCGGTCCTCTAGAAGTATCCACACGAACAATTCTTGATGGAGAAAACCTAAACAAAGGTGTGCTAGCACCTTGATAGGTCACGGCAAGGCAAGGAAGAGGAGGGAGAGCAAGGAGAGAACCCAAGGAAGAAGAAGGAGTTACACCACTTGAATGAAAAATGAAATCCACACTAATCACAAAGTGGCCGGCCACTCTACCTTGTGAAAACTCCCAAATTAATTGCATTAATTGCAATTAATATGAAGTTATTATGAAAATGGCTTTGTAACTTCCATGAGGTGGCACCCATGATGATGTGGAACATCATTATTGGTCCACCTAATGCCAACTCACCAATGAGGTGGCAAAAGGTCAAGTCAAAATTGACCTTTGGTCTTCCTTCTCAAGTCAAGTCAAACTTGAACCAATCTCTACCATGGTTGATCTAATCTAACCATTTGATTCGAGCCAACTTAATATAATGAATCTAATTCATTAAATTAAATTGATTCAATGAGTCAAAATCTAAATTAGACTCATTGAACACATGAATCAACTTGAGTCGAACTCAAGTTAGCCCAATTAGGATTACTCTTAATCCAATTTGATTCATCAAATGAATCTAATCCTCTTGGTTCATCATATGAACCTAATCTCCATCTAATTGTCCTAAGTGTGTGACCCTATAGGTTCTTGTAACGTTGGCAATGCCCTAAACCCATTTAGGAGCATAAGTAATGAGCGGTATCTAGCAACACATCATTACTACCCAAGTTACAAGAATGTCGAGATCCGACATCACCTTGTGACTACCAATTGTGACTCCTCACAAAATAATGACAAGTGTCCTTCTATCCTAGACATCTAGATTGATCAATATGAGGCATAGACCGTGTCATCCTCTAATCAATCTAAATCTTGAACTCCAAGTAGACTCACTCGATCAAATGAGCTCAACATCTAATGTTGACTCATTTGGGCATGACCATGCACTTAGTGGTCTCACTCTATCAAGAATACCGATGTCGCTCCCGTCATATGGGAGGGATAGATCCCATCTACATCACTCACATCCCTCTACATAATTCGTTATATACCCAGTAATCGCCTTTATAGTCCACCCAGTTACGGGTGACGAAACCAAAGTACATAACTCCTTATATAGGGATCCATGGTGACTTCAGGTCTAAGGACTAATAGTCATACTAATAGCCACATGAGAAAGTATATGACACTCATATAACGATCCATGATACTTTCTCATGGCGGGTCATTCAGTATACATTCTCTAATGCATACCCATGTGTCAGCTTGATATCTCTATATCCATGACTTGTGAGATCAAGTCATCGAGCTAACCTACATGCTAGTCTTATTGTATTAACATTGTCCCTGAATGTTAATACTTGACTAGGAATGATTTAGAGTAGTGTTCCCTATATCATCTCACTATCGATTCAACCAATCGATTGATATAGGTAAGAACCTTCTACTCAAGGACGCTATTATACTTAGTCTATTTGGCACTAATATAAATAAGTATAATAACCAAACAAATACTTTTATTAATATACAAGAATATGATATACATGAGTCCATACAATCATCAAATGATTGGCTCTAGGGCTCTAACTAACAATCTCCCACTAGCACTAGTGCCAATCAGTATAGGATCTAAGGACTAAAGACCTAGTGTGACCATCATGCTTCCTCTGTGCCAAAGCCTTGGTCAAGGGATCTGCGATGTTAGCTTCTGTAGGTACTCTGCAAATCTTCACATCTCCTCTATCGATAATCTCTCGAATGAGATGGAAGCGCCGTAGTATGTGCTTGGTCCGCTGGTGTGAGCGAGGTTCCTTCGCCTGTGCTATAGCTCCATTGTTGTCACAATAGAGCTCAACTGGGTCAGCGATGCTAGGAACCACCCCAAGTTCAGTGATGAACTTGCGGATCCAAACTGCCTCCTTTGCTGCCTCTGATGCAGCAATATACTCAGCTTCTGTTGTAGAATCAGCTACTGTATCCTGCTTCGAACTCTTCCAGCTGACAGCACCACCATTAATGCAAAATACGAACCCTGACTGCGATCGGTAATCATCCTGATCGGTCTGAAAGCTGGCATCACTGTAACCCTTTACAGTTAGCTCATCATTGCCTCCATATATCAAGAAATATTCTCTAGTCCTTCGTAAGTACTTAAGAATATTCTTGACCGCTATCCAGTGACTTTCACCTGGATCTGACTGGTATCTTCTCGTCATGCTCAAAGCATACGAGACATCAGGTCGAGTACACAGCATGACGTACATGATCGATCCTATGGCTGAGGCATAAGGGATTTGATCCATGCGGTCTCTCTCCTCTCTAGAAGAGGGACCTTGAGTCTTCGAAAGACTCACGCCATGTGACATCGGCAGAAATCCCTTCTTGGAATTCTGCATGGCAAACCGAAGGAGTACCTTGTCAATGTATGTACTCTGACTTAGGCCAAGCAATCTCTTAGATCTATCTCTATAGATCTATATCCCTAGAATGCGGGATGCCTCACCTAAGTCCTTCATTGAGAAGCAACTCCCTAGCCATGTCTTGACAGACTGAAGCATAGGGATGTCCTTCCCAATGAGTAGTATGTCAACCACATACAATATGAGGAAGACAACTATGTCTCCTACAACCTTCTTGTAGACACAAGGCTCATCTTCGTTCTTGATGAAACCAAACTGTTTGATCGCATCATTGAATCGAAGATTCCAGCTCCGAGAAGCTTGCTTTAGTCCATAAATGGACCTATGCAGTTTGCATACTCTACTAGTATGCTGTGGATCTACAAAACCCTCAGGTTGTGTCATGTACACATCCTCGAGTAGGTTTCCATTCAGAAACGCGGTTTTGACATCCATCTGCCATATCTCATAGTCATGGTAGGCTGCAATAGCAAGCATGATCCGAATGGACTTAAACATCGCTACTGGAGAAAAGGTTTCATCATAGTCAATACCATGAATCTGCTTGAAACCATTAGCTACCAAGCGACCCTTATAGATAGGTCCATCCATGTCAGTGTTTCTCTTAAAGACCCACTTGCACCCAATGGGGTTTACCCCTTCAGGTGGATCAACCAATGTCCATACTTGGTTGGTGTACATGGATTCCATCTCGGATCTCATGGCTTCTAGCCATTTCTCGGAATCTGGTCTCATCACAGCTTCTTGATAGGTGGTAGGCTCATCCTCTATGAGCACAATGTCATCATGGTCAGACAAGAGAAAAGAGTATCTCTCAGGCTGACGACGTACCCTATCAGACCTGCGAAGAGGTATGTCTACTTGAACCGGTTGTTGTTCCTCAACTCCTTGTGGAACAACATCATCCACAACACTTTGTGGTTCCAGTTCAATTTCCATCGTGGCATTAGTGCTATTGTTCGCATCTTGAACTTCTTCAAGATCGAACGCGCTCCCACTAGTCTTTCTAGAAACAAAGTCCCTTTCTAGAAAGACCCCAGTCTTTGCCACAACTACCTTGTGCTGACTGGGAATGTAGAAGTAATATCCCTTAGTTTCCTTGGGATATCCGATGAAATAGCACTTGTCGGATTTGGGTCCTAATTTGTCTGAGACTTGACGTCGTACGTAAGCCTCACAACCCCAAATCCTCATGAAAGACACCTGGGCATCTCTCCCAGTCCATATCCTATATGGTGTCTTTATCACGGCCTTTGATGGAACTCGGTTGAGTATGAAAGCTGCCGTGTCTAGAGCATATCCCCATAGATATGTCGGAAGATCTGTGTGACTCATCATAGATCGTACCATATCTAATAGGGTACGATTCCTCCTTTCGGATACACCATTCCACTGTGGTGTTCCAGGAGGAGTGAGTTGGGATAGAATCCCACACTCAGCTAGGTAGTCAAGAAACTCATGGCTAAGGTATTCTCCACCTCGATCTGATCGAAGTATCTTAATACTCTTGCCAAGCTGGTTTTGTACTTCATTCTTGAATTCTTTGAACTTTTCAAAGGATTCAGACTTATGTGTTATCAAGTACACATAACCATATCTACTGAAGTCATCAGTAAATGTGATGAAGTATCTATAACCGTCTCTAGCAGCAACATTGAAAGGGCCACATACATCACTATGTATGAGTCCTAACAAATCAGTCACTCTTTCACTGTGCCCACTAAAGGGAGTCTTGGTCATCTTGCCTCGTAGGCATGACTCGCATATCTCATATGATTCTAAATCAAATGAGTCCAGCAAACCATCCTTATGGAGCTGGGATAAGCGCTTGTCATTTATATGACCTAAGCGACAGTGCCAGAGGTAGGTTTGGTTCATGTCATTTGACTTGAACCTCTTGGTACTAATGTTATTGATAGGGCTCTCAAGGTCTAGAATATAGAGTCCGTTTATTAGTGGTGCACTACAATAGAACATATCTTTCAAATAAACAGAACAACATTTGTCTTTTATTATAAAAGAGTATCCTTTCTTGTCTAAACAAGAAACTGAAACTATGTTCTTAGTAAGAGCAGGCACATAACAACAATAATCTAAATCTAGTACAAGCCCAGAGGGCAGAGATAGCTGATAAGTTCCTACAGCAACAGCAACAACCCGTGCTCCGTTGCCTACTCGTAGGTCCACCTCGCCCTTTGCCAATGCTCTGCTATTTCTCAGTGCCTGCACATCAGTACAAATGTGAGAAGCACATCCAGTATCTAATACCCATGATGTAGAAATAGATAGATTGATTTCTATAACATATATACCTGAAGTGGTAAACTTCGCTTCTTCTTAAGATCCTCCAAGTATACCTTGCGGTTCCTCTTCCAGTGCCCTGCTCGCAGTGGAAGCAGGTAGCATCCTGGCGACCCCTCCTTTAGGCTTGAGTGCCTTGCCTTTTCTCTTGGTTTGGGACTTTCCCTTACCTTTGGGCTTGCCCTTGCCCTTGTGCGGACCATCGGAATGGGCTTAACCTTCTTAAGGTTAATCTCGTATTAGTAACATACTAAGTAGCTCGGGCGGTGGCTTGTCAATCTCGCTCATATTATAGTTGAGAACGAATTGACTATAGCTATCCGGAAAGGACTGCAAGATCAAGTCAGTGGCCAGCTCTTGGCCAAGTGGGAACCCTAGTCTTTGTAGGTTCTCTATGTACCCAATCATCTTGAGTACATAAGGACCTACGGGAGCCCCGTCTGACATCTTGCACTGAAACAGTGCCTTAGAGATCTCAAATCTCTCATGCCTCGCTTGTCCCTGATATAGTTGGCGAAGATGCTCAACCATATCGTAAGCGCCCATCAACTCGTGTTGCTACTGAAGCTCAGAGTTCATGGTCACGAGCATTAGATAGGACACATCTAATGCGTCATCTTGATGCTTCTTGTAAGCATCTTTGTCAGCTCGCGGGGCATTGGCAGGAGGAGCCTCCGGAATGGGCTGCTCCAGAACGTACAGTTTACGTTCTTGGGTGAGAACTATTCTCAAGTTCCTGTACCAGTCCAGGAAATTCACTCCGTTAAGCTTGTCCTTCTCAAGGACAGATCGCAGGGAGAAGGAATTCGTGTTCGACGTCATGGTTATCTACAACAGAAAATTTGCAGAAATAAATATCATATTCCTTTTAAAAATCATTTAATTAGGCCTTTAATTAAAAGATGCTCCCACTGAATACTATAATTCATGTGGGACAAGATCCACATCATACTAACCCTTGAGTTAGCTTTGGCTAATACGCCCAAGGCTTAGTATGATCGGTAGGTAACGATTACCAATTACATCTCTATGCAACTCTTGTTTATAGAATCAATATCCGCATTTATATTAAAACTCGAGTTAGCTTTGGCTAATACGCCCGAGAGTTAATATAGATGTGATTTTGACCTATCTTTTCCAACCGTTGGAATAATGCCTATAGTTGACTCGATCCAACCGAGTAACTAGGAATACTCAATCTAATTGAGTTTGTATTCACCCATGCGTTGATAGGCGGGACCAAGATTGTCCCTCCGTACCCTACCAAGATAATATGTATTGCTCTGCTTTGGCAGATTCAACAATACATGTGATCGAGGTAGTGATAGGTATCACGGCACGGTTAGGCATTTAGAGTTGGTTCGATCTAGATCTAATCTAATCGAGAAGGATGCATCTTGTGCACGACTTAGATCTAATCTAATCGCAAGGGTGCATCATGTGCACGACTTAGATCTAATCTAATCGTTAAGGCACTAATTAATTAATTAATTATTAAACATGCATCAGATACATAACAATTAATTAATTAATCTATTTGTGATTTAGTCATGGCCCTACTACGATCTTCTCAAGCCAATGAGAAGATCGAATGGTCAACCTAGGGTCAACAGCTTCTCCAAGCTCCTCCCTTTGACCACCTTGTGTTGCTCGTGCCCGCCTCGAAACTCCGTCTCGTGTGGACCCTCCACCGCTCCAATTTGTACATTACAATTTGAAACTCGAGTTACATTCGAGTCTAAATCTAATTTACAACCAGAATAAGAGAAAGGCACGACGCGCAGGCCGTGGGAAAAAAATAAAAATACAGCACACACAATCATATGACGACATGCAGGCCGTATTATGAATTACAACACAAATCCAATCTTATTGGGTATTTTGGGCCATGACTATCACAAATTAATATATAATTCAAAATTATATATTTTTTCATAATTTTTCTGTAATTTTAAAATAATTTTTACAATTTTTATGAGTAAAATTTCCCGGCGGTCCCGTTTAGCGGTTTCGGGCACAATCGTGGAACGGATCCCCTTGCGGGGCCCAGGGGCAGCGCCCCTACCCGCGATCTAACCATCGCGAGGGTTCCTTTGCGATCCAACAGCGCCTAAACCCACTGTCCCAAAACGTTTTGGGTCGAGACATTGCCGTTTCGAAAAAATCTTCCCGGCGGGTTTGTTTTTAGCGATTTCGGGTGCAATCGCGGAGCAAATTCCCTTGCGGGGTTAGGGGCAATGCCCCTACCCACGATCTAACCATCGTGAGTTGCTCCTTTGCGATCTAATGGCACCCGACCCCGCTGTCCCAAACGGATTTGGGGCAAAACGAAGCCGTTTAAAAGAAAACTTTCCGGTAGCCGAAGCCTACAAGTGCCGAGACACTTGTGCTTCGCTTCTACGGAAAAATTAATCATAAAAACTCTAAAAACTCAATTTTTACAGAAAATCATAGAAGGTATATTTTTCATAAAAATACAAACGAACTCGTACAAGTCTTTGCACGTGGCTCTGATACCACTGTTGGGTTCGTCGGGCCGCGAAAACCGCTTTTTCGCGTTGGGGAAACCCCGAGTCACCCAAAGCCATGTATCTCGTGCAAAGATTCGTAAACAAAACTTTTCGAAAAACTTTTTCTTATACGAGTTTGTATGAACTTTAGATCTACACTAGATGAGAGTTATACCTTCGAAGCGAAGCCCTTCGCGTTCCCGCTCGTCCAAGAAGTTGCCGGATCTTTAGACCGTCAAGTGTCGGTCCTCTAGAAGTATCCACACGAACAATTCTTGATGGAGAAAACCTAAACAAAGGTGTGCTAGCACCTTGATAGGTCACGGCAAGGCAAGGAAGAGGAGGGAGAGCAAGGAGAGAACCCAAGGAAGAAGAAGGAGTTACACCACTTGAATGAAAAATGAAATCCACACTAATCACAAAGTGGCCGGCCACTCTACCTTGTGAAAACTCCCAAATTAATTGCATTAATTGCAATTAATATGAAGTTATTATGAAAATGGCTTTGTAACTTCCATGAGGTGGCACCCATGATGATGTGGAACATCATTATTGGTCCACCTAATGCCAACTCACCAATGAGGTGGCAAAAGGTCAAGTCAAAATTGACCTTTGGTCTTCCTTCTCAAGTCAAGTCAAACTTGAACCAATCTCTACCATGGTTGATCTAATCTAACCATTTGATTCGAGTCAACTTAATATAATGAATCTAATTCATTAAATTAAATTGATTCAATGAGTCAAAATCTAAATTAGACTCATTTAACACATGAATCAACTTGAGTCGAACTCAAGTTAGCCCAATTAGGATTACTCTTAATCCAATTTGATTCATCAAATGAATCTAATCCTCTTGGTTCATCATATGAACCTAATCTCCATCTAATTGTCCTAAGTGTGTGACCCTATAGGTTCTTGTAACGTTGGCAATGCCCTAAACCCATTTAGGAGCATAAGTAATGAGCGGTATCTAGCAACACATCATTACTACCCAAGTTACAAGAATGTCGAGATCCGACATCACCTTGTGACTACCAATTGTGACTCCTCACAAAATAATGACAAGTGTCCTTCTATCCTAGACATCTAGATTGATCAATATGAGGCATAGACCGTGTCATCCTCTAATCAATCTAAATCTTGAACTCCAAGTAGACTCACTCGATCAAATGAGCTCAACATCTAATGTTGACTCATTTGGGCATGACCATGCACTTAGTGGTCTCACTCTATCAAGAATACCGATGTCGCTCCCGTCATATGGGAGGGATAGATCCCATCTACATCACTCACATCCCTCTACATAATTCGTTATATACCCAGTAATCGCCTTTATAGTCCACCCAGTTACGGGTGACGTTTGACGAAACCAAAGTACATAACTCCTTATATAGGGATCCATGGTGACTTCAGGTCTAAGGACTAATAGTCATACTAATAGCCACATGAGAAAGTATATGACACTCATATAACGATCCATGATACTTTCTCATGGCGGGTCATTCAGTATACATTCTCTAATGCATACCCATGTGTCAGCTTGATATCTCTATATCCATGACTTGTGAGATCAAGTCATCGAGCTAACCTACATGCTAGTCTTATTGTATTAACATTGTCCCTGAATGTTAATACTTGACTAGGAATGATTTAGAGTAGTGTTCCCTATATCATCTCACTATCGATTCAACCAATCGATTGATATAGGTAAGAACCTTCTACTCAAGGACGCTATTATACTTAGTCTATTTGGCACTAATATAAATAAGTATAATAACCAAACAAATGCCTTTATTAATATACAAGAATATGATATACATGAGTCCATACAATCATCAAATGATTGGCTCTAGGGCTCTAACTAACATTAATAGCCCACTGGTCGAAGTTAGTCATTGGTTGACGTGGGACCTCCCAGGTGCCTGGACTCGGTTCAGGTGCTTGGATGTGGTTGACTCGATCTACTTTGCAATGACTTCTTTCCAACAGATCTTCACATCCCGGGCACTTGGATTTGGTCTGAGCACCTGGACTTGGCTGATGTGTACTCCAGTACTCATCCTCGCTGCAATGTCCCGCTGACTTGGCCGAGACATCCCAAACGCCTGGACCTGGTCAGAGCGCCTGGAGTCTGGGTGCCTGAACAAAGTCAACTCAATAGTTGACTTATCCGATCTCTTGGATGATTTTCTGGCCTTCCAGAGTTGAGCTCACACTAACCTAACTCTGGACTTCTCCTCGAGTAGTTTTCATCCCTAACTTCTCATCCCTTAGAAGCACCATGTTGGTTCTTCTCGTCCGTCGGTGTACTCTTCCACGGTTCCTCATCTCTAAAATGCACCGAGCCCGTTGACTAGCTTCCTGTATCATCCTTCTCACTAGCTATATTTTTCACTCAACTTCCTGTGTTCCTAAGTCCTTGCACACTTAGACACAAAGGATCAAATTACATAACCCAACTTAACTTTGTTGATCAGAACAAAACTCACCCGGGGTACTTATAATCTCTCCCTTTTTGATGTGCATCGACCCAATTTAAGTTAGAGTTAAAAATAATAATAAAATAATTTAATCAAAATATATTTTTCAAGTATTTATAAAAAATAATATTAAATTTTATACCTAAATTGTATACTTCACCCTTAACTTAATTTTTAATTTCTCCCCTTTTAATCACAACCAAAATGTGTTAGTGAAAATATAAGAAAATTAAAAAATATAGAAACTTTTTTCTATGGTTGTTAAATTTTTTTTTCAATTATATGTCTTTTTACTAAAATTAATTTTTAAAAAGAATAATTTTTATCAATTAATCCATAATTTTGGTAAAAATAATTTAAAAGTTGTTTTAAATTTTCAAAAAATTATGAAAATTTTTGCGAATAACAATCATAAGTATTCAAAACATAATAAAAATTTTCATGTACAAAATATTTTTATTTTAACTGTAATAAATATTTTGAACCAATTAAATTATTTTTGAAACTAAATATTTAAAAATAGTTTTCAAATCCTAAAAATCTGGCTAATTTGTCTACACATTTATAATAGAACCGTAATTTTATAAAAAATTAGGGTCTTCAAACTTAATATATGAAACAAATTAAATTTTAAAATTATCTTTTTTGATTAAAAATTCATAAAAAAATATATAATTATAAAAAAATCTCCAAAAATTTTAATCTAATAGAGAACATAATTTCTTATCATAGAAAAATCATTATCTTCAAAATTCAATTTTTGAAACATTTTTAATTATTAAAATTAATTTTTTGAAAGATTTTTTTTAAAAAATAGTATAATATCAAAAAAAAATTAGCAAATAATATATTTATTTTTCATAGAAAAAATTTAAATACAAAACATGAATGGAAGGTGTACGAAATAATTAATTTTACCAAACGTGTTAATAATTAAAACATATTAAATCTAAGCATTTGAAATTAATTTAACAAGTTAAATATGACTTAGGAAGCCAAAATAAATTTTTATTTACTGGAATTATAAGAAATTTTCTTAGAATATTATTTATAGACACTTTTGTAATTTAACCCCTATGTTTTCTAATATACCAATTAAGTCCTCTATAATTTCTAAAATTTGAAAATTATGAGAAATTTAAACTTGAGCATGTTGAACCCTTTTCTAATAATTCTATTTTATCTTTTAATTTTGCATTCTCAATTTTGAGCTTATCAAAGTGTTCTAACAAACATGTATAGTCTTTTTTCAATTTTAAATATTTGGTCCTATTTTTGCAAAGACTTCTAAATAACACTTTAACTGTATCATATAATTAATCGGGAGGTAGGAGTCGTACCTTGTTTACCATGTCAAACTCATAGTTTGACGTTTCCTCTTCATTGTTGCTCTTGATAGTCATCTCAAACGAACTTTTGTTGTCTTCAGGCATATGGAAGGCAGTTAGCGCTAGGCTATCGATTTTCTCGGACTCAGATTCCTTTGATGACGAATCAATATCCATTGTAGAATTGGAATCTTCCACTTTTGATTCTTTATAGAGTTCTAAGAATTTTTCCCAAAGTTCTTTTGAACAAGTGTAGTTATCGATTCTATCAAATTCTTTAGCAGGTAGTACGCTCACAAGATGGAACTTAGCCTCACCATTTACCATAAATTCTATGCGTTTCTTTTTAGTCCAATGACACTCCTCGTGTTCTTTTCTGTTATTACTTTTAGGCACTTCAAAACCAAATTTAATTGAAAGCATTATATTAAGTTCGAAAAAATACCTCTATTTTTCATTTCCAAAACGATAACTCCCTCTTGAACGTTGGTGGGTAGATGCTTGATCTGACTATTTTTAACACTTTAGTTGGCGGAGTCCTTCTAAAGTGAACCTTTCTATGATACCAATTATAGGTCAGGTTAGGCTAACTAAAGGGGATGAATAGCCTACAATAACAATTTTAATACTTTCTCTTGCTATTTGAACTTAGAAAGGGCAAACACACATTAGTCAAACAAAAATAATAACATAAAAAGTAAAAGGGGATAAAAAGAGTTATTTAGTTTACAATCAGGGAGGTTGCTAATCCAAGGCAGTAGAAAGCACACTATCAAGCTCCTTCTTCAATTGTGTTGAAGGTGGAGTAATCCCTTACAATGTTTAAGTACAAGAATAGAGAAAATGGATTTGTAAATGAAAGTACAGAATATATGTTCTTATGAACTTCAAGCACCAAGGCTTTATTTATAGCCCACTAATTGAAGTTAGATATTGGCTGACGTGGTACCTCCCGGGTGCCTGAACCTGGTCCGGGTGCTTGAACCCGGTCTGGGCACCTAGATGTCGTTGACTCGATCCACTTCACAATGGATTCTTTCTAATGGATATTCTCATCCCAAGCACTTGGATCTGATCCGAGCACTTAGTGTCAGCTGACGTATACTCCAGTGCTTATACTCGCTATAATGTCTCATTGACTTGGCCGAGACATCTTGAGCACCTGGTCCTGGTCCAAGGCCTGAAGTTTGGGTGCCTGTACCTGGTCCAGGTGCTTGGGCAAAGTAAATAGCAGTTGACTTGTTCAGTTGTTTGGGTGATTCTCCAACCTTCCAAATTTAAACTCACCCGAACTTAACTCCGGCCTTCTCCTCGATCAGTCTTCCTCCCCAACTTCTCGTCCCACAAAAGCTGTAATACCCCGGTTCTGAGATTCTGGTTAAGTATGACTTAAAAGGTTAGATAGTACTATCCATATCACCAAGGTGCACCTTCCTTTTCGGAAGCCCAAACTTAAGAACTCCAAAGTTAAGCGTGCTTGGCTTGGAGAAATCTGAGGATGGGTGACCTCCTGGGAAGTTTTCCAGGGTGCGTGCAAGTGAGGACAAAACACGCTGAAAGGACCTCTGGTGGTCTGTGGAGCTAGTCATCAACCCGATGGACAATTATGGGTAGCGTTCCCCGTTCGGTTCGGGTGGGGCCCGCCCGAGCCGAGGCGTTACAGATGGTATCAGAGCGACCTTGCGACCGTGAGTGCGCCTGTGGTAGGAGCACCCAGGGCACCACCTAGCGAGGGAGATTCTGGGATTTGTTTGTGGTGTGATTTGTGGTTACACAACGAGGACGTTGTGTCTTTAAGTGGGGGTGATTGTAATACCCCGGTTCTGAGATTCTGGTTAAGTATGACTTAAAAGGTTAGATAGTACTATCCATATCACCAAGGTGCACCTTCCTTTTCGGAAGCCCAAACTTAAGAACTCCAAAGTTAAGCGTGCTTGGCTTGGAGAAATCTGAGGATGGGTGACCTCCTGGGAAGTTTTCCAGGGTGCGTGCAAGTGAGGACAAAACACGCTGAAAGGACCTCTGGTGGTCTGTGGAGCTAGTCATCAACCCGATGGACAATTATGGGTAGCGTTCCCGGTTCGGTTCGGGTGGGGCCCGCCCGAGCCGAGGCGTTACAAAAGCACCGCACATATCCTTCTTGTTCACTGGTATACTCTTCTATAGCTCCTCATCCTTCGAGTGCACTAAGAACATCGACTCACTTCCCGTGTCGTCCTTCTTGCTAGTTGCATCTTCCACTCAACTTTTTATATTTCTAAGTCTCTACACACTTAGACACAAGGGATCAAACCACAGAGCTTAAATTAACTCGGTAGATCATATCAAAACTCATCCAGGGTACTTACATAAATGAGTTAAAGGTTGATCGAGCACTTGGTGAAGAAGCCCTGGCATGCCAAGATTTGAACTATGTTAGGCAACGAGAATTCTCAACAAGTCACAGATGACTTTAGTCTTGGGCAAAGAAACCCTAAACTTAGATTCGGAGAATAGGGTTGAGGAATCTACTAGTGTAATTGATTGACCCAAAGAAAATGATTAGTTCAATCGATTGAGGGCTTATCTTGGAAGAATAATAAGATCCGAAATCAATTGAAGCAATCGATTGAGCTTAAGGTAATCGATTGAGGTAATTGATTAGCAAAAGTTTTACGAGGAAACAGAAGTCTACTAAATTGATTGGACTAATCGATTCAACCTTGTCAATCGATTGAGATAATCAATTGGCAATGCTTTCTCGAAAAAACAAAAGGCTTCAGAATCGATTGACTTAATTAATTGGTATGGCCCACCAATCAATTGGTCTAGCAAAAAAGAGTCATTTTGTAAGTTTAAATAGTCAAATCTGATATGATAATTGATTGAGGGTAAAACTAATCAATTGGGAAGCATAAATTAGCCCAAAAGCAACCCTAGAAAAGGGGATATCATGGAGATTTCATGGAGTTGGTTCTTGGAGACTCTAAAGCGAAGTGCTGGAGTATGCCCGAGTCAACAAGAGGCATTTACAAGCAACAAAAGATCAAATAAGCAAGGTTTTGATTGTAAAATCATTTATATTTTATTTGTGTGTATCTTCTTGTTTCTTGTTGTGTTCTTGTAAGAACGAATTTGTAGAGGCTTCTTCACCTTCAAAAAGTTTCTAAGAAGGAAAGAGTTTATAGTGAAAGAAGATCATTGGTGTGGACTCTTGGATTAGTCATCTCAAGGAGGTAGATACTAAGTAAACCAAGGTGTTGTGCATATGGAGTCGAGTTTGAAGCAAGATTTCAGCTGTTGGTTGCTATTCAGAATATCGTACTGGTTTCCATGTAAAAAAAGTTTGTACAAGTCCTGAACCAATCCTAACAACCTATTGTGTTCTTTAGAAATTAAATTAGGAATCGCAAATAGAACCTAACATTATTGATTCCAAATTCAATTTATCTGTTCTTAGAAGTTTAGACTTGGATCGCAAATGATGCTTAACATTCTTAATCCAAATCCACCTATGTTACAAATTTGATTAAATATTTATTTCAGAGATTGACTTCCAGGTTAAAAATGACGAGGCACTAGGCCTTCTTGGTTATGGGAGCATCCACCACTTCCTAGACAAACCTTTCAACGAAATTCAATATTTAATCTCCTTATAGTAATCCTAGGTTTAACCATTAAGAACAATCGAATCACAAGATCGAAAAAACAAAAGAAACACAAACTCGAATAATAAATTTGAAACCTAGTAACGTTAGCCTCTTGTGTTTGGTATTTCAAGATCTAAACAAAAAGATAAACTAGTTATGATGCGGAAACTAATAACTAGTTATACCTTTTGTAGCTTATAGAGCTCTCAATCTTCTGTCGTATTCCTCTTCTTATCTCGGGCGTCGTGTGGGCGACGATCTACCGAGATGAGAATCCACCCAAACTTCCTTCTTCTCCAAGCAAGTTTCGGCCACCACCTATCTTCAAGAGATGAAGAACTTTCAGCCACCAACTAAGCTCCAAGGGATGCTAAGAAACAAAGTCTCCTATCTCTCCTTCTTCCTCTAACAAGATCTGACCACCACCAAGCTCCTTGAGATGAATATTGTGATTGTATGGACTCATGTATGGTTGTATGGACTCATGTATGGTTGTATGGACTCATGTATATCATATTCTTATATTAATAAAGGCAATAGTTTGGTTATTATGCTTATTTGTTTTAGTGCCAAATAAACTAAGTATAGTAACGTCCTTGAGTAGATCGTTCTTACCTATATCAATCGATTGGTTGAATCGATAGTGAGATGATATAGGGAACACTACTCTTAATCATTCCTAGTCGAGTATTAACATTCAGGGACGATGTTAATGCAATAAGACTAGCATGTAGGTCAACTCGATGACTTGATCTCACAAGTCATGGATATGGAGATATCAAGTTGACACATGGGTATATATTGGAGAATGTATACTGAATGACCCGCCATGAAAAAGTATCATGGATCGTTATATGAGTGTCATATACTTTCTCATGTGGCTATTAGTATGACTATTAGTCCTTAGACCTGAAGTCACCATGGATCCCTACATAAGGAGTTATGTACTTTAGTTTCGTCAAACGTCACCCGTAACTGGGTGGACTATAAAGGCGATTACTGGGTATGTAACGAATTATGCAGAGGGATGTGAGTGATGTAGATGGGATCTATCCCTCCCATATGACGGGAGCGACATCGCTATTCTTGATAGAGTGAGACCACGAAGTGCATGGCCATGCCCAAATGAGTCAACATTAGATGTTGAGCTCATTTGATCGAGTGAGTCTACTTGGAGTTCAAGATTTAGATTGATTAGAGGATGACACGGTCTTGGCCTCACATTAATCAATCTAGATGTCTAGGATAGAAGGACACTTGTCACATATTGTGAGGAGTTACAATTAGTAGTCACAAGGTGATGTTGGATCTCAACATTCTTGTAACTTGGGTAGCAATGATGTATTGCTAGATGCCGCTCATTGCTTATGTTTCTAAAGGAGTTTAGAAACATTGCCAACGTTACAAGAACCTATTGGGTCACACACAAAAAACAAGTGGATGGAGATTAGGTTCATATGATGAACCAATTGGATTAGGTTCATGTGATGAACCAATTGGATTAGGTTCATGTGATGAACCAAATTAGATTAAGAGTAATCCAAATTGGGCTAATTGAGTTAGACTCAAGTTGATTCATGTGTTCAATGAGTCTAATTTGGATTATGACTCATTGAATCAATTTAATTAAATGAATTAGATTCATTATATTAAGTTGGCTTGAATCAAATGGTTAGATTAGATCAACCATGAGAGAGATTTGATCAAGTTTGACTTGATTTGAGAAGGAAGATCAAAGGTCAATTTTGAATTGACCATTTGCCACCTCATTTGTGAGTTGGCATAAGGTGAACCATTGATGATGCTCCACATCATCATGGTTGCACATGTGTGTGACACCTCATGGAGGTTACAAATCCCCTCTTTAATGGCCACATTAAATGGGAAGGGGGTTACACACACATGAAGAAGAGTGAATGCAATTCATTCTCATTCATTCCATCTTCTTCCTCCTTAGCTCTCTCTTGCTTTCTCCTCTTTTTGGTCGTGGGTTCCATGAAGGGAGAGAAGGTGGTTGAGTTGTATTCCAAGAGAAGAAAGAAAGGGTGAAGGTCACAAAAGAGGAGACTACTTCTTGAGTGTAAGAGTTTCCTTTCTTCTTTCTTTTTCCCTCCATTTAAATCCTATCCGAAAGCTCTAGAAAGTGCTAGCACACTTGGGTCTCTCTTCTCCATCCTTTGAGTGTGAGAGACACTCCTTGTTCATGTGGATATCACTAGAGAAGTATCTACCTTGATACTTTGGAGATCCGACTACCTTTGGACGGCGGGATTGCAAGGGCACGCATCGAAGGTAAAATGGTTTTTCCTTTGTAGATCTACTGTAGATCGTAGTATAAAACTCGTATTTGTGTTTTCGAAATTTTTCCTTGCACGGATCTACGGGTTTGGGTGATTCGGGGTTTCCGCAACGCGAAAAGCGGTTATCGAGCCACGTGCAAGGCGAATACGAGTTTGTTTTTGGTTTTATGAAAACTAAAGTTTCTGTAATTTTCTGTAAAATTATGATTTTATAGTTTTTATGGGTAATTTTTCCGTAGAAGCGAAGCACAAGTGTCTCGGCACTTGTAGGCTTCGGCTACCGGAAAGATTTTTCCAAAACGACTTCGTTTTGCCCCAAATCCGTTTGGGACAGCGGGCTTGGGTGCCATTAGATCGCAAAGGAGCAACTCACGATGGTTAGATCGTGGGTAGGGGTACTGCCCCTAACCCCGCAAGGGGATTTGCTCCGCGATTGCACCCGAAATCGTTAAAAACGAACCCGCCGGGAAGATTTTTCCGAAACGGCAATGTCTCGGCCCAAATCGTTTTGGGACAGCGGGTTTAGGCGCTGTTGGATCGCAAAGGAACCCTCGCGATGGTTAGATCGCGGGTAGGGGCGCTGCCCCTGGCCCCGCAAGGAGATTCGTTCCGCGATTGCGCCCGAAAAAATTTTACTCATAAAATTGTAAAAATTAGTTTTAAAATTATAGAAAATTATGAAAATATATAATTTTGAATTATATATAAATTTTGTGATAGTCATGGCCCAAAAACCCAATATGATTGGTTGTGTTGTAATTCATAATACGGCCTGCGTGCCGTGTTGTATTTATTTTATTATTCGCGACCTGCGCGTCGTGCCTCGTCTTTTATTCTTGTTGTAAATTAGATTTAGACTCGAATGTAACTCGAGTTTCAAATTGTAATGTACAAATTGGAGCGGTGGAGGGTCCACACGAGACGGAATTCCGAGGCGGGCACGAGCAACACAAGGTGGTCAAAGGGAGGAGCTTGGAGAAGCTGTTGACCCTAGGTTGACCATTCGATCTTCTCATTGGCTTGAGAAGATCGTAGTAGGGCCATGACTAAATCACAAATAGATTAATTAATTAATTATTATGTATCTGATGCATGTTTAATAGTTAATTAATTAATTAGTGCCTTAACGATTAGATTAGATCTAAGTCGTGCACATGATGCACCCTTGCGATTAGATTAGATCTAAGTCGTGCACAAGATGCATCCTTCTCGATTAGATTAGATCTAGATCGAACCAACTCTAAATGCCTAACCGTGCCGTGATACCTATCACTACCTCGATCACATGTATTGTTGAATCTGCCAAAGCAGAGCAATACATATCATCTTGGTAGGGTACGGAGGGACAATCTTGGTCCCGCCTATCAACGCATGGGTGAATACGAACTCAATTAGATTGAGTATTCCTAGTTACTCGATTGGATCGAGTCAACTATAGGCATTATTCCAACGGTTGGAAAAGATAGGTCAAAATCACATCTATATTAACTCTCGGGCGTATTAGCCAAAGCTAACTCGAGTTTTAATATAAATGCAGATATTGATTCTATAAACAAGAGTTGCATAGAGATGTAATTGGTAATCGTTACCTACCGATCATACTAAGCCTTGGGCGTATTAGCCAAAGCTAACTCAAGGGTTAGTATGATGTGGATCTTGTCCCACAAGAATTATAGAATTCAGTGGGAGCATCATTTAATTAAATGCCTAATTAGATGATTTAAAAGAATATGATATTTATTTCTGCAAATTTTCTGTTGTAGATAACCATGACGTCGAATACGAACTTTTTCTCTCTGCGTTCTGTCCTTAAGAAGGACAAGCTCAACGGAGCAAATTTCCTGGACTGGAACTTGAGAATAGTTCTCACCCAAGAACGTAAACTGTACGTTCTGGAGAAGCCCATTCCGGAGGCTCCTCCGCCACCGCCACGCGAGTGACCGGGATGCTTACAAGAAGCATCAAGATGACGCATTAGATGTGTCTGTTTATGCTCGCGACCATGAACTCGGAGCTTGAAGCAACATGAGTTGATGGGCGCATATATGGTTAAGCATCTTTGTCACCTATATCAAGGACAAGCAAGGCACTGGAAGAGGAACTCCAAAGAATACCTGGAAGATCTTAAGAAGAAGAGAAATAAGATTTCTACTTCAGGTATACATGTTATAGAAGTCAACCTCTCTATTTCTTCATCGTGGGTATTAGATACCGGATGTTCTTCGCACATTTGTACTAATGTACAAGCGCTGAGGAATAGCAGGGCATTGACGAAGGGTGAGATCTACGAGTAGGCAATGGAGCACGAGTTGCTGCTATTGCTGTAGGAACTTATCATCTATCTCTTCCTTCTGGGCTTGTACTAGAATTAGATGATTGTTGTTATGTGCCTGCCTTGACTAAGAACATTATATCAGTTTCTTATTTGGACAAGAAAGGATTCTCGTTTATAATAAAGAACAAATGTTGTTCTGTCTATTTAAACGATATGTTCTATTGTAGTGCACCTCTGATAAACGGACTCTATATTCTAGACCTCGAGAGCCTATCTATAACGTAAATACCAAGAGGTTCAAGTCTAATGACATGAACCAAACCTACCTTTGGCACTGTCGCTTAGGTCATATAAATGACAAGCGCTTATCCCAACTTCATAAGGATGGTTTGTTGGACTCATTTGATTTTGAATCATATGAGATATGCGAGTCATGCCTATGAGGCAAGATGACCAAGACTCCCTTTAGTGGGCACAGCGAGAGAGCGACTGATTTGTTAGGACTCATACATAGTGATGTATGTGGCCCTTTCAATGTCGCTGCTAGAGGCGGTTATAGGTACTTCATCACATTTACTAATGACTTCAGTAGATACGGTTATGTGTACTTGATGACACATAAGTCCGAATCCTTTGAAAAGTTCAAAGAATTCAAGAATGAAGTACAGAACCAGCTTGGCAAGAGTATTAAGATACTTCAATCCGATCGAGGTGGTGAATACTTAAGCCATGAGTTTCGTGACTACTTAGCTGAGTGTGGGATTTTATCTCAACTCACTCCTCCTGGAACACCACAGTGGAATGGTGTATCTGAAAGGAGGAATCGTACCTTATTAGATATGGTACGGTCTATGATGAGTCACACAGATCTTCCGACATACCTCTGGGGTTATGCTCTAGACACGGCAGCTTTCATTCTCAACCGAGTTCCATCCAAGGCCGTGATAAAGACACCATATAGGATATGGACCGAGATGCCCTGTGTCTTTCATGAGGATTTGGGGTGTGAGGCTTACGTTCGACGAGTCTCGGACAAATTAGGACTCAAATCCAACAAGTGCTATTTCATCGATATCCCAAGGAAACTAAGGGATATTACTTCTACATTCCGAGTCAGGGTAAAGACCGGGGTCTTTCTAGAAAGGGACTTTGTTTCTAGAAAGACTAGTGGGAGCTTCAATCTTGAAGAAGTTCAAGATGCGAACAATAGCACCGATGCCTCGATGGAAGTTGGAACCACAAAATGTTGTGGATGATGTTGTTACACAAAGAGTTGAGGAACAACAACCAGTTCAAGTGGACATACCTCTTCGCAGGTCCGATAGGGTAGAGATACTCATTTCTCTTGTCTGACCATGATGACATTGTGCTCATAGAGGATGAGCCTACCACCTATCAAGAAGCTGTGATGAGACCAGATTCTGAGAAATGGCTAGAAGCCATGAGATCTGAGATAGAATCCATGTACACCAACCAAGTATGGACTTTGGTTGATCCACCTGAAGGAGTAAAACCCATTGGGTGCAAGTGGGTCTTTAAGAGAAAGACTGACATGGATGGACTTATCTATAAGGGTCGCTTGGTAGCTAAAGGTTTCAAGCAAATTCATGGTATTGACTATGATGAAACCTTTTCTCCAGTAGCGATGTTTAAGTCTATTCGGATCATGCTTGCTATTGCAGCCTACCATGACTATGAGATATGGCAGATGGATGTCAAAACCGCGTTTCTGAATGGAAACCTACTCGAGGATGTGTACATGACACAACCTGAGGGTTTTGTAGATCCACAGCATACTAGCAGAGTATGCAAGCTGCATAGGTCCATTTATGGACTAAAGCAAGCTTCTCGGAGCTGGAATCTTCGATTCGATGATGCAATCAAACAGTTTGGTTTCATCAAGAATGAAGATGAGCCTTGTGTCTACAAGAAGGTTGTAGGGGACATAGTTGTCTTCCTCATATTGTATGTGGATGACATACTACTCATTGGGAAAGACATCCCTTTGCTACAGTCTGTCAAGACTTGGCTAGGGACATGTTTCTCAATGAAGGACTTAGGTGAGGCATCCCGCATTCTAGGGATACAGATCTATAGAGATAGATCTAAGAGATTGCTTGGCCTAAGTCAGAGTACATATATTGACAAGGTACTCCTTCGGTTTGCCATGCAGAACTCCAAGAAGGGATTTCTGCCGATGTCACATGGCGTGAGTCTTTCGAAGACTCAAGGTCCCTCTTCTAGAGAGGAGAGAGATCGCATGGATCAGATCCCTTATACCTCAGCCATAGGATCTATCATGTACGCCATGCTATGTACTTGACCTGATGTCTCGTATGCTTTGAGCATGACGAGCAAATACCAGTCGGTGAAAGTCACTGGATAGCGGTCAAGAATATTCTTAAGTACTTAAGAAGGACTAAAGAATATTTTTTGATATATGGAGGCAATGATGAGCTAGCTGTAAAGGGTTACAGTGATGCTAGCTTCCAGACCGACCAGGATGACTATAGATCGCAGTCGGGGTTCGTATTTTGCATTAATGGTGGTGCCATGACCTGGAAGAGTTCGAAGCAGGATACAGTAGCTGATTCTACAACAGAAGCCGAGTACATTGCTGCATCAGAGGCAGCAAAGGAGGCAGTTTGGATCCGCAAGTTCATCACTGAACTTGGGGTGGTTCCTAGCATCGCGGACCTAGTTGAGCTCTATTGTGACAACAATGGAGCTATAGCACAGGCGAAGGAACCTCGCTCACACCAGCGGACCAAGCATATACTACGGCGCTTCCATCTCATTCGAGAGATTATCGATAGAGGAGATGTGAAGATTTGCAGAGTACCTACAGAGGCTAACATCGCAGATCCCTTGACCAAGGCTTTGGCACAGAGGAAGCATGACGGTCACACTAGGTCTTTAGGCCTTAGAGGCTATACTGATTGGCACTAGTGCTAGTGGGAGATTGTTAGTTAGAGCCCTAGAGCCAATCATTTGATGATTGTATGGACTCATGTATATCATATTCTTATATTAATAAAGGCAATAGTTTGGTTATTATGCTTATTTGTTTTAGTGCCAAATAAACTAAGTATAGTAATGTCCTTGAGTAGATCGTTCTTACCTATATCAATCGATTGGTTGAATCGATAGTGAGATGATATAGGGAACACTACTCTTAATCATTCCTAGTCGAGTATTAACATTCAGGGACGATGTTAATGCAATAAGACTAGCATGTAGGTCAACTCGATGACTTGATCTCACAAGTCATGGATATGGAGATATCAAGTTGACACATGGGTATATATTGGAGAATGTATACTGAATGACCCGCCATGAGAAAGTATCATGGATCGTTATATGAGTGTCATATACTTTCTCATGTGGCTATTAGTATGACTATTAGTCCTTAGACCTGAAGTCACCATGGATCCCTACATAAGGAGTTATGTACTTTAGTTTCGTCAAACGTCACCCGTAACTGGGTGGACTATAAAGGCGATTACTGGGTATGTAACAAATTATGCAGAGGGATGTGAGTGATGTAGATGGGATCTATCCCTCCCATATGACGGGAGCGACATCGCTATTCTTGATAGAGTGAGACCACGAAGTGCATGGCCATGCCCAAATGAGTCAACATTAGATGTTGAGCTCATTTGATCGAGTGAGTCTACTTGGAGTTCAAGATTTAGATTAATTAGAGGATGACACGGTCTATGCCTCACATTAATCAATCTAGATGTCTAGGATAGAAGGACACTTGTCACATATTGTGAGGAGTCACAATTAGTAGTCACAAGGTGATGTTGGATCTCAACATTCTTGTAACTTGGGTAGCAATGATGTATTGCTAGATGCCGCTCATTGCTTATGTTTCTAAAGGAGTTTAGAAACATTGCCAACGTTACAAGAACCTATTGGGTCACACACAAAGAACAAGTGGATGGAGATTAGGTTCATATGATGAACCAATTGGATTAGGTTCATGTGATGAACCAATTGGATTAGGTTCATGTGATGAACCAAATTAGATTAAGAGTAATCCAAATTGGGCTAATTGAGTTAGACTCAAGTTGATTCATGTGTTCAATGAGTCTAATTTGGATTATGACTCATTAAATCAATTTAATTAAATGAATTAGATTCATTATATTAAGTTGGCTTGAATCAAATAGTTAGATAAGATCAACCATGAGAGAGATTTGATCAAGTTTGACTTGATTTGAGAAGGAAGATCAAAGGTCAATTTTGAATTGACCATTTGCCACCTCATTTGTGAGTTGGCATAAGGTGGACCATTGATGATGCTCCACATCATCATGGTTGCACATGTGTGTGACACCTCATGGAGGTTACAAATCCCCTCTTTAATGGCCACATTAAATGGGAAGGGGGTTACACACACATGAAGAAGAGTGAATGCAATTCATTCTCATTCATTCCATCTTCTTCCTCCTTAGCTCTCTCTTGCTTTCTCCTCTTTTTGGTCGTGGGTTCCATGAAGGGAGAGAAGGTGGTTGAGTTGTATTCCAAGAGAAGAAAGAAAGGGTGAAGGTCACAAAAGAGGAGACTACTTCTTGAGTGTAAGAGTTTCCTTTCTTCTTTCTTTTTCCCTCCATTTAAATCCTATCCGAGAGCTCTAGAAAGTGCTAGCACACTTGGGTCTCTCTTCTCCATCCTTTGAGTGTGAGAGACACTCCTTGTTCGTGTGGATATCACTAGAGAAGTATCTACCTTGATACTTTGGAGATCCGACAAGTACCTTGGACGAGCGGGATTTTGCAAGGGCACGCATCGAAGGTAAAATGGTTTTTCCTTTGTAGATCTACTGTAGATCGTAGTATAAAACTCGTATTTGTGTTTTCGAAATTTTTCCTTGCACGGATCTACGGGTTTGGGTGATTCGGGATTTTCGCGACGCGAAAAGCGGTTTTCGCGGCCCGAAAAACCCAACAATGAAGATGCTGTCGGCCACACAAGGAAGAAGAATAGGAGAGGAAGAGGAAGAAAGGGTCGGCCACCACCAAGGAAGAGAGGAATAATAGAAGATGTATTGTTATGAGATGAGACACCTCTACCCTCTCTTTTATATTCCTTGGGCTTGGCAAATAAGGAAAGTTTTAATAAAAACTTCCTTATTTTCCTTGCCATTGAAAGGAAAATTTAATTAATAAAAAAAATTTCTTTTCTCTTATTAATGGTGGCCACCTCAAATCCTCCAAGCAAGGAAAGTTTTAAACACAAAATTAAACTTCCTAATTTGTTTCTGGAAATTTTAAAATAAAAATTTCTCTTTTAAAAATTCCCTTCATGGTTGGTTATAAAAGGAAACTTTTATAAATTAAAATCTCTCTATTAAAACATGTGGATGATTTCAAAAAGGAAAGTTTTCTCCAAAATTAAAATCTTCCCTTCAATTTACAAATAAGGAAAGATATCAAATTCTTAATCCTTTGTAGAAACGATGAAAGGTAAAATTTAATTTTAAAACTCTCTTTTAAAATCATGAGGATAGTTACAAAAAAGGAAAGTTTTATAAAAAATTAAAATCTTCCTTTTAACTACAAATAAGGAAAAATATCAAACCTCTCTCTTAATCTTTTGTAGAAAGCTATAAAAGGAAAGATTTAAATTTTAAACTCTCTTTTAAAACCATAACTTCCACATAATTAAGGAAAGATTTTAAAATAAACTCCTTTTATTTTTTATGTGGTCTGCCACCTAAGCTTAGGCTCAAAGCTAGGGCCGGTCACACCTCAACCCATCCAAGCTTTATCTTGGTTGGCCCTTGGCCGGCCACCTAAGGATGGGTAAGAAGGTGGGTATACATGGGTATAAGATTTTATAAATAAAAGTCTACGACAGGGACCGAGAGGAGGAATTAGTTTTGGTCTCCCGATGAACTTGAGCTTCCCGTGTTCGCCCCGAACACCCAACTCGAGTTCATCAATAATATCTCATTCCACTAAAATGTTATTATTGAAATTCCGCACCAATCCCATATTACTATATGGGCTCCTTCTTATCATGAGTGTGTTAGTCTCCCTGTGTTTAAGATATAGAATGCCCACTAATTAAATGAGTTACTGACAACTCACTTAATTAATATTTAGCTCCAAGAGTAGTACCACTCAACTTCATCGTCATGTCGGACTAAGTCCACTTGCAGGGTTTACATGACAATCCTTATGAGCTCCTCTTGGGGACATCATCAACCTAGATTTCTAGGACATAGTTTACTTCTATAATCAACAACACACACTATAAATAATATTATTTTTCAACTTGTCGGGCCTATTGATTTATCAAACTAAATCACACCCTTTGATAAATTAAAGAAATAAATACTAAATATATGTGTTTGTTATTATATCAGGATTAAGAGCACACACTTACAAAATAACAAAGGTCTTGTTCTTTTATGCAGTCAATATAAAAAGAACTTACCTTAAATGGTCCTACTCAATACACTCAGAGTGTACTAATGTAATTTTATAGTCAAGATAAACTAATATCAAATTACATTACGACTATTCCAATGATTTGTTCCTATCCATCTTAGTCATGAGCTACTGTTTATAATTTATAAGGAATTGATAACATGATCTTCTGTGTGTGACACCACACATCATGTTATCTACAATATAAATTAATTAAACAACTATACTTAGCATATAAATATAGACATTTGACCAATGTGATTCTTTATTTCAAAATAAATGTTTACAAAAAACTAGACTTTTAGTATACACTCTAACAATCTCCCACTTATACTAAAAGACTATGCTGTCATAAACGCTATCATACATCTGATTCCCATTCCTTCAACATACCGATCAAAATCTTTCATCGGAAGGGTCTTAGTGAAAGGATCTGCCAGGTTATCTGCTGATGCAATCTTGGCGACAACAACTTCTCCTCGCTTTACGATGTCTCGTATCAGGTGGTACTTGTGCTCTATGTGTTTACTCGCCTTATGGGCTCGTGGTTCCTTCAAGTTTGCTACTGCACCACTATTATCACAATAAATTGTGATGATTTTGGGCAAACTAGGAATCACATCTAATCCCATTAGGAAGTTCCTAAGCCATGCAGCTTCTTTCGCTACCTCAGAGGCTGCCACATACTCAACTTCCATGGTTGAGTCTGAAACGCATTTCTACTTAACACTCCTCCATGCAATGGCTCCACCTCCTAAAGTAAACACATAGCCTGATGTAGACTTACTATTGTCCCTATCTGATTGGAAGTCAAAATCCGTGTAACCCACAGGGAGCAAATCATCTGCTTGGTAAACTAACATATAATCTCTAGTCCTTCTTAGGTACTTTAATATATGTTTTACAGCGGTCCAATGTCCTTGTCTAGGGTTACTTTGATATCTGCTAACCATGCCTACGGTAAAATAGATATCCAGTCTTGTACACAGCATAGCGTACATTAAGCTTCCGATAGCCGAAGCATAAGGAACTGCCTTCATGTCCTCTATCTCCTTTGATGTCTTCGGAGACATCTTTTTCGATAAAGCTACTCCATGCTTAAAAGGTAGAAAACCTTTCTTGGAGTCTTGCATGCTAAAACGAGCAAGAATTGTATTGATATATGAAGCTTGGGAGAAGCACAACATCCTTTTCTTGCGATCCCTTATTACTTTGATCCCAAGAATATGTGCGTATTCTCCTATGTCTTTCATATCGAATCGCTAGGACAACCATACCCTTACTTCCGACAATACTTTGATATTGTTTTCAACTAACAAAATGTCATCTATGTATAGAATAAGAAATACCACCACATTTTCATCACACTTCTTGTATACACAAGACTCATCCAGACACTGAATAAATCCATACGACTGGATTACATCATTAAATCAGATGATCCAAGTGTTAGAATTTTTCGGGCCACGAAAACCGCTTTTCGCGTCGCGGAAACCCCGAAACACCCTAGCCAAGGATCTCGTGCAAAGAAAAATCCGATTCGAAAAATTCCACGTATTTATATCATGCTTAATACCCGAATATGTTAGATCTACTCCTAGATCTATAGTTTAAAGAAAAACTACCTTTGATGCGTGCCCTTCGCTTATCCCGCTCGACTAAGGTTGAAGTTGGATCTAGAGGGCACAAAGTAGAGCCCCTCTATATGTGTCCACACAAGCAATTAGGTGGAGAAGATGACCGAAACAAGGTGTGCTAGCACCTATGTGGTTTTCGGCCAAGAAGAGGAGGAAGAGAGGGAGAAGTTGCCGAGAGCACCAAGGAAGAAGAAGAATCAAAAAAATTGAATTCAAAAATTCAATCAATCCACCATATCATGTGGCCGGCCACATAAATGTCATTAAGTGGGCAATTAATGCTCTTAATTGCCCCCTTAATGTGGCCGGCCACTCATGGGTAACCTCCCATGAGGTGGCAAGCATGAGGTGGCATGGTGATGTGTAGCATCCCCATTGGTTCTCCCATGCCACCTCATCAAATGTGGTGGCATCCAAGTCAAGTCAATATTGACTTTCAACCTTCCTAATTTGGCCAAAGTCAAACATGACCAAATTAACTCCCTTAATTGATTTATCCAACATTTGGATCATACTTGAGTCTAACTCATAGTCAAGTCAAACTTGTGGATTTAGGTCAAGTCAAACTTGCCTTTTATAGACTTTCCATATTTAGCCAAGTCAAACTTGACTTCATCTTTCCTCTTGGTTCATCATATGAACTAGTCTCCATCTATTGCTCTATGTGTGTGACCCTATAGGTTCTTGTCAACGTTGGCAATGTCCCTAAATCCAATTAGGGACATAAGCAATGAGAGGTATCTAGCAACACATCATTGCTACCCAAGTTACAAGAATGTTGAGATCCAACATCACCAATATGACTAATAATTGTGACTCTCACAATATGTGACATTGTCCTTCTATCCTTGATATCTAGATTGATCTTATATGAGGCATAGACCGTGTCATCCTCCAATCAATCTAAGTGTCTTGAACTCCAAGTAGACTCACTATAATCAAATAAGCACAATATCACATATTGCCTTATTTGGGCATGGCCATGCACTTAGTGATCTCACTCTATCAAGACTATGATATCACTCCTGTAATATAGGAGGATAGATCCCATCTACATCACTCACATCCCTCCGCATAATTTGTTACATACCTAGTAATCGCTTTTATAGTCCACCCAGGTGACGTTTGACGAAACCAAAGTACATAACTCCTTATGTAGGGAACCATGGTGACTTCAGGTCTAAGGACTAAAGTCATACTAATAGTCACTTGAGAAAGTATATGACACTCATATAACGATCCATGATACTTTCTCATGGCGGGTCATTCAGTATACATTCTCCAACGTATACCCATGTGTCAACTTGATATCTCATATCCATGACTTGTGAGATCAAGTCATCATGTTGACCTACATGCTAGTCTCAATGCATTAACATTGTCCTTCTATGTTAATACTTGACTAGGAATAATTAAGTGTAGTGTTCTCTATATCATCTCACTATCGATTTAACTAATCGATTGATATAGATATGAACCTACTACCCTAGGACATTATTATACTTATTTATATAGCACAAATACACACAAGTATAATAATCACAATGCCTTTATTTATATATCAGAAATATATGTACAAGAATATGATACAAAGAGTCCAAAAAGTAACCATCACATGATTGGCTCTAGGGCTCTCACTAACACCAAGATCTTGAAGCTTTCTTCAGTTCATAAATATACTGATTTAGCTTGTACACTAGATGCTCTTTGCCTTTTTCAATAAACCCCTCTGGTTGCTTCATATGGATGTTTTCTTCAAGACTTCCGTTAAGGAAAGCTATCTTGACATCCATTTGCCAAACCTCATAATCCATATGAGAAGCAATAGATAAGAGTATCCGAATAGACTTAACCATAGCTACTGGCGAAAATGTTTCCTCATAATCGATTCCTCTTTCTGAGTATACCCCTTCGCAACAAGCCTTGCTTTGAAGGTTTTCCACCTTCCCGTCTATCCCTCTTTTCCTTTTGTAGATCCATTTACATCCAATAGCTTTTACACTATTTGATGGTTCTACTAGCTCTCAGACGTTGTTAGAATACATAGATTCTATTTCAGAATTCATCGCTCTTTGCCAAGATGCTGCATCTATATCTTGGAGTGCTTCGTCATATGTTCGAGGATCAGGTTCATGTTTACCTGGGACCAAGTCGACGACTCTCCCAAAAACATGAATCTTTTAGGTTGCCTAACAATCCTCCCACTACGATGAGGCACTATCTGTGGTTGTGTATTCATAACCACGATTTTGCTATATTGTTTTAATTCATAATGCATATTTTTCATGATCTTTTCATAGCTTAATATCACATTTTACATCATATTTCATAATTACATTTGAATTTGGACCTAATTGCAAATTAGCCTATTTTCATGGTATTTGATGCTAATATTTGATTATGATTTTGTAGGCATCAAAAGGGTCATGGACCCGATCAAATCAGACCACACTTGGGCTCAAATCAAGGGCTAATCAAGTCGATCAAGTCTTGGAGTGTTTTGGACCATCCATTGAAGATCAGAGAGATCTGGGCCATCCGTCAAGGATCTGGGCCATCCGTCAAGGATCTGGTCCATCCGACCTAATGAGGATTAGATCCAAGCCATTGATGAAGATCTAGAGACTTTGATACAGATCTGAGTTCATCCAGCCGTTGATTGATCCCAGAAGCATGTGGACCGGACCGTCCGATCAGAGAGGGAGTTGTTTAAAATGTTGAGAAGCTACAGTGTACACTTGGGCTTGGCGTGTTCGCGATCTCTGCTACAGTGTTCTTCTTCTTCTTCACAGCGACGCCGAGTCTCCGTTCCTCAATTCCAGATCTGAGGCAAAGTTTCTTCATCGGCGGCGATAGCAAGCTGCCGGCGTCTTTCTTCTGAGTTCGGAGAGTGCCAGAGGGAGGTTTCTCTGCGCGATTTTGGTTCTGTTTCACTGTCGCGATCCTCTTCAAGGGAGTTTTCTTGAACGGTGATCTTCGTGTCCAACTGAGCTCAGAGGGAGGTTTCTCTGAGTCTCAGATCTTCTTCCGACTTTTATTCCGTAGCTAAATTGGTGTGATCTGATCAATCGCATGAGTTTGAGAAATTTCAGAATTCAAACTCTATTCTTCGGTTATTTGGGATTACCAGATGATTGTGAGTTTGAGGGGAGGTTTCCAAGAGTTGTGAACGATCCCTGGTAATAACAGGAAGCTTGGTGATCGTTGTTGAATGCTTGAGAGGAGGTTTCAGATGGCATTTCTGTTGCATAGCAGATTGATGAGATTAGTTCCGGATTTGGGTTTGTGGAATGTTAGGGTTTAGAATTCTTTGTTCTTGTCTTTGATTGTTCATCACTTGAATCAGATCTATTGATCTGATTTCCTTTCTCTTGCAATTTCAATTTCTGTTTGAGATTTTGTATTTCCGATTTCAATTTCTTATTTACAAACCCAAACTTTAGATCTATTTTCTGTTAAGCTTTGCAATACTAATACTAACAGTTTGTAGGCTTTTGTGATTTAGTTAGCAATTCAATCTTTGTTACTATAAGCTTGTCTAAGTGTTAGATGCTTAATTTGATGTTTAAGTTGTTACCTCTGTTCATCATCATGTTGCATTTGATTGTTAGAGTGAATTGAATGGTACTTTGGTTGTTATAAGTTACTACTTAAGTTCAATTCAAGGATTTACAAACCCAAACCTTTTTGTTCGGTTCATTGGATTTATTATGATTGAGTTCAATGATTCATAATTGATACTAGTTTGATGAAAATGAACCGATCTTAATCTTACTTTTGATTGCAGTAGGATTCAATTAGCAATGTGAATGGAATGGAAAAGTTTAATTAACCTTGTTAATGGAATAAATCAATTTGAATCAATTCTAGAGTACTCACACAACTCACTAGTTTACCCTTGGAAAAATACGACTTGGGACTCCTTACTACACGTGTTTGCTTTAATTACAATGAGTTTCAATCTTTATTAATTTGATGTGCCAAGTGACATGCAAAATGGCTAATACTAAATTTTGACGTTGTTGCCGGGGAAACAACTAGCAATGTGTGTTTATTTTTGGATTGTGCATTGATTGGTTTATTTTGTTAGCATCTTGATAGATTTGATTGCTTATTCTTTTTGTATTTTCATGTTGGTTTATTCTTGAATTTTTAAATGCTTTTACTATTCATTTATTCATGTGTTTGAAACTTTATGCACTTGAATCTTCTAATTTTGTTTGCTAGTGTTGTAGTGAAGAACAGGAGATTTCTCTAGCATGGATCCATATTTTCAGAATTTTGGAGGTGGAATGGAGAATCAATATTTTCAGCCTGATTATCAAATTTACCCAAACATGGATCAACAAAATAGGTATGAGTCATTTTCAAATGATTTTAATGCTAATTGGGTGTATAATTCATGTTTCAGGTATGAAAATGCACAAGGACCATTTATAGAGCCATATTCAGTCTATCAGAGTTCATATGGGTTCCAAGAAGTTTCAACGTCTTTTATGCCACATTCTTTTCAACAAAATGACCCTCAGATGGATGATTCAACATGGAAACTCATGGAGATTATGCAACAAATGAATGGACATCAAGAGCAACAATTCTCAGGGATACAGAATCAGTTAGATCATATTGCATCATCCATTCATCAGTTGCAAACACAGAGCGCCAATGAAGAGATGGGTTGTGGAGATCTTGTCAGGCCTGACACTGCATCTACTTTTTCATTAGATTCTTTAAGTACTTTTTATTGTTGTGATGACATATTTAAACCTACTTTTGATTCTACTAATGATGTTGCTCTAGATGTTGGAAATGATGAAGGATTTGAAAATTTAATTATTGAAGATGATTTAAGTGTAGGGGAATGCTTACTGGAAGCATTACCTCAAGAATCACCAAGAATTGAAGATATAAGTGTAGGGACTTGTGCTATGGAGCCAAGCACCCAAGAATCACTACATGAGGATGAACCATCACCAGAACAAGAGCTTGAGCCATATCATGATGAAAAGGAGGTAACAATCACCACTCCAGGTACCTTTCAAGATGACAAGGTGAGTATTTCTTGTGATTTATCAGAAAATTCAATAGAGGTACCATTTGTTGATTTTATTAGTTGTGATTCATTTCTGGATATATCTTCTATCAAAACTAATATTCTCCTATTTTCTTCTTATCCCACATATGTGTGGGAGTTGTTTTCCTTTATTGATGTTGTAGGAGAATACAAGCTTCCGGAGTGGATGCTTAAACTGAACCGCCTAAGACCTTCAGAAAGAATTTGCAATGGAAAAATGGTCAATAAAAAGAAGTTGATTACAATCAAGGATACTCCACTACCGGCGTGGCTTCTTCTTCTTAATCTTCTTCAACCACGGGGAAAAAGGGGAGTTTGTTCCAACTTAATTTTCTTTTGCCATTTTGATTCATGCTTAATGTTTAGTATTTTCTATAATAAATTCTTTGAATACAAATGTTGATTTTCTTATTGTATTTAGTTATGATTGCAATTGGTAGTTTTCTTTTTGCATTTAATTTTGAGTGTGAATAAGAAAATGTCACCCCTAACAATTTTTCTATAACATGTTAGAAGTAGGGAATGTGAGCTAGATTTGATAATCTATTTTTGGAGCTTAATGTCAATAATGGACTTTAAATTTTCTCAAGGTTTCTACTTAATGATGGACACTTGATTGATAAATTGGATTGATACTTTTTCATGCCTAGTAAGGATGAGCCTTAATTGAGTGATGCACTAGTGTTATTACACTCTAGAACTTGCTTTGATTCTTTCAAAACCATAATCCAATGGATTAAATCATGTTTATGTAGGTAAATCTATTTGTTTCTTTCTTCCACACATATTCTTGCTATCCTTCTTGATAATCATCATATCAACTTATGTCTTCTCATTTGTAAATCTTTTGGATGTGGATACATTGTATGTTATATGATGGATATTTTGGCCAAGGAGGATTAAGTTGAAGTGTGGGGGAAAGAGTTTTTGGAGCAATGGGATGCATGAAGTAAATTCGAATGGTTCAAGATTTAGAAGAGTAATTATTAGAGGGTTGTTTTTGTGAAGGATTTCTTGTGCCAACTGATAATTCTATTTTTGAATGGCAAGGTTTTAAATGCAAGCTCTTAATATTGCAATGCCAAATAAAATCATTCCTTGAGCTTAATTATATTTAGAGCAAGCTTTAATAGCTTTTAATTTTGGAATTTGGTACTATGGTGATACATTCAAATCTATAAATGGCTAAAATCTGCATAAACATGTTCAAATTAGTGAGATAATGCAGAAACAGGGAGATGTTAGAGGTGCTGGAATTTTGAAAATATGGAATTGGACAATGCTGCTGGACAGGGAACTACAAATCTGTTCTGAAAATCTTGTTGTTTACCGAAATTGCAGTGAAGAAATCAGTAATGAGAATTCATCTTACATAAATGAATCATTCGAATTCTGTTTTGCTGGAAGTTGAAACAAATAGAAATTTGCAAATGCTAAAAGAGTAATATGATCATTGCCGAGAATTTCAGCTACTGCAGGAATTCAGGAAGTGCAGGATTGCGTTTCAAGATGTATCAAAGATCAAGAACAACATTTAAATCAGTAAGAAGCTTAGAAGAAGTTTTTCAAAATTGCAACCTTCCCATGACTCTTTCAAAAGTTAGAAAACCAAACAGGATTGAAAACAAAAAGGCAACTCAGCTTCTATTTCATGGTTTTTGAATTTGAGATGGAATCTAAGTGATCAGAAATCTGATTGACTTAATATTATTTTAAATCTTTAAGCTTTAAAGTCCTTAATATGAACCCTATTGCTACTGAAAATTCAGAGATAGAAGTAAAAACAGTGAGGTGTAAAGATTATCATATTGCCTTTTTGAGTTTGAATCAAGTTTATACCAAAGTCTTGAGAGCAGCACTTAAATCAGTGAGGAAATACTTTGAAGCTATTGAATTATCAGTAACATATGGGGTTTAGTTGTTTTCCATGACTTCATAAGTTGACTTGGATAGAATCTAGGAAGTATCAAATTGCTGAAATGAAATCAGTGAAGTTGTAGGAACTGTAACTGCTATTGCTTGTTTTAAAATCTTTGAAGCTGATTAAATTAGAAACAATGTTTAGTATGCAAAAAAGTTTAATGTACAGTTAGGAAAAGCAGTGAAGATCTGAAATCACAGGCTGAAATCTGGTACAAAAATCAGAAATGCAGAATCTGTAAGTGAAGAATTCAGAAATGGAATCTGTAATGCTTAATGGAGCAATTCTTATGAGCTAAATTTGTCTGGAACTAGCTGATGTTGTTGAGATCCTGATTATGATTGTTCATGCTGTTTCAAACTTCATTCGGCAGAAGCAAAAACAGAATGCAGTAGTGACAACATCAATCGAAACATTGTTAAATTTGGATGTTAATGTTAGCAGTTGAGTGTTAAATACAGAAATTGAAAGCAAGGGATCTGCTAATGACAGTGAGCATGTGCAGCCACTGAAAACTGATTGTTATGGATCAACATTAAAAATTCAAGTGGTAAGCACCCTTTAATTGATGGAATACTTCAATTTGGAACATTATATTTTAAGAAATGAAGATAATATCAGCAGCTGGAAATTCTTGGGAGTTAGCTCAGAAATGTAGTGAGGAATTTAAGGTTGACTGAATTTGGGAATTATTGTTATACAATGATTTCAGAAAATTTTGAAATGTTCTGAATATTGGAAGTTTGTTTGAATCATTTGAAGTGAAGTTGAGAACATGTAGTGTGGAGCAGAATTTGTTTGAGTGCGGAATTAAATGAATGTAAGCTGAAACTATTTGTCCAAAGGATGCAGAATCTGTAATTGGCGAGATGTACTTCAGTGCTGAATTTTGTGTCTCTATTCTGCCAACTAAGAGATCTGTGAATCATACTCAGAAGCTGCAGTTGAATTTAATTGTTGTTCTCCATTGTAATGAAAGAGCAAACTAGAAAAAAATTAGCTCAAAGGAAGGCTCAAATTCTTGAAATCTCAAATTGCAGGAAAACCGATAAATTCTGTTTGTGCCATTTTGGAAAATGAGTTATAACAAGCTATAGTTGATAGAACCTGGAAATTTTTGGAGGATGAATTAATATGGATCTTATGAGGCCAGATGTAAAGAAATTGGAATTTTTAGAGGCTAGATGATGTTAAGTTGATACAAAATTCAGAGATTGTACAGGAAAATCAGAAAACCTGCTTTTGCGGTGATAACTGGGTTTAAAAGCTATTTGTTCACTGGAATTTTGGAAACTAGCTGATTGTAGAGTGTTAATAAAAGAAGACCTTGCATCTCTGTAGTTTGGCTGAATTTTAGAGTGAGATTTTGATATAAACTAGGAACTTAAATTAAGTGGACAAAAACTGAAGTGTATACTTTTCAGCAGCTGTAACATCTTATAACTGATGTTCTAATCAAAATGAGGATTGAGTTTAAGTTTTTACTGATTGAATGCTAAATGTGGGACATTGACAAGTTCAACTACTCAAGTTTCAAGCTTAAATGATTTAGAATTCCAAATCTTGATACTTGATCCGGGAGTTTGGATTAAGGTCAGTGATATAAGGTTCGCTACTGAATTTTGTGTATTTGTTGTTGCAGTTTGCTGAACCTTCTACTTAGTGTGAAAAAAATGCCGAATCTATAGATCAGAGGAAATAATGAGTGATAAAATGTAAATTGAAATTCTGCAGAAACAGAACATAACAGAAATTGAAAATTTGTTCCTATAGCTAACATATGAACTTGTTGGGCATTTGTTGAGTTTCATTGCTCGAGACGAGCAAAAATTCAAGTGTGGGGGAGATAGGCACATGTTGAGGTTCATTGAAAGTAGATTCCAATAGATTTGGTGTCAAGTGGTATTCTTTCTTGAACTTAATTTTGTATGATTCAAATTCTGGAATGGTGAATGCAGAGCGGCTGAATTGTTATTGCTGGAATACTTTAAGTTGGTTTCATTAGTAAGTTAAACAGCAAGTTAAAGAAGTGCAGTGAAGTTTCAGTTTTGAATTTGTAAGTGCAGTCTTGTGCCAAGGATTGGGAAGTGTTGGAATTGAATTTAAGTGAAGATGCTAAACTCTAACAGAGAGTTAATGACATGACATAGAATTAGAATTCAGATTTTTCAGAATGAAGGAAGAAGAGGAAGAAGGAAGTATGGCCAAGTATCCATTTATATAGCATTTTTTGTATCCATGTCTTCCATTAGAACTAAAACTCATGCTTTCTTTCTATCTTTTCTTTGAGTTAATTCTTTCCTTTCTTTTCTTCCTTTTCTTTCAACTAAATGCTTTAATGTTCACTTAATTCATATTTCCTTTTTCTTCATGATTAACCTTCATATTGTGATTTGTATCCATGATCATGGTGGAGAGTAGAAAATAAGCAAGTATATGGTAGTACAAGAAGCACAAGTAGCATGAGCGCCCTCCATTTTTGTTATTACATGTGAGATAGGATGAGGGCCACAAAAACTCTATCTTGTGAGATTTTAGTGTGAATCGATTTAAATTTATTCATGATTGATGGAAATTATTATGTTGTTAACCAAGAGTAAAGTTTTAGTCCATGAATGCTTGAGATTTTGAAATGTGATAATCTTAGATGGTTTACTTCCTTTATTTTCTAATCATGTTTAAGAATTTGTTTAGGGGGTGCCATTTAAGTAGGATTTTTAGTTTTCTTAACTTGAACGGGACGTCCAAGATTAAGTGTGGGGGATTTGATAACCATGATTTTGCTATATTATTTTAATTCATAATGCATATTTTTCATGATCTTTTCATAGCTTAATATCACATTTTACATCATATTTCATAATAACATTTGAATTTGGACCTGATTGCAAATTAGTCTATTTTCATAGTATTTGATGCTAATATTTGATTATTATTTTGTAGGCATCAAAAGGGTCATGGACCCGATCAAATCAGACCACACTTGGGCTCAAATCAAGGGCTAATCAAGTCGATCAAGCCTTGGAGTGTTTTGGACCATCCATTGAAGATCAGAGAGATCTGGGCCATCCGTCAAGGATCTAGTCCATCCGACCTAATGAGGATTAGATCCAAGCCATTGATGAAGATCCAGAGACTTTGATCCAGATCTGAGTTCATCCAGCCGTTGATTGATCCAAAAAGCATGTGGACCATCTGATCAGAGAGGGAGTTGTTTAAAATGTTGAGAAGCTATAGTGTACACTTGGGCTCGGCGTGTTCGCGATCTCTGCTACAGTGTTCTTCTTCTTCTTCACAGTGACACCGAGTCTCCGTTCCTCAATTCCAGATCTGAGGCTAAGTTTCTTCATCGGCGGCGATAGCAAGCTACCGGCGTCCATCTTCCTAGTTCGGAGAGTGCTAGAGGGAGGTTTCTCTGCGCGATTTTGGTTCTGTTTCACTGCCGCGATCCTCTTTAAGGGAGTTTTCATGAACGGCGAACTTCGTGTCCAACTGAGCTCAGAGGGAGGTTTCTCTGAGTCTCAGATCTTCTTCCGACTTTTATTCTGCAGCTAAATTAGTGCGATATGATCAATCACATGAGTTTGGAAAATTTCAGAATTTAAACTCTGTTTTTCGGTTGTTTGGGATTACCAGATGATTGTGAGTTTGAGGGGAGGTTTCCAAGAGCTGTGAGCGATCCTTGGTAATAGAAGGAAGCTTGGTGATCGTTGTTGAATGCTTGAGGGGAGGTTTCCGATGGCATTTCTGTTGCACAGCAGACTGATGAGATTAGTTCCGAATTTAGGTTTGTGGAATGTTAGGGTTTAGAATTCTTTGTTCTTGTTGTCTTTGATTGTTCATCACTTGAATCAGATCTATTGATCTGATTTCCTTTCTCTTGCAATTTCAATTTCTGTTAGAGATTTTGTATTTCCGATTTCAATTTCTTGTTTACAAACCCAGACTTTAGATCTATTTTCTGTTAAGCTTTGCAATACTGATACTAACAGTTTGTAGGTTTTTGTGATTTAGTTAGCAATTTGATCTTTATTACTATAATCTTGTCTAAGTGTTAGATGCTTAATTTGATGTTTAAGTTGTTACCTCTGTTCATCATCATGTTGCATTTGATTGTTAGAGTGAATTGAATGGTACTTTGGTTGTTATAAGTTACTGCTTAAGTTCAATTCAAGGATTTACAAACCCAAACCTTTTTGTTCGGTTCATTGGATTTATTATGATTGAGTTCAATGATTCATAATTGATACTAGTTTGATGAAAATGAACCGATCTTAATCTTACTTTTGATTGCAGTAGGATTCAATTAGCAATGTGAATGGAATGGAAAAGTTTAATTAACCTTGTTAATGGAATAAATCAATTTGAATCAATTCTAGAGTACTCACACAACTCACTAGTTTACCCTTGGAAAAATACGACTTGGGACTCCTTACTACACGTGTTTGCTTTAATTACAATGAGTTTCAATCTTTATTAATTTGATGTGCCAAGTGACATGCAAAATGGCTAACACCCCAAAAACATGAATCTTTTAGGTTGCCTAACAATCCTCCCACTACGATGAGGCACTATCTATGGTTGTGTATCATTTGTAATACGTGTTGCAGTTTCTTGTGATATTTCATCTTGCACCGTTGGTACTAAAGTAGGCATGTCCTCTCTCATTTCTTTTAAAACATTTTCACTTATGGGCTTATGGTTTATTACATAATCTTCCTCTAAAAATCGAGCATTGGTGCTAACAATGATCTTTTGATTTTTACGATTATAAAACAAACCACCTTTTGTTCCTTTAGGATATCCCACAAACAGACAAACTTTTGTACGTGATTCCAACTTGTCAGTATCTCCCTTCAGGACATGTGCTGGACTACCCCATATCTGAATATGACTCAGACTAGGCTTATGCCCATTCCACAATTCTATGGAAGTAAGGGTACTGATTTAGAAGGTACCATATTCAGAATGTACACTGTTGTTTCCAGAGCATATCCCTAAAACGAATTTGGTAATTCTGAATAACTCATCATCAATTTAACCATTTCCATAAGAGTCTTATTCCTTCGTTCTGCCACACCATTCTATTGGGGTGTACCAGGTGAAGACAATTGGGATTGAATCTCAGCCTCTGATATGTAATTCCTAAACTCTCCAAAGAGGTATTCGCCACCACGATCAGACTATAGTGTCTTGATACTTTTACCATGGCGTTTTTCCATATCAGCCTTGTACTCTTTGAACTTATCAAAGCATTTAGACTTGCAGCGCATCAAGTAAATGTACCCATATCTCGAATAGTCATCTATAAAAGAGACAAAATATTCAAAACCACATCTTGCCTGGCTAGTCATAGGACCACACAAATCAGAATGAACCAGTTCCAACACATCTTTGGCTCTATACCCCTTGGCCTTAAAAAGTCTCTTAGTCATTTTACCTTCCAAGCAAGATTCGCAAGTTGGAAAGTTTTCCAACACTAATGAACCCAAGAGTCCATCGGCTATAAGCCTTTGAATCCTACTCAAGTTAATATGACCAAGCCTTAGATGCCAAAGATATGTTTGGTTCATTTGCGAAGGTTCCTTTCTCTTATTAAAATTAGAAGATGTGCTATTAATTTCCATTTGTTCTTTTATGGGAGTTATTGGATTTAGAATATAAAAATTACCTACTAATGTACCAGAACAGATAATAACCCTATTCTTCTTGATAACTACTTTGTCATCAAAGAAACTGAATATCCATCCACAAACAGTTTAGAAACTGAAATTAAATTCTTTCTAAAAGTTGGTACATAAAGATAATTTCTCAAAACCAAACTTCTATTCCTATCAAATAATAAGTAGACGTCTCCCACTGCAACAGCCGTCACTTTTGTAGCATTGCCCATGTAGACGGTTATCTCTCCCTCAAATAGTCGTCGAGTTTCCTGGAACCCCTACAATGTATTGCAAACATGATCAGTGGCTACTGTATCTACACACCAGGTACTGGTAGATAACACCACTAAACATGTTTCAACTACTAGAGAATAATATATACCTTTATTGTTCTCTCTCCTACGAGGACAGTCCGCCTTCCAATGTCCAGTCTGCTTGCAGATGAAGCACTTGCCCTTTGACTTCTTCACTCCAGCTTTAGGTCCAGTACCTAGAGATCTTTTCACCTTCTATGCTGAGCCAGCCTGTTTCTTCTTCTTCTTGCCTTTCGACTTAGAAGTAGAAATATTTTTAGCAAAGTGAATCTGAGAACTATGACGAAATATACCTTCTGCTGCCTAAAGTTCTGTCAGAAGTTCCACCAACGTATAAGTCCTTTTCTGCTGCCTGAAGTTCTGTCAGAAGTTCAGGTGGAACTGCTCAAAACTTCTGGGTAGCGTTTGGAGAATAATATCGATCTGGGTTTCCCCATCGATTTTAGCTCCAAGGATCTGTATTTCGTTCAAATAAGCCATCATCTTTAGGATATGATCACTTACGGATGTCCCCTCTGACATGGTGACTGTCATTAATTTTCTCATTGCCTCTTACCTAGCAGCCTGATTCTGGTGTCCGAAGAATTCCTTGAGATTGTTCATCATGTCATAGGTAGTTGGCAAGTCCTGATGCTAATGTTGTAGTACATTTGACATTGAAGCCAAAATGTAACACCACGCCATCTCATCTACCTTGACCCATTTCCTATGATGCTCAATCTCCTCTTCACTAGAATCGTCGTTAGGCACATTAGGGTGGACCTCTAACAGTACAAACTTATAACCTTCAGCAGTTAGGACAATATCCAGGTTTCTTTTCCAATCTATGTAGTTGGGAACAGTAAGTTTGTTCTCTTTCAGTATAATAGTTAGTGGGTTGAAAGTCATCATAAGAATCACAAAAATAACTTTTGGTCAAGACTCTACATTTAGAATAATATTGATTCCTTAAACAATATTATTTAAATTTACTAACACTTCAAAACACCGTGAATTTTGTCTGCCACGTTCGTGTGGACGTATACAAAATCAAATATTTGTAAGAGGAGGGTCTTACCCATTAATTTTATTATCTTGTCATCCTAACTTTATGAAAAATAAAATTAATAGTTGGTATTCCTTTGGTCACACAAATAATAGCAGTGACTCCGTTGGGGAGGATACTATTAAATGTGTCTAAGTGTATACCATTACTTGATACTTAGTCCATTAAATAGGATTGTGCCCCTTCAGTTGGAGAAGATCACACGCTCCTAAATAATTTCCTATAATCATCCATAAAGAAAGTTTGATCTAGTGATCGGCAAACAAACTCATCCGTTGTGGAGAGAGGCACTCAGAGCCAACACGCAAGTTTGTTACATCACTTACAAACCAGTAATGGAAATCATGAAATTTATTTACTAATCTCTCTCCCACTTAGTTATTTAAGGTGAGGAATTTTAACATGCACACATACATCACAGTAAATAAAGCAATAAATATTGAAAAAGCAATTTTCCAACTATTATGGCATTTTCCATCACTGTCCTCCGTGTGCTGTCAACCCTAGCTACTGCCATCTTTAGCCACCACAATCGGGTCTAGTCGCCACATCTATCTTGCTTTTTTTTTCCATTGCACCTCTGGTCCACAAATAGTACCACGCCTCGCAAGGATACGATCCGCGATAAAAATAGAATTTTACATATATCGATCCTATATTCCACAAAGGAATGTATATGTAATCTAGATCGAAACAAAAATGTAAAATCTTAAAACTAATACAACTCCTGCTGTATTTAATACATACAATCATGCACACAAATAAAATGCTCTTGACATGTCTAAGGGTCCAATCACACACAATCTCTATAAGTCATAATAGTTGGAGCCTGCAACCACAGAGTTAGCATATCCTACTATTATCCTGCCTAAATTATGTATGACATGTGCATAATTAAACTGAAAACCAAATACACAGAGGCAAACCCTAGCTCTGATACCAATTGTTGGTTGTTATTCAGAATATCGTACTGGTTCCCCTGTACAAAAATTTTGTACAAGTCCTGAACTATTCCTAACAACCTATTGTGTTCTTTAGAAATTAAATTAGGAATCGCAAACATAACTTAACATTATTGATTCCAAATTCAATTTATCTGTTCTTAGATGTTTAGACTTGGATTGCAAACGATGCTTAACATTCTTAATACAAATCCACCAATGTTACAAATTTGATTAAATATTTATTTCAAAGATTAACTTCCAAGTTAAACATGGTGAGGCACTAGGCCTTCTTGGTTATGGGAGCATCCACCACTTCCTCGACAAAGCCTTTCAATGAAATTCAATATTCAATCTTCTTATAGTAACCCTAGGTTTAACCATTAAGAACAATCGAATCACAAGATCGAAAAAACAAAAGAAACACAAACTCGAATCATAAATTCGAAACCTAGAAACGTTAGCCTCTTGTGTTTGGTATTTCAAGATCTAAACAAAAAGATGAACTAGGTAATATGTGGAAACTAATAACTAGTTATACCTTTTGTACCTTATAGACCTCTCAATCTTCTATCGTTTTCCTCTTCTTATCACGGACGTTGTGTGGGCGACGACCTACCGAGACGAGAATCTACCCAAGCTTCCTTCTTCTCCAAGCAAGTTTCGGCCGTCACCTATCTTCAAGAGATGAAGAACTTTTGACCACCAACCAAGCTCCAAGGGATGCTAAGAAACAAAACCTCCTATCTCTCCTTCTTCCTCTAACAAGATCCAGCCACCACCAAACTCCTTGAGATGAAGATGCTGCCGGCCACACAAGGAAGAAGAATAGGAGAGGAAGAGGAAGAGAGGGCCGACCACCACCAAGGAATAAAAACTTCCTTATTTTCCTTGGCATTGAAAGGAAAATTTAATTAATAAAAAAAATTTCCTTTTCTCTTATTAATGGTCGGCCACCTCAAATCCTCCAAGCAAGGAAACTTTTAAACACAAAATTAAAACTTCCTAATTTATTTTCGAAAATTTAAAAAAAATCTCTTTTAAAAATTCCCTTCATGGTTAGTTATAAAAGGAAACTTTTATAAATTAAAATCTCTCTATTAAAACATGTGGATGATTTTAAAAAGGAAAGTTTTCTCCAAAATTAAAATCTTCCCTTCAATCTACAAATAAGAAAAGATATCAAACATTTCTCTTAATCCTTTTTAGAAACTATAAAAGATAAAATTTAATTTTAAAACTCTCTTTTAAAATCATGAGGATGGTTACAAAAAAGTAAAGTTTTATCAAAAATTAAAATCTTCCTTTTAACTACAAATAAGGAAAGATATCAAATCTTTCTCTTAATCTTTTGTAGAAAGCTATAAAAGGAAATATTTAAATTTTAAACTCTCTTTTAAAACCATGACTTCCACATAAGGAAAGATCTTAAAATAAACTTCTTTTATTTTTTATGTGGCCTGCCACCTAAGCTTGGGCTCCAAGCTAGGGCTGACCACACCTCAACCCATCCAAGATTTATCTTGGTCGACCCTTGCTTGGGCTCCAAGCTTGGCTTGGTCAACCACCTAAGGATGGGTAAGAAGGTGGGTATAGGTGGGTATATGACTTTATAAATAGAGGCTACGACAGGGACCGAGAGGATGAATTGGTTTTGGTCTCCTGATGAACTTGAGCTTCCCGTGTTCGCCCCGAACACCCAACTCGAGTTCATCAATAATATCTCATTCCACTAAAGAGTTATTATTGAACTACCGCATCAATCCCATATTACTATATGGGCTCCTTCTTATCATAAGTGTGTTAGTCTCCCTGTGTTTTAGATATAGAATGTCCACTAATTAAATGAGTTACTAACAACTCACTTAATTAATATCTAGCTCCAAGATTAGTACCACTCAACTTCATCGTCATGTCGGACTAAGTCCACCTGTAGGGTTTACATGACAATCTTTATGAGCTCCTCTTGGGGATATCATCAACCTAGATTCCTAGGACACAGTTTCCTTCTATAATCAACAACACACACTATAAATAATATTATTTCCCAACTTATCAGGCCTATTGATTTATCGAACTAAATCGCACCTTTTGATAAATTAAAGAAATAAATACTAAATATATGCGCTTGTTATTATATCAAGATTAAGAGCACACACTTCCATAATAACAAAGGTCTTGTTCATTTATGCAGTCAGTATAAAAAGAACTTACCTTTAATGTTCCTGCTCAATACACTCAGAGTGTACTAGTGTAATTTTATAGTCAAGATAAACTAATACCAAATTATACTACGACTTTTCCAATAGTTTGTTCCTATCCATTTTAGTCATGAGCTACTGTTTATAATTTATAAGGAATTGATAACATGATCTTCTGTGTGTGACACCACACACCACATTATCTATAATATAAATTAATTGAACAGCTATACTTAGCATATAAATGTATACATTTGACCAATGTGATTCTTTATTTCAAAATAAATGTTCACAAAAAGCTAGACTTTTAGTGTACACTCTAACATCAGCTACGCATTCAATGACGAGATGTGATTGAAGTTACTCTCCCCCTAGTTCGCACGTGTTCTAACAGGTAGTATTAGAGTAAGAATGCTCTTCATCTAAATAACCATTGAAAGAAGCACGCGGTGGTGGAAAGATAAAGAAGGCATGATTTTGGACTCTTTAATAGCAACAAGTCATTAGATTGATCACTGGAAGAAACCAACACCAAAGGGAGCTTGGATTTTAGGATGGAACCCTGAGATTGATTTAGAAATGACATCCGAATACCTCCATTGTTTGGATTAGGAGGTTTTAATCATTGGAAATCAAGAATGAAATATTTCTTAATGATGAATATAGAGTAATGATTTACTCTAATGGAAATATTTGAACCTTCGAGAGATTCAAAAGGAAACCTTTTTTGGATGAGCAAATGGAGTGAGGAACAAGTTCAAAAGTCTATGGCAAATGAAAAGGTAACTAAATTACTAGTTAATATTTTGTCTAACAAGATTTTGTGTAAGAGGTAATTAAAAGGATGCAAGTGAGTTATCGAGGAAGTTCGCCAAGCTCCATGAAGATCTAAACTCACTGCAAAAGAAAAAAAATCAAAGAGGGAGACTCATTATTTCAAGAACATGAGGATTCGGAGGTTGAGAGATGTTCAACATCTGAGGAAGAAATTGAAGAAGTATCCATCCTAAGGATTGAAGGGGAGAATGGGTCATTAACACAGAAACAAGAAGAAACATCTTGAGTCAATGAAGAAGAATCACATTCCACTTCTACAAGTCAAGGAAGCACAAATCATGAAGGTACATTAATTTCAATCAACAGAAATAAAAATTATATTATATATTTTGAATGTAGGGAGAAAGGGTACTATAAGAGTAAGTGTCCAAAATTAGTCAAGAAGAAGGTTCATGTGACACCCAAGGTGAGGAAGAAGTCAAAGGAAGTCGAAACCTTAATACAGAAGGGCAAGGAGCACATAGTATGTTTCTTGTGCAATAAAAAAGTGCATTATCAAAATAAATACCCAAATAAGAGTTCTTCAAGTAAGAACAAAGGAGGAAGCTCAAATCAAAGAGAAACTTCTAAGAGCAAAGCAAAGGTGCCATTAATTAATGGTATTTATTTATATCATGATAACAAACATGCTAAAGACAAGTTTTGTGATTTTAGTGATAATTATTATAAAAATAGAAAGAATGATAATTGTAAGGACTAGATCATATCATGCTAAAACAACTTTACCTAGAGATATGAAGATAAAAACAATCTAGGTAAAAACCATAAGGAAACTAGACACATATCTAGAACGGAAAATGATCAAGACATTAATGAAAAGTCAAGGATTAATGACTTAGAAATGGAAAATCAAGTTTTGAGCTCAAAACTTGATAAGTTAAAAAAGACCTTTAAGAAAATAACAAATGAAGTAAAAGGGTCCAAGAAGAAAAATTTAGGCTTAGGTAGATAAGAGTCATGAAAGGACAAGAAAGATTTGGAATACGAATCTAAGTCCAAGGAAAGCATCATCTCATACCATAGAGTTTCATATAGCTATGGAACTAACTATAAGTCTAGGAGTCAAGTAAAAGTTATAAGAGAGGTTATTCCTAATGTTGACCTTGAAGAGACTAGCATGGAGCTCCAATAGGTATTAGAGTCAAGTAAAGTTAGAAGTCTAAGAAAGTCATTAAGAAAGTATCTAGGGAGATTATCCCTAGTGAGTACCTAGTACACCCAAGGAGCTCCAATAGGTATTAGATTTCTAAGAGTGTGATCTCTTCACACTAAATAAGAATACGGTGTGTCAACCTTAATTGAAAGGTAGTTAATCCAACCATGGTGAAGTTGGCATTTTAGGGCACTTTCAAGGTATATTGTGACATCATGAAAATGAGAAGTTAACTTTTATTCTTGAAAAATTTTAAATGTTTCAATAAAAATTTGAGTTATTGAGATTAATCAAATTGGAAACATAGTATAGAAGGTAAAAGTGTGTCAAGTTAGGATTTTGGTACATTCAAGGTAGATAGGGTCGCCTATGTCAAATCATAGATTTTGGCATGAGATTAGTTGATGATACTTAGATGAAAAATCTAGGTATTTATTTTGTGTTACAATTACTATGCTTATATGCGCTATCACATGCCATGACATCATGACATACATAAATATTTTATCTTGTTATGATATTTGATACATGTCATGTCATATATGCATTATTAAGTTATGATAATTTTTCTTTTAAAAGTATACATTTGATGCATGCCATAATCATTATTATGCATTATTTTAATTCTTTGAAATTAAGGATAATGACATTAGTTGACATCCTAGGTAGGATATCAAGTTTAAAATGCCTAATTAGAGATGCTTGCTTACTTAATTTAGGATAAATTAATTTATATATCTCACAAGAATTATAAAGTTAACTTGCATGTGTATTGAGACACATAAGATACAAGTGAGATGTTAGAAGGATGAACAAAAGTCAATATATGGTTTAGTGCATCTATTTGAGTTTTAATTTCATCAAAATAAATAAATTTTATGTTGGTCAATAATGGGGAAAGATAATGTGCAAGTCATGAGCATTTAACCCATAGACCATGGTTGGAACTCGGTGTGTCCGAGCATGCCCTCCTGTTAGTATTAGTCCTAGTACCAATTATGAGATGATTGTAAAGGGCACATTATTGTATCATATATTATTATTAATAAAAGTTAAAGTTGGTTATTATATTTATTTCAGTTCAATGTCAATTGAATAAGTATAATAATGTCCTTGGGTAGTAGGTTCTTATCTACAGTATATCAATTGGTTGAATTGATAGTAAGATATTGTAGAGAACACTACTCTTAACTATTCCTAGTCGAGCATTAATATACAAGGATAATATTAATGCGTTGAGACTAGCATGTAGGTCGACGGATGACTTGATCTCACAAGTCATGGATATGAGATATCAGGTTGACACATGAGTATATATTAGAGAATATATACTGAATGACCCGCTATGAGAATGTTTCATGGATCGTTATATGAGTGTCATAAACATTCTCATGTGACTATTGATATGAATAGTCATTAGACCTGAAGTCACTACGGTTCCCTACATAAGGAGTTGTGTACTTTGGTATCGACAAACGCCACCTGTAACAAGGTGGACAATAAAGTCGATCACTGGGTATGAAATGAATTATGCGGAGGGATGTGAGTGATGTAGATGGGATCTATCCCTTCCATATGATGAAAGTGATATCTGTGGGCCCCTTGATTAGTAGGACACAAAGAAAGTATGGCCATACTCAAATGAGTCAATATGAGATATTGAGTTTATTTGATTGAGTGTGTCTACTTAGATATCAAGAAGCACAAAGGTTGATAAGAGGATGACACGGTCTATGCCTCATTGATCAATCTAGATATCAAGGATAGAGGAACTAAGTCATACAAGATAATAGCCACGGACAGGTTAGGTCGGATCTTGACCTTTTCGTCACTTGTGTAGCAATGATGCCTTTCTAGATGTCACTCATTACTTATGTATCTAAATGTTGATTTAGGTGCATTGCCAATGTTACGAGAACCTATTGAGTCACACACAAAGAATAAGTAGATTTGGAGATGGGTTCATATGATGAATCATTGGATTAAGTCTTATCCGAATTGGACTTATTGAGTTAGACTCGATTGGATCTAATTGTTGGATTAAGTCCAATTAAAACTAGACTCAAGGAGTCAATTCAAATTAATGAAATGTGATTTATTGAATTTAAATTGTATGAGATTAATTGAGTAAGACTTGATTGAATTAGACTTGAGTTAGACTCAAGTGAATTAGACTTGAGTTAGACTCAAGTGAGGAGACTTGAGTTAGACTCAAGTGAGGATTAATGAGACATTCATTGAATTTCAAAATTTAATGATACATTTGATGCAATTTTCAAAATTGAAATGAGGAGTTACAAGTGTGTGGTCCTTAATGGAGTGTAAATGATCATTAATACTATTAATGCTAATTAAGTGTTTACATTGGATGAAAATACTTAAGTGTTTTTCTCTTCATTTTGCTTAATTCTCTTCATTCTCATTGCTCCTCCCCTCTTGGCCAAAATCCACTCCATAGGTTGCTAGCACAACCTTTCTCCATCTTGTGAGTTTGTGAGACAAACAAACGCTTGTTCGTGTGGATACCGTAGAGGTGCGAACACGAGATCGTGCTGTGATCCGAGTTGTCGGGAGTCCGTGCGCACGCTACAAAGGTATAATCTCTCATGTTCCTATGTAAACTTAGTATATTTTTCTTCTCCCCTCGCATGAATCTTCTGAAGGAAATAGGTTTTTCCGCTGTGCGTTTGCGTGTTTAGCAACCTATTTCCTAATACCTCCCCCATGCCTTGGCCACTTGCACTAATGGATAATAGTCACCCGTGATTTACCTCCTCCGTGTTCGCCTAGGGACGGGATGGCGGGGGTGTTGGGGTGAGTGAATCACCTTTTACCATATGGTTGGAAATTAGTTTTGAAAATAACTTTAAAAATATTTTGGAAAATATTGGAGAAGTATATTTATTAATAGGAATCACCACTAATTAGTTAAATATAAAGTTAAAGTAAAATGTTGAAGTTTTCAATGATTTTTAATTTTGTGTGATTCTTTGAAAATAATATATATTTTCATAGAAGACTATTTTTCCCTGATAGTATATAACATAAGTAATGTCTACATGAAATTCCATGATTTTTCAAAAAAAAACATAGAATTACTTATGATTTTCTAAAATTCAGTCTGAGTTTGAGTTTGAAATTCAGACATGCCAATTGATTGCTATTAGTAACTAATTGACTGGTATGCAATCAATTGGCATGTGCGATAATCAATTGGCAAGTGCGATAATCAATTTAAAGGTAACACCAATTGATTGACACAAATTGTAATCAATTGGTAGCTGATACCAATTGATTGAAAACTTTGCATTTAACTGAAATGAGATTATTTCCGTCGATTAAGTCGAGTTTTAGTAATTTAACTATCCCTAATCCTTTGAAATATTTGGATAAGTATTTAAAGGTAATTTTCTTGAATTGTAAGGGGATGGTTAAAGGGGAATAATGTAGAATTGAGGAATAGTACTTTGGGATTTTCTATTTTGCATTGAGGATAATGGAAGGTAGAGAACCTCCATTGCAATGTTTGAAGGATAAAAAGGAATGAATCTTAGGAGAAGATTTTTTGTGTGCCAAAAGGGGGGACAATGTAGGGTTTAAGTTAGAAAACTCTCATTCATAATTTGGCATGACAAGAAGGAAGTTGGGCTAATGGGCTAGCCTAACTTAAACATATTGTCAAACATCAAAAAATGAAAGATTGTTGATGCAATTAACCTCATATCAAGGTTGACTAAGATGACCAAGCTCGGGTAGGCTTGAGCTTGAGTTTCGATGCTTAATCAATAGGTGAGAGAGAAGTCAAGTAGGTCAAGGTTGACCGAATACTTAATCATGTTATAAGTCCAATGGGAAGTTGCAAGGGAAGTCCAAGTGGATCAAAGAGCACTACAACAATATGACTTTCCATAGTGCATCATCAATGACGTGTGGTTAAGGTGTATCGTTAATAATTATTTTTACAGTGTGCCCAATTATGTGCGCTGCTGATAGTATTGTTGGTTTCTACTCAGAATATCGTACTGGTTCCCCTGTACAAAAATTTTGTACAAGTCCCAAACCATTCCTAACAACCTATTGTGTTCTTTAGAAATTAAATTTGGAATCGCAAATAGAACTTAGCATTATTGATTCCAAATTCAATTTATCTGTTCATAGAGGTTTAGACTTGGATCGCAAACGTTGCTTAACATTATTAATCCAAATCCACCTATGTTACAAATTTTATTAAATATTTATTTCAGAGATCGGCTTCCAGGTTAAACATGGTGAGGCACTAGGCCTTCTTGGTTATAGGAGCATCCACCACTTCCTAGACAAAGCCTTTCAACGAAATTAAATATTTAATCTCCTTATAATAACCCTAAGTTTAACCATTAAGAACAATCGAATCACAAGATCGAAAAAACAAAAGAAACATAAACTTGAATCATAAATTCGAAACCTAGAAACGTTAGCCTCTTGTGTTAGGTATTTCAAGATCTAAACAAAAAGATGAACTAGTTATGATGCAGAAACTAATAACTAGTTATACCTTTTGGAGCTTACAGACATCACGATCTTCTGTCGTATTCCTCTTCTTATCTCGGGCGTCGTGTGGGCGACGATCTACCGAGACAAGAATCCACCCAAGCTTCCTTCTTCTCCAAGCAAGTTTCTATTGGTTAGTCCTAGCAAAACGTACCGGTTCCACTGTACAAAATTTTTTGTACAAGTGTCGAACATTTCCTTAAATAACCTATTGTGTTCTTTAGAAGTTAAATTAGGAATCGCAGACGGAACTTAACATCATTGATTCCAAATTTAACTTATCTGTTCTTAATGGTTTAGATTTGAATCGCAAGCAGAACTTAACACTATTGATTCAAATCTACCTAAGTTATTAATTCCATTAAATATTATTTTCCAAAATTAGCTTCCAAGACTGCATGGCAAGGCACATGACCTTCTTGGATATGGGAGCAACCACCACCGCCTAGGCAAAGCCTTTTAAGGAAAGCTAATATTTAATTTCCTTAAATAACTCTAGGTTAACTAAAAAGAACAATCGAATAACAAATTCGAAAAAGAAAAAAACACAAACTCAAAAAACTTATTCGAAAAACTAGATCTAATTACCTCTTGTATTTAGAATTCTTACAAAGAAAATAACTAGTATGATGTGGAAGAAAATTACTAGTTATACCTTCTCTTTGTAAGCTAATGACCTCGAGATCTTTTGTCGTATTTTTCGCCTCGCCTTGGACGTCGTGTGGGTGACGATCCTCCAAGATGAACACCACCCAAGAGATTCTTCCTCTTCTTCTAAAATATGGCCACCAACACCACCAAGGAGAACAGAGCAAAAGGGAAAAGAGAAGGGAGAGAGAGGGGCCAGCCACTTGAGATCTCCAAGCAAAAGAATAAGAGTTGTGTCTCATGAAGCCCCCTCACCCCTTCTTTTATATTACTTGCCCAAACAAATAAGGAAAAACTATTTACAAAAAATAAAATCATCCAAGATATTTTCCTTTTCCCTTTTAATTTTTTCCTTTTCTTTCCCCTTGATTGAATCAATCACCAACATTAATTTTTTTTTATGATTTTTTTATTTAATTATGGCCGGCCCCTTTCTTGGGCACCAAGCAAGGTGGCCGGCCACCTCATCAAGAGAAAAGGAAATATATTATTTTAAAATTTTTACAAGAAGAAATCTTCTTATAAAATTTACAAGCTCTCTTTCCTAAAGTAGGAGTTAAAAAAGGAAAGTTCTAAAAATTAAAACCATGTTTTAAAATTTAAAACTTCTCTTATAAAATTTTCTTTTTTAACATGATGATAGAAAATTTTAATTTTAGAACTTATCTTCCTTTTTTTTCTTAAACCATGAGGATGGTTAAAAAAGGAAAGTTTTAAAACTTTTAAAACTCTCTATTAAAACATGTGGCCAAATTCAAATAAGGAAAGTTTTTAAAATTAAAATCTCTCTTTAAAAATTTATAGTTTTCTACAAAGAAAAGATTTTAAAAATTCAAAAACAACTCTCCTTGTTTGAATATTGTGGTCGACCCCTTCATGCTTGGTCACCAAGCAAAGGGCCGACCCCTATAGAAGAGGATTTGGCCGACCCTTGCTTGGTCACCAAGCATTGGATCGGCCCACTTCTTGGACACCAAGAAGAGCCTTACATTTGGATGGAGTTAAGGCCATAATGAGGCTACGACAGGGACCTAGAGGAGAAATTGGTTTTGGCCTTCCGATGAGCTTGAGTATCCCGTGTTCGCCCCGAACACACAACTCAAGTTCATCGATAATAACTCATTCCACTAGAGAGTTATTATCGCACTACCGCACCAATCCCAAATTACATTATGGGCTCCTTCTTATCATGAGTGTGTTAGTCTCCCTGTGTTTAAGATTACGAATGTCCACTAATTAAGTAAGTTACTGACAACTTACTTAATTAATATCTAGCTCCAAGAGTAGTACCACTCAACTTCATTGTCATGTCGGACTTAGTCCACCTGCAGGGTTTAACATGGCAATCCTTATGAGCTCCTCTTGGGGACATTCTCAACCTAGATAATTAGGACACTGATTCCTTCTATAATTAACAACACACGCTATAAGTATTATCATTTCCCAACTTATCGGGCATATTGATTTATCGAGCTAAACCTCACCCTTTGATAGTCAAAGAAATAAATATTAAATATATGTGCTTGTTATTATATTAGGATTAAGAGCACACACTTCCATAATAACTAAGGTCTAGTTCTTTTACTAAGTCAGTACAAAAAGAACTTACCTAAATGGTCCTACTAAATACACTTAAAGTGTATCAGTGTAATTTATTAGTCAAGATAAACTAATACTTAATTACACTATGACTATTCTGATGGTTTGTTCCTTTCAATCTTAGTCGTGAGCAACTGTTTATAATTTATAGAGAACCGACAACATGATATTCTGAGTGCGACACCACACTCCATGTTATCTACTATATAAATTAATCGAACAGTTACATTTAACAAATAAATGCAGATATTGACCAATGTGATTCTTTTATTTTAAAAATAAATGTTTACAAAAGGTAGACTTTTAGTATACACTCCAACAATCTCACACTTATACTAAAAGACTAAGCTGTCATATCTGTTGCCATACATCTGATTCCCATCCCCTCCACATGCCTATCAAAAGCTTTCGCCGAAAGGGCCTTAGTGAAAGGATCTGTCAGGTTATCTGCTGATGCAATCTTGGCGACGACAACTTCTCCTCGCTTGACGATGTCTCGTATCAAGTGGTACTTGCGCTCTATATGTTTACTTGCTTTATGGGCTCGTGGTTCCTTTGAGTTTGCAACTGCACCGCTATTATCACAATAAATTGTGATGATCTTGGGCAAACCAGGAATAACATCTAAGTCCATTAGAAAGTTCCTGAACCATACAGCTTCTTTGGCTGCTTCAGAGGCTGCCACATACTCAGCTTCCATGGTTGAGTCTGAGACGCATTTCTGCTTAACACTCCTCTATGCAATGACTCCACCTCCTAAAGTAAACACATAGCCTAACGTAGACTTACTATTGTCCCTATCTGATTGGAAGTCCGAATCCGTGTAACCCACAGGGAGAAAATCGTCTGCTTGGTAAACTAGCATATAGTCTCTAGTCCTTCTCGGGTACTTTAATATATGCTTTACCGCAGTCCAATGTCCTTGTCCAGGGTTACTCTGATATCTACTAACCATGCCCATGGTAAAACAGATATCAGGTCTCGTACACAGCATTGCATACATAAGACTTCCTACAGCCGAAGCATAAGGAACTGCCTTCATTTTCTCTATCTCCTTTGATGTCTTCAGAGACATCTCTTTAGATAAAATTACTCCATGCCTAAAAGGTAGGAAACCATTCTTGGAGTTTTGCATGCTAAAATGAGCAAGGATTGTATCTATATATAAAGCTTGGGATAGACACAACATTCTTTTCTTGCGATCCCTTATAACTTTGATCCCAAGAATGTGTGCACATTCTCCTAAGTCCTTCATATCAAATTATTTGAACAACCATACCCTTACGTCCGATAATACCTTGACATTGTTGCTAATTAACAAAATATCATCTACGTATAGTACAAGAAATACCACCATGTTTCCGTTACACTTCTTGTATACACAAGACTCATCCGGACACTGAATAAATCCATATGACTGGATTACTTCATTAAACCGGATGTTCCAAGATCTTGAAGCTTGCTTCAGTCCATAAATGAACCGATTGAGCTTACACACTAGATGCTCTTTTCCCTTTTCAAGGAACCCTTCTGGTTGCTTCATATGGATGTTTTCTTCAAGACTTCCGTTAAGGAAAGCTGTCTTGACATCCATTTGCTAAATCTCATAATCCATATGAGCGGTAATGGATAAGAGTATCCGGATAGACTTAAGCATAGCTATCGGCGAAAAAGTCTCCTCATAATCAATTCCCTCTTTCTGAGTGTACTCTTTCGCAACACGCCTTGCTTTGAAGGTTTCTACCTTCCCCTCTGTCCCTCTTTTCCTTTTGCAGATCCAATTGCATCCAATGGCTTTTACACCATCAGGTGGTTCTACAAGCTCCCAGACCTTATTAGAATACATAGATTCTATTTTAGAATTCATTGCCTTTTGCCAAGATACTGCATCTATATCTTGGAGTGCTTCATCATATGTCCGGCGATCAGGTTCATGTTTACCCGGGATCAAGTCCGAAGACTCTCCCAAAAACATGAATCTCTCAGGCTGCCTTACAACCCTCTCACTACGACGAGGCACCATCTGTGGTTGTGTAGCATGTGTGACACGTGTTGCAGTCTCTTGTGGTACTTCCTCTTGTACTATTGGTACTGAAGTAGACGTGCCCTCTCTAAGTTCTTCTAGAACAATTTTGTTACTGGGCGTGTGATCCATTATGTAGTTTTCTTCAAAAAATTGGGCATTAGTGCTAACAATGACCTTCTGGTCTTTAGGACTATTAAATAAACCACCTTTCGTTCCTCTGGGATAACCCACAAACACACGAACTTCTGTACGAGATTCTAACTTATCAGCATCTGGTTTCAGCACATGTGCTGGACTACCCCAAATCCGAATATGTCTTAGACTGGGCTTCCGCCCATTCCACAATTCTGTGGGAGTAGAAGATACTGATTTAGAAGGTACTAAGTTCAGAATGTGCACTGTCATTTCCAGAGCGTATCCCCAAAATGAATTTGGTAGTTCTGAATAACTCATCATCGATCTAACCATCTCCATAAGAGTCCTATTCCTTCGTTCTACCACACCATTCTGTTGGGGTGTACCAGGTGCGGACAATTGGGATTGAATCCCGGCCTCTGATAAGTAATTCCTAAACTCTCCTAAGAGGTATTTGCCACCACGATCAGACCGTAGTGTCTTGATACTTTTACCTAGACGTTTCTCCACATCAGCCTTGTTCTCTTTGAACTTATCAAAGCACTCAGACTTGCGGCGCATTAGGTAAATATATCCATATCTTGAATAATCGTCTATAAAAGAGACAAAATATTCAAAACTACCTCTAGCCTGGATAGACATGGGACCACACAAATCAGAATGAACCAATTCTAACGCATCTTTGGCTCTATACCCCTTGGCCTTAAAAGGTCTCTTGGTCATTTTACCTTCTAAGTAGGATTCACATGTTGGAAAGTTTTCCAACTCTAATGGATCCAAGAGTCCATCGTCTACAAGCCTTTGAATCCTACTTAAGTTAATATGACCAAGCCTTATATGCCAAAGATGCGTTTGGTTCATTTCCGAAGGTTCTTTTCTCTTACTAGAGTTAGAATATGTGTTATTAATTTCCATATTTTGCATTGTGGGAGAAATTGGATTTAAAGTATATAAATTGCCAACCAATGCACCAGAACAGATAATCACTTTATTTCTCTTTATAACCACATTGTTACTAAAGGAAACTGAATATCCATCTAAATATAGTTTAGAAACTGAAATTAAATTCTTTCTAAAACTGGGTACATAAAGATAATTTCTTAAAACCAATTTCTTATTCCTATCAAATGATAAGTAGACGTCTCCCACTGCAACAGCCGCCACTTTAGTAGCATTGCTCATGTAGACAGTTATCTCTCCATCAAATAGTCGTCGGGTTTCCTGGAACCCCTGCAAAGAATTGCAGACATGATCAGTGGCTCTCGTATCTACACACCAGGTGCTGGTAGATAACACCGCTAAACATGTTTCAACTACTAGAGCATGAGATATACCTTTATTGTTCTGATTCCTACGAGGACAGTCTGCCTTCCAATGCCCTGTCTACTTGCAGATGAAGCACTTGCCCTTCGGCTTCTTCATTCCAGCTTTTTGTCCCTAAGGTTTATTCACTCTCTTTGCTGAAAAGACCTGTTTCTTCTTCTTCTTGCCTTTCGACTTAGAAGTAGAATCATTTTTAACATAGTGAATCTGAGAACTGTGACGAAATATTCCTTCTGCTGCCTGTAGTTCTGTCAGAAGTTCCAACAACATATACTCTCTTTTGTTCATGTTATAGTTCAGGCAGAACTGCTCAAAACTTCTGGGTAGCGTTTGGAGAATTATATCGACCTGGGTTTCCCCATCTATTTCTCCTCCAAGAACTTGTATTTCGTTCAGATAGGCCATCATTTTGAGGATATGATCCCTTACAGGTGTTCCCTCAGACATGGTGGCTGTTATTAATTTTCTCATTGCCTCTTGCCTAGCAGTCCGACTCTGGTGCCCAAAGAGTTCTTTGAGATTGTTCATTATATCATAAGCTGTTGGTAAATCTTGATGCTGATGTTGCAATACATTTGACATTGATGCCAAAATGTAACACCGCGCCATCTCATCAGCTTTTACCCATTTCTTATGATACTCAATGTCCTCTGGGGTAAAGTCACCATCAGGTGTATCAGGGCAAGCCTCAGTCAGTACAAACTTATAGCTTTCAGCAGTAAGAACAATGTCCAGGTTTCTTTTCCAATCTATGTAGTTGGGTCCAGTAAGTTTGTTCTCTTTCAGTATAATGGACAGTGGGTTGAAAGTCAACCTAAGAATCACAAAAATAACTTTGCTCAGGACTCTAAATTTAGAATAATATTGATTTCTCAAATAATACTATTTTAAATTAACCAACACCTCAAAACACCGTGAATTTTGTATGCCACGATAGTGTGGACGTATACAAATTCAACATTTGTAAAAGGAGGGTATAACCAATTAATTTTATTATCTTGTCAACCTAACTTTTTGACAAATAAAATTAATAGTTGGTTTCCTTCGGTCACACAAATAATAGCAGTGACTCCGATGGGGAGGATACTATTAGACGTGTCTAAGTGTATACCATTACTTGACACTAAGTCCATTAATAAGATTGTGCCCCTTCCGATTGGGAAGATCGCGCACTCTTAATTAATTTCCTATAGTCATCCAAAATGGAAGTTTGATCTAGTGATCCGTAAACAAACTCATCCAATATGGAGGAAGGCACTCAGAGCCAACGCACAAGTTTGTTTGCATCACTTACAAACCAGTAATGGATACCGTGGAATTTATTAAAATAAATCCCTCTCCCACTTAGTTATTTAAAGTGAGGAGTTTTAAACTATCCTAGCATACATCACATGCATACACACACATCACAGTAAATAAAAGCAATAAATATAGAAATTATTTTCCAACTATTATGGCCTATTTCTGTTAGTTTCCTCTATGTGCACCAACACTAGCTGCTTCCATCTTTAGCCACCGTCATCAGGTCGAGTCGTAACATCCATCTTGCTTCTTATTCCGCTGCGCCTTTGGTGCTCCAAAAGTACCACGCCTCGCAAGAATCTGATCCACGATAAAAATAGAATTTTACATATATCGATCCTATATTCCACGAGGGAATGTACATGTAATCTAGATCAAAAATAAAATTATAAAAATAATACAGCTCCTGATGTAATTGATACATGCAATCATGCACACACAAAATATTGCCCTTGACATGTCCAAGGGTCCAATCACACACAACATCAATAAGTCATAATAGTTAGACCCTGCAACTAAAGAGTCAGCACATCCTGCTATTATCCTGCCTAAATTATGTATGACATGTGAATAACCTATTTGAATTCTAAACACACAGAGGCAAACCCTAGCTCTGATACCAATTGTTGGTTAGTCCTAGGAAAATGAACCAGTTCCACTGTACAAATTTTTTTTTACAAGTGTCGAACCTTTCCTTAAATAACCTATTGTGTTCTTTAGAAGTTAAATTAGGAATCGCAGACGGAACTTAACATCATTGATTCCAAATTTAACTTATCTGTTCTTAATGGTTTAGATTTGAATCGCAAGCGGAACTTAACACTATTGATTCAACTCTACCTAAGTTATTAATTCCATTAAATATTAATTTCCAAAATTGGCTTCCAGGACTGCATGGCGAGGCACATGGCCTTCTTGGATATGGGAGCAACCACCACCGCCTAGGCAAAGCCTTTTAAGGAAAGCTAATATTTAATTTCCTTAAATAACTCTAGGTTAACCAAAAAGAACAATCGAATCACAAATTCGAAAAAGAAAAAAACACAAACTCGAAAAACTTATTCGAAAAACTAGATCTAATTGTCTCTTGTATTTAGAATTCTTACAAAGAAAATAACTAGTATGATGCGGAAGAAAATTTCTAGTTATACTTTCTCTTTGTAAGCTAATGACCTCGAGATCTTCTGTCGTATTCCTCGCCTCGCCTTGCACGTCATGTGGGCGACGATCCTCCAAGATGAACACCACCCAAGAGCTTCTTCCTCTTCTTCTAAAATCCGGCCACCAACACCACCAAGGAGAAGAGAGCAAAAGGGAAAAGAGAAGGGAGAGAGAGGTGTCGGCCACTTGAGATCTCCAAGCAAAAGAATAAGAGTTGTGTCTCATGAAGCCCCCTCACCCCTTCTTTTATATTACTTGCCCAAGGCAAATAAGGAAAAACATTTTACAAAAAATAAAATCATCCAAGATTTTTTCCTTTTCCCTTTTAATTATTCCTTTTCTTTCCCCTTGATTGAAACAATCACCAACATTAATTTTTTTGATGATTTTTTTATTTAATTATGGTCAGCCCCTTGCTTGGGCACCAAGCAAGGTGGCCGACCACCTCATCAAGAGAAAAGGAAATATATTTTTTTAAAAAATTTTACAAGAAGAAATCTTCTTATAAAATTTGCAAGCTCTCTTTCGTAAAGTAGGAGTTAAAAAATGAAAGTTCTAAAAATTTAAACCATGTTTTAAAATTTAAAACTTCTCTTATAAAATTACCTTTATTAACATGATAATAGAAAATTTTAATTTTAAAACTTATCTTCCTTTTTTTTCTTAAACCATGAGGATGGTTAAAAAAAGGAAAGTTTTAAAACTTTTAAAACTCTCTATTAAAACATGTGGCCAAATTCAAATAAGGAAAGTTTTTAAAATTAAAATCTCTCTTTTAAAACTTATAGTTTTCTACAAAGAGAAGATTTTAAAATTTCAAAAACAATCCTCCTTGTTTGAATATTGTGGGCGGCCCCTTCATGCTTGGTCACCAAGCAAGGGTCGACCCCTATAGAAGAGGATGTGGCCGGCCCTTGCTTGGTCACCAAGCATTGGACCGGCCCACTTCTTGGACACCAAGAAGAGCCTTACATTTGGATGGACTTAAGGCTATAATGAGGCTACGACAGGGACCTAGAGGAGAAATTGATTTTGGCCTTCCGATGAGCTTGAGTATCCCGTGTTCGCCCTGAACACACAACTCAAGTTCATCGATAATAACTCATTCCACTAGCGAGTTATTATCGCACTACCGCACCAATCCCAAATTAAATTATGGGCTCCTTCTTATCATGAGTGTGTTAGTCTCCCTGTGTTTAAGATTACGAATGTCCACTAATTAAGTAAGTTACTGACAACTTACTTAATTAATATCTAGCTCCAAGAGTTGTACCACTCAACTTCATTGTTATGTCGGACTTAGTCCACCTGCAGGGTTTAACATGGCAATCCTTATGAGCTCCTCTTGGGGACATTCTCAACTTAGATAATTAGGACACAGATTCCTTCTATAATCAATAACACACGCTATAAGTAATATAATTTCCCAACTTATCAAGCATATTGATTTATCGAGCTAAACCTCACCCTTTGATAAGTCAAAGAAATAAATATTAAATATATGTGCTTGTTATTATATTAGGATTAATAGCACACACTTCCATAATAACTAAGGTCTAGTTCTCTAACTAAGTCAGTACAAAAGAACTTACCTAAATGGTGTAACGACCTAATTTTCCCTATTTCGAGTTCTAAAAGTCCATAAAAATATTTGGAAATGCTTTTAAAATATTCTATAGATTTTTATAAATTTTTAGAGTATTTTTATGTAATTTTTGGAGGTTGTTTAGTATGGTTACAAAAAGAAAGAAGTTTTGACCAAAAATTTGTGGAAGGTGAGACTCGAACCCAAGACCTCCGGCCGAACCGGACTTAACCGAACACAGCCAACCAACTGGGCTACGCGTGTTTTGTTAATCAAGTATGAAGCGAGATGTATTTAAGTTATAGTAAGGATCAGAAATAAAACCTAGGTTATAAAGGGTTAATTTCTTTTACCCGAACCCTAACTCCTTCTCTTCTCCTCACGCCGCGCGATTCATCTCTGCTCGGGCGAAACGAAGCCGTATTAGGGCTTTGTCTCCGGCGCCGGCGAAAGGCCCTTTCGGTCGGTCTTCACCGTGCGTGATCACCTCGACGAGGGGAGCTCGGAAACGTGAAGAGGAGCCGAGATTTCAAGCTTCTCCCGAAGCCCTAGTTGCCTCCTTCCGATTGTAAGTCCAAGAAAGCAAGTAAGTACTACTCACCTGCGGTAGGAGTTGCTCCGAGCTTCGGTTTGTTTCCTTGCTTGCGGATTTTGCTGTGCCGAGTAAAGTTTTATGCTAGAGCCATGCTTCCCTTGTTTTGTCTGTTAAGCCAAATAATCATACCTATTTGTATGAGAGTTTCAAGTTTTGTGATTGAGATGCCTCCATTATGATGACCCGAACAGCTCTTTGATTTCCAGCAAGTGGTTTCCTTTCCGATCCATGCGGATGGGCATAAACAACCCTAAGTCTTTAACATTTCAAGTTAGGTAAGTCGGATTAATTGGTAGGCATGATCAGTAGGGTAGTCAAGTGGAATCAAAATTTAGTTTTGATGCTATTCTCAAACACGAACAACCCTATTCCTTTCCAGCAGTGACATTTTGAATTTCCTTGCTTATTTGGATTAGTACAAACAGCCACATCACAAGGATTTGGGATTTGTTTGTCTTGCTACCTTGTCTAGCATTCCTGTATTCATTCTAGTAGATTTCAGTAGCTTGTTAAATCTTTGATTTCGAAATTAGTAAACCTACTGTTTAGACTATAGTTTTATTTATTTTTGACATGATGTGGTGTTCCCGGCTGTAGCGAACTGAAGGATTGTGTTTTTGACTATAGTTCAGTAGGCCTTGTTATGTGATCAGCTTCATGTTTGTATTTCATTGCTATAGATTTGAGCAGTTTCCTTTGTTTTGATACATATGCATATATTGTGTTAGTTAGCTTTAATAGCTCTTTAATCTAAAGCATGTGGTGATCATTTTTGCTTTATTTTATAGCATGCTTAGAGAGTTCAGATTTACTTTCCTTTGCGTTATTTTTATATAGCATGCTTAGTTAGTTGTAATTCTATACTTATTAGATATACCTACAGGGTTCTAGTAAGCTCTAATAGAGGATTATGAGAAAACTGAGTAAAAATAAAAAAGACCAAGGTCTAGTTAAAAAGAGATAACAAGTAAACTAAAGTAAGAGGCTAGTACCCGACTTCCGAGGTTGTCGTTAAACAAATCCAGGTGACCAATTCCGAGGTCTTGGCCCTGGTAAGACCGAGGTCTTTATCCTCATAGGGCTGGAGGCTCGCTACCCCAGTCACTATTAGAGAGCGCGCAAAACAAAGATGGTACTAAGCCTGAGCCCAAAGAAGAAAAGAAAAGTAAGAAGAACAAGAAGAAGAAAGTGAAAGAGAAATTAAAAGATTATTTTTTGGTATAAAGATATAAGAAAATGAAACAAGCTTATGCTTAGAATCAATAAAAGTTTATTTCTTTAATTCTAAGTCTACAGTAGTAGTTTCATTACTTTCTTGTCAGTTAGTGAACATGTTTTTAGTATTCAGTTTTATTTTTGTATACCATGAGTACATGCAACTTTGCTTTAGCATTTCAGTTTCAGTATTACTGCATTACTTTTTATGCACTTCGAGTTTTTGTGAGATAGATTAGTACTTACTAAGCGTTTCGCTTATAGATCTATTTTCTTTCCTCCTACTGCAGATAAAGGAAAAGCTAAGATATGAAGGGAGGCGACAGGGTGGTGGTGATGATGAATGTGTGTGGTGACTGGACTATGGAGAGATCCAGAGAGTGCTAGCAAGCTTGCAGACCTAATGATTAGAGTTTATGCTTTAGTTCTTTTCTTTAAATACTGTTATGAAGTTTATGTGATTGTGATTGAGTTTGATTCGTATTGTAGCTTATTTATGTCCTATTCTGGGAGTTGTGTTTAGTTCTTGTTGCTAGTCTAGTCTTTTGGTTATAGTATGAATTTATTACTGCGTGGTTGTGAATAAAATGTGTTCCAGCCGCATGTGGCTGCGTATATATCTTGTGTATTATAGATTTGGTCACCGGTACAGGGGAGACTCTGACGAAATTTTTCGATAGGAATTCCTCTGAACCGTGATAAATCTAAGTATTGCTAATAATAGCGTCAGTGACACTAGATAGAGAGTTGTAGTTAGGTAACATTCGCCCTTAGAGAGTATAAGTAAGAAGGGTGGGTTGTTACAGTTGTTATCAGAGCAGTGTTCCATTCTCCAGCATCACACACACATCAGCATCATCCTCGCCGTCTCCAAGTAAGAAAGTATTTAAATTCTTTCTTTATTCTGCTTTCCTTATTATTAACTGTAGTATAGAGTACTTGTTTTTTTTAGTACTTAAGTAAGATCAAAGATTTAGTTTTCCTTTTCTTTATTCATATTTATGTATGATTAGAAGGGTTAAAGTAAGATATCAAGCCTTTACCTTACATAATTAGATGGCAAGAAGAGGACGCCCCCGTGCTACTCACACTGAGGAACCAACTCAAGAGAACGAAGTTCCCAGAGCAACTGAGCCCAATCTTTCTGAAGTGGTTGCTCAGCTCCAGAGACAAGTAGCAGAGCAGCAGCAAGTGATTGTCAATCTGATGGCAAACCAGCAAGCAGTTCCTCCCCCTCCTCCAGCTGTCACTGCAGAGAATCCAGTGGTAACTGAGACTCCACCAGTTTCCCTGGGAGCCGTCACAGCACCTCAGAGACCAGAAGCTTACCTTATACAGTGACTAAAGCTGAAACCAGAGAGCTTCTCAGGCATGACTGAGCCCTGGGATGCCCAGGCTTGGTTTAAAACACTAGAGAGCACTATGGAACTTCTTGACTGGCTAGAAGTCGAGAAGGTCAAGTGTGCCTCTTTATGCCTGTCTGGAGATGCTCGTATGTGGTGGGAGAGGATAAAGACCAAGAGAGCGGCTGATCAGATGAGCTGGGCTGATTTTCAGTCAGAGTTTTATGAAGAGTTCTTCCACCTGCAGATCACCAACAAGCACTACGAGGAGTTTATAGAGTTCAAGCAAGGTGACCTGTCAGTGGAGGAAGCAGCCAAGAAGTTCAACAGACTAGCTCGTCTCTGCCCAGAGCTAGTAAGTACAGAGAAGGAGCGAGTCAAGCTGATGCTCAGAATGTGAGACCCCAGATAGCACTGAATGTGAGCAGTGGAGCTCATCGGCCCCAGACTGGTGAAGAGTTGATCAGTAGAGCATTAATTGCTGAACACTACCTGAACAACATCAAGGCACAACGAGCGCAACATAAGCCAGTGAAGATAGAGGACAAGACAGCAGGAAGCCAGAAATCACAGTCAAGTAAACAGAACTGGAAAGGCAAAGGTAAAAGGAAGCAGTGGAACACAGGAGGTAGCCAGAAGGGAGGACCAGCAAACAAGCAGATCAAGTTTCCTCCCTGTCCCAAATGTGGGAGAACACATCCAGGAGCCTATCTTTTGGGTAAGACTGGATGTTACTCCTGTGGTCAGGAAGGACACATGGCTAAAGAGTGTCCTAACAAATTCAAAGCACCTCAGCCACAGCCATTGTAATATGGAGGCCAGCCTGCACAGTTGCACCACATGGAAGCAACATTGGAGGGACCCTATATCAGTCAAGGAAGGTTAGAAGCCCCACCAGTTCCAGCCTTTGATGGTGCCAGAGTATTCTCCCTCACTAAGGAGGAAGCTGCTAGTGCCTCCACGGTCGTAACAGGTCAAGTAGTTATTTTTCAACATTTAGCTACTGTACTATTTGATACTGGGGTGACCCATTCTTTTATATCAGTACCCTTTGCCAAAGAATTTCAGGTGCCTACAGAGAGCATGAACTCCAAGTTCTTGACAAACCTACCCTCTGGGGAAGTCATGGAGTCCAACCAGTGGCTTCGGGCTGTACCAGTCAGAATTTCAGACCGAGAGCTATATGTTAATTTAGTAGTCCTTGCGATGCAGGATTTCGACGTTATTCTGGGTATGGATTTCCTCAGCAAGTACAGTGCTTCGGTGGACTGCCGCAGAAGAAAAGTGATTTTCAGCCCAGAAGGTGAACCATCCTTTGAGTTCATGGGAGTGTCGAAGAGGAAGACCCAGAAATTCCTCTCTTCCCTAACAACTCACCAAATGTTAGCTAAAGGGTGTACTGGTTTTCTTGCATACATTGTGAATATAGAAGAACAAAAAGGACCCGAGCAGGATGATGTTCGGGTAGTCTGTGAGTATCCAGGAGTATTTCCAGAAGAGCTACTTGGACTACCTCCCAACAGAGAAGTGGAGTTTGAAATTGAGTTGGTTCCTGGCACCGGTCCAATTTCAAAAGCTCCATACCGGATGTCTCCAGCAGAGCTGAAAGAGCTACAAGAACAACTTCAGGAGTTACTTGACAAAGGCTTCATTCGCCCTAGTCACTCACCTTGGGGAGCTTCTATGTTGTTTGTCAAGAAGAAAGATGGATCAATGCGAATGTGCATAGACTACAGAGCTTTGAATCAAGTGACAATCAAGAACAAGTACCCCCTTCCCAGGATCGATGACTTATTTGATCAGTTAAGAGGAGCAACAGTGTTCTCAAAGATAGACCTGCGCTCTGGGTACCATCAGCTGAAGGTGAAAGAAAGAGATATACCCAAAACGGCGTTCAGGACCAGATATGGACACTACGAGTTTGTAGCTATGCCTTTTGGAGTGACCAATGCATCTGCGGTTTTCATGGACTTAATGAACAGAGTGTTCAGAGAATATCTTGACAAATTTGTCATTGTATTCATCGATGACATTCTGGTCTATTCAAGGACCCCAGAGGAGCATGACACGCACTTGAGGATAGTACTGCAGACTCTTCAGCAGAAGCAGCTTTATGCTAAATTCTCAAAGTGCGAGTTCTGGTTAAATCAGGTGGCGTTTTTAGGTCACATTATTTCTAAAGAAGGTATTCAAGTGGATCCAGCCAAAGTGGAAGCGGTCAACAACTGGAGTAGACCCAAGAACGTCAGAGAGATCAGAAGCTTCCTTGGTTTAGCTGGGTACTACAGGAAGTTCGTGGAGGACTTTCCAGGATAGCCTCTCCACTAACAACCCTCACAAGAAAGAACAAGAGATTCGAATGGTTAGATAAATGTGAGCAGAGTTTCCAAGAGCTAAAGAAGAGATTGATCAGTGCTCCCATTCTGACTGTTCCACAGAGCGACAAAAGTTTCGACATCTACAATGATGCTTCCAAGATGGGCTTAGGAGCTGTCCTCATGCAAGAAGGAAAAGTCATAGCTTATGCTTCCAGACAACTCAAAGATTATGAGAAGAACTACCCTACTCATGATCTTGAGCTGGCAGCTGTGGTTTTTGCACTTAAACTCTGGCGACATTATTTGTATGGAGTTCAGTGTAGAATCTTCACAGATCATTAGAGTCTTAAGTACTTCTTCACTCAGAAGGACTTAAACATGAGACAGCGCAGGTGGCTAGAGTTGGTCAAAGATTACGACTGTGAAATCCTCTACCACCCAGGCAAAGCTAACAAAGTGGCAGATGCACTCAGCAGAAAATCTAGTGCATCCCTGATGTCTTTGTCATCATTATCCCTGCCACTGCAGAAGGAGTTGTCGGATTTTGGACTTGAAATTATTGAAGGGCAACTCTCTGCATTGACCTTAGAGCCCACATTGCTTGAGGAGGTACAGAGAAAGCAAAGTGAAGATCCAGACATCCAGAAAATCAAGCAAGGATTACAGAAAGAAGACAAATCAGAGTTTCGAGTAACAGATAGCGGGATTCTTTATCAAGGGAGTCGTATTTGCGTGCCCCATGATGAAGAACTGAGGAAGAAGATCTTAGAAGAAGCTCACAGTACACCATATTCCATACATCCTGGTTCTTCCAAGATGTACCAAGATGTGAAACAGATGTTTTGGTGGTCATGACTCAAAAGAGACGTTGCTAAATATGTCAGTACCTGCTTGACATGCCAGAGGGTCAAAGCAGAACACCAGAGACCAGGAGGAGTTCTTCAGCCTCTTCCAATACCAGAATGGAAATGGGAGGACATATCCATGGACTTCATAACAGGTCTTCCAAGAACCATCAATGGATATGATGCTATATGGGAAATAGTAGATCGATTGACCAAGTCTGCTCACTTCCTAGCCATCAAGGTGTCCCACTCCATAGAGCAGTTGGCCCAGTTATATGTTAAAGAGGTAGTCAGACTTCATGGAGTTCCTAAATCTATCATTTCTGATAGAGATGGGCGCTTCACCTCACACTTTTGGGAGTGCGTTCAGAATGCACTAGGCACCAAACTCAAGTTCAGCACAACTTTCCATCCACAGACTGATGGACAGACAGAGTGAGTGAATCAGATTTTAGAAGATATGCTCAGAGCTTGTGCACTGGATTTCAAGGGAAGTGTTGGGGTTGCAAGGTTGCAAACATAGTCCCATATTGGAAACGCATGGGAAAGATCATGTGTTTATAAGAGAAAAGATATCTTCATTGGCATGAGGCCTTTTGGGGAGAGCCCAAGAGCAAAGCCATGAGGGCCTAGGCCCAAAGTGGACAATATCATGCTATTGTGGAGATATCTAAATTATTTTCGATCCTACAATTGGTATCAGAGCCCGGACTGCCAGAAGGTTTAACCGCCGACTGTGCACAAGAGCTATGGTCTGATTGAGCCATGTGGGTACAATATTGACCTCGAACAAAGAAAGTGGGGGCTCCCATGTTCGGATCAAGAGGACCAGACACCAGGCAGGAAGTCCTAGTTGCGACTAGGCAAGGAAGTCCTAGTAGGTCGGGTGGACCGAGGGGCAGGAAGACCTGGTGGGTCAAGGATCGAACGTGGGAAGCCTATGATCCTTTGTTTGAGGGGGGGATTGTTGGGGTTGCAAGGTTGCAAACATAGTCCCATATTGGAAACGCATGGGAAAGATCATGTGTTTATAAGAGAAAAGATATCTTCATTGGCATGAGGCCTTTTGGGGAGAGCCCAAGAGCAAAGCCATGAGGGCCTAGGCCCAAAGTGGACAATATCATGCTATTGTGGAGATATCTAAATTCTTTTCGATCCTACAGGAAGTTGGTGCAAGTATCTGTGCTTAGCTGAATTCGCCTACAACAATAGCTATCAGGCCACCATCAAGATGGCACCTTATGAGGCACTATATGGCAGGAAATGCAGATCACCCATATGCTGGCAAGAAGCAGGAGAGAGAAAAGAAATGGAAGTAGAACTGGGTATTCAGACAGAGCTGATAGACGAGACCACTCAGGCGATCCAGAAAATCAGACAGAGAATTAACGTAGGCCACTAGAATTCCAAGTAGGAGATTCAGTTTTCCTCAAGGTCGCTCCTATGAAGGGAGTGATGAGATTTGGCAAGAAGGGCAAATTAAGTCCTCGCTATGTAGGACCTTACCTGATCATGGAGAGGATTGGGAAAGTAGCTTACAGGCTAGACTTACCACAAGATATGTCAGCAATACACAATGTATTTCATGTCTCCATGCTAAGAAAGTGTCTCCATGACCCGAGCCAAGTGATTCAGCCTCAGTCAGTGCAGATCCAAGAGAATCTTAGTTATGAGAGCAGACCTACACAAATAGTGGACAGAGCAGTCAAGAGATTGAGAAACAAAGAAGTACCACTAGTGAAGGTCGTCTGGCAGAACCAGAAGCACAAGGAAATCACTTGGGAGCGGGAGGACAGCATGAGACAGAAGTATCCAGAGCTATTCTAAGTTCGAGGACGAACTTTTTATAAGGTATGGGGGATTGTAACGACCCAATTTTCCCTATTTCGAGTTCTAAAAGTCCATAAAAATATTTGGAAATGCTTTTAAAATATTCTAGAGATTTTTAGAAATTTTTAGAGTATTTTTATGTAATTTTTGGAGGTCGTTTAGTATGGTTACAAAAAGAAAGAAGTTTTGACCAAAAATTTGTGGAAGGTGAGACTCGAACCCAAGACCTCCGACCGAACCGGACTTAACCGAACACAGCCAACCAACTGGGCTACACGTGTTTTGTTAATCAAGTATGAAGCGAGATGTATTTAAGTTATAGTAAGGATCAGAAATAAAACCTAGGTTATAAAGGGTTAATTTCTTTTACCCGAACCCTAACTCCTTCTCTTCTCCTCACGCCGCGCGATTCATCTCTGCTCGGGCGAAACGAAGCCGTATTAGGGCTTTGTCTCTGGCGCCGGTGAAAGGCCCTTTTCGGCCGGTCTTCACCGTGCGTGATCACCTAGACGAGGGGAGCTCGGAAACGTGAAGAGGAGCCGAGATTTCAAGCTTCTCCCGAAGCCCTAGTTGCCTCCTTCCGGTTGTAAGTCCAAGAAAGCAAGGAAGTACTACTCACCTGCAGTAGGAGTTGCTCCGAGCTTCGGTTTGTTTCCTTGCTTGCGGATTTTGCTGTGTCGAGTAAAGTTTTATGCTAGAGCCATGCTTCCCTTGTTTTGTCTGTTAAGCCGAATAATCATACCTATTTGTATGAGAGTTTCAAGTTTTGTGATTGAGATGCCTCCATTATGATGACCCGAACAGCTCTTTGATTTCCAGCAAGTGTTTCCTTTCCGATCCATGCGGATGGGCATAAACAACCCTAAGTCTTTAACATTTCAAGTTAGGTAAGTCGGATTAATTGGTAGGCATGATCAGTAGTGTAGTCAAGTGGAATCAAAATTTAGTTTTGATGCTATTCTCAAACACGAACAGCCCTATTCCTTTCCAGCAGTGACATTCTGAATTTCCTTGCTTATTTGGATTAGTACAAACAGCCACATCACAAGGATTTGGGATTTGTTTGTCTTGCTACCTTGTCTAGCATTCCTGTATTCATTCTAGTAGATTTCAGTAGCTTGTTAAATCTTTGATTTCGAAATTAGTAAACCTACTGTTTAGACTATAGTTTTATTTATTTTTGACATGCTGTGGTGTTCCCGGCTGTAGCGAACTGAAGGATTGTGTTTTTGACTATAGTTCAGTAGGCCTTTCTATGTGATCAGCTTCATGTTTGTATTTCATTGCTATAGATTTGAGCAGTTTCCTTTGTTTTGATACATATGCATATATTGTGTTAGTTAGCTTTAATAGCTCTTTAATCTAAAGCATGTGGTGATCGTTTTTGCTTTATTTTATAGCATGCTTAGAGAGTTCAGATTTACTTTCCTTTGCGTTATTTTTATATAGCATGCTCAGTTAGTTGTAATTCTATACTTATTAGATATACCTACAGGGTTCTAGTAAGCTCTAATAGAGGATTATGAGAAAACTGAGTAAAAATAAAAAAGACCAAGGTCTAGTTAAAAAGAGATAACAAGTAAACTAAAGTAAGAGGCTAGTACCTGACTTCCGAGGTTGTCGTTAAACAAATCCAGGTGATCAATTCCGAGGTCTTGGCCCTGGTAAGACCGAGGTCTTTATCTTCATAGGGCTGGAGGCTCGCTACCACAGTCACTATTAGAGAGCACGTAAAACAAAGATGGTACTAAGCCTGGGCCCAAAGAAGAAAAGAAAAGTAAGAAGAACAAGAAGAAGAAAGTGAAAGAGAAATTAAAAGATTAATTTCTGGTATAAAGATATAAGAAAATGAAATAAGCTTATGCTTAGAATCAATAAAAGTTTATTTCTTTAATTCTAAGCCTATAGTAGTAGTTTCATTACTTTCCTGTCAGTTAGTGAGCATGTTTAGTATTCAGTTTTATTTCTGTATACCATGAGTACATGCAGCTTTGCTTTAGTATTTCAGTTTCAGTATTACTGCATTACTTTTTATGCACTTCGAGTTTTTGTGAGATAGATTAGTACTTACTAAGCGTTTCGCTTATAGATCTATTTTCTTTCCTCCTACTGCAGATAACGGAAAAGCTAAGATATGAAGGGAGGCGACAGGGTGGTGGTGATGATGAATGTGTGTGGTGACTGGACTATGGAGAGATCCAGAGAGTGCTAGCAAGCTTGCAGACCTAATGATTAGAGTTTATGCTTTAGTTCTTTTCTTTAAATACTGTTATGAAGTTTATGTGATTGTGATTGAGTTTGATTCGTATTGTAGCTTATTTATGTCCTATTCTGGGAGTTGTGTTTAGTTCTTGTTACTAGTCTAGTCTTTTGGTTATAGTATGAATTTATTACTGCGTGGTTGTGAATAAAATGTGTTCCAGCCGCATGTGGCTGCGTATATATCTTGTGTATTATAGATTTGGTCACCGGTACAGGGGAGACTCTGCCGAAATTTTTCGGTAGGAATTCCTCTGAACCGTGATAAATCTAAGTATTGCTAATAATAGCGTCAGTGACACTAGATAGAGAGTTGTAGTTAGGTAACATTCGCCCTTAGAGAGTAGAAGTAAGAAGGGTGGGTTGTTACAAATGGTCCTACTCAGTACACTTAAAGTGTATCTGTGTAATTTATTAGTCAAGATAAATTAATACCTAATTATACTACTACTATTCTGATGGTTTGTTCCTTTCCATCTTAGTCGTGAGCAACTGTTTATAATTTATAGAGAACCGAAGACATGATCTTCTGAGTGTGACACCACACTCCATGTTATCTACTATATAAATTAATCGAACAATTACATTTAACAAATAAATACAGATATTGACCAATGTGATTCTTTTATTTTAAAAATAAATGTTTACAAAAGCTAGGCTTTTAGTATACAATCCAACAATCTCCCACTTATACTAAAAGACTAAGCTGTCATTGTCACACCCCGGAGGAGTCCCTGTCCGAAGAAATTTCGACAGCATCTCCCCTGTACCACGGACAATCTGAAACTTTCTACATCTCCATATACCTCACCCACATGCGGCTGGAACAATAACAGAAATAAGCAAACATATATATAACCATCACACGCAGTTAATAATAAACACACTATAACACTGAACATATGACTCAAAAACAACCCTACTCAACTACACTTGTAAATCTCAGATCCGACGATAAGATCAACTTACCTCTTCTGCCGTCCAGGCAGGCATGTAGTAGAACAAATCCAAACCATATAAAAATCCATCGATCATAAGAATCCATACAATATCCAAATCCTCAAATAGAATAAGTCTAACACAGTCTAAATAAGAAACCAAAAGATAAATACAGCTTGTGGTCTGCAGGGGACTAGCAATTGGAACTCTCTCCTGACAGCATCAACCTGAAAAATAACAACAATGGAGGCGGGGTGAGTCCAACACTCAGCAGGTACAACTGATATACAAAGTAGGGAAATAACACCAGCACTAATCATGCGTACAGTCTCCTGATATAAGAAAGATAAAATGCAACTAAAGTAAACAGGAGAGAAATTGTACTAACCAGGATCTGGGTATAAGGACAAACAGTCCGGGTGGTATAGAAATCCTGTATGCATGTCAAACATAGGTATCCAAACAATATGCAGCAAATAAATGCAGCAAACACAAACACAAGCAATAAATGCATCATGCATATGATGCCAATGATGTGTCCTGGTCACCCCTGACGCCAGTCGATCATCTCACACACAATAGTGAGGCCGAGTGGGTAGAGCTGTGACAACCGTGCACTCTGTCGTCACTACTCCTGATAAGTGACCGAGTGGACGGGATGCTGTCGGAGTACACCTATCCTCCTACCCTAAATCATAAATGGGGGAGCGCAATGCTCTCAACTCCCGGTACACGTTGTGTCACACTACCCATGAGCGAACCAACGGAGCCAAACAAAGTCCCTGCTGCAACACACTCTGCCTGAATCGACCACTAACCCATGAGTGGTGGTGTGTGTAGATCCATGTAACTGGCGATGTGCTCAACAATAATGGAGCGGACTATCGCACAGCATGCAATCATGCAAATGGTGCATGGCACTAACCAAAAATTATCCTGAACTAATCCATATATATATAAAAGTGTACCATGGGTCAGCGAATCAAATCAAAGGTACACAGAAGGTATAAAACCTAGGTCCTGAACATGGTGAAGCATGGTATATCACTACCCCTATAAGCATGTATCAACAGGTAAGGAATACATGAGATGCAAATCAAGCAATCAATCAATCATGTAACAAATATCGGGTAGTGATTAACCGGAACAAATAAGAACATAATTAATGCAACTTGTTAAATTCACTACTATGTATATCAAATGACATAAGTCAAAAGTACCCGCCTTTAATAGAAATGTCCAAATCCGACATCGAGATACTCGTCTCGCGTCAAAGTCCTGTGATATCAAACAGATATTGTATTTAGCTATATTAAATAAAAATCTCCAAACCTATTTAATAATCTTATCCTTTCTTCTTATTAACATCAATCAACTCTCAAAATAACCAAACTATCACATTTAAACACGTTCTAACACTAATTCCAATACCTTCATTAATCAAATGAAACCCAAACTCAGTAAAGATTATACCATCTACACCTTACCTAAATTCATAACAGGGATCACTGATCCACTGAAGGTTTGTTGTTGCCAGCAAGGGTTGATTACTGCTGGAAACCCAGGAAACCCACCGAACACCCCTTCCGGCTGAACTCCTTCTCTGAACAGAACAGGAAGAGTTCAAGAATCCAACTAGATATAGAACCAGGTCCCAAATTCAACCAATCGTTCCATGTACAACCAACTTACCTTGTTGGCTCGGCAGTAAGGAACTAGGGCACGGAAGAGGCCGCAAAGCAGTGATAGAGCACAGTATTGGCGCAGGGGTGATCGAGAGTGAGGGGGTCTCGGAACAGATCTGGTGGCCGGCACTGCTCGGCGCTGCCTAGGGCACGCGGCTGGAGGCTAGGACACCAGTGGAAGTCGGCTGTAGGGCGGAGGAAGGCCGGCGGCAGCACTAGGTCGATGGCGGCGAAGCAATCTCGGCGGCGGCACAACCCAATTAGGGCACGGCTGGCGCTGCTCCGGTCCAGAGAGGGCAGCGGCGTCGGCGAGCTCGGATAGGGCGTAGGGATGGCATCATTGTGGTGGCGGCAGAGGAGAGGAGAAGGCTTCGGGTGTGCGGCTCGGGAGGAAGAAAATGAAGGAGAAGGTGGAGGAAACCGCCGTGCGTTTAGGGCTTGGGTTCGCGCGAGGAAGAAGGCTCGGGCGCGCGTGGTTTCGGCGAGGAAGAGAAATAGAAATTAAAAAAATAAAAATAAAATAAAATAAAACTTTTCCTCACTTAAATGGGGTAGCCTAAATAGGCTTTTCCGGGCCCCGTTTTTATCCCCGTTAACTCGCCCGTGCGAGTTCCGAAAAATTCCCGAAAAATTTCCAAAAATTTCGAAAAATTCCCTTATTAATATTAGCCTTTTTTCCGATATTTTACATTCTCCGCCATTAATAAAAATTTGGTCCCCAAATTTTCGTTATCTACCATCAGCAAGTACTAACAACAAATAGAAACTATGAATGCTGAACGGTAAATTAAATCACATACCTCAAGTGAAAAGATGGGGGTATCGAGCTCGGATCGTATCCTCGAGCTCCCACGTAGCCTCCTCGTCCGAATGATGCTGCCATCCGACTTTAACCAGTCAGATAGTTTTGTTCCGCAACTGACGCTCTTTCCGGTCGAGAATCCGTACCAGAACCTCCTCATATGTAATGTCAGACTGAACTGGAACTGGAATATCTGCCAGCACATGCGTCGGGTCGGGCACGTATCTCCTCAGCATAGATATGTGGAATACATCGTGCACGCCTACCAGGGACGGTGGTAGTGCCAGTCGGTAAGCTACCGCTCCGATCCTCTCCAAGATCTCGAAAGGGCCAATATACCGCGGAGCTAACTTACCTCTGAGGTCAAATCTCTTCACCCCTTTCGTGGGTGAAACTCTCAAAAATACATGGTCACCAACAGAGAACTCTAGTGGTCTGCGTCTCCGATCAGCATAACTCTTCTGGCGGTCCTGCGCCTCTGATATCCTCCGTCTGATAGTACGGACCAACTCTGCATCCTGCTGAACTCTATGAGGTCCCAACAACTGGGCCTCTCCAACCTCATCCCAGAGGACGGGTGTCCGACAAGGTCTACCATACAACGCCTCAAACGGTGCCATCTGGATAGCCGAATGAAAGCTGTTGTTGTAAGCAAACTCTACTAACGGCAGATGGTCCTCCCAACTGCCTTCGAAATCCATAACACATGACCTCAGCAGGTCCTCTAAAGTCTGAATGGTCCGCTCTGACTGTCCATCTGTCTGTGGATGGAAAGCTGTACTGAAACGGAGCTGTGTGCCCAAGGCCTGCTGCAGGCTCTGCCAGAAACGAGACGTGAACCGTGGATCTCTATCCGAAATGATACTCAACGGAACACCATGTAGTCTGATAATCTCCTGACAATACAGATCTGCCAATCGATCCAGAGGATCAGTCCTCCGGATCGCTAAGAAGTGCGCGGATTTGGTTAATCGATCAACGATTACCCAAATCGCGTCATGGCCTCGTCGTGTCCTCGGCAACACTACCACAAAGTCCATGGTAATGTGATCCCACTTCCACTCAGGAATAGGAATCCGCTGAAGTAACCCTTGTCACGCCCCGGAGGAGTCCCTGTCCGAGAAAATTTCGGCAGCATCTCCCCTGTACGGCGGACAATCTGAAACTTTTCTACATCCTCATATACCTCAGCCACATGCGGCTGGAATAATAACAAGTAAATAAACCATCACCACGCAGTTTATATAAATATAAGCAAACAAAAGCAGTAATACCATGAATCGAAATCAACCCTACTCAACTACACTCATAAAGCTCAAATCTGATGAACTCACCTCTTTTGTCGTCCAGGCAGGCATGTAGTAGAATAAATCCAAATCATACAAAAAATCCATCAAATGATAAGAATCCATACAATATCCATAAGTAAAACAATACAAGACCAAAAACAAAGTCTGATAGAGAAACTAAGATAAAATAACAACTCAAGACCAGCAGAGGACTAGCACTACGTGCAGATGGGGACTAGCGACTGGAACTGCTCCTGATAGCTTCAACCTGAAAATATCAACAATGGAGGTGGGGTGAGTCCAACACTCAGCAGGTACAACTGATATGCAAAGTAAGGAAATAACACCTAGCACTAATCATGCGTACAGTCTCCTGATAAAAATAAAGGTAAATGCAAACCGAAGTAAACAGGAGAGAAACTGTACTAACTAGGACCTGGATATAAAGACAAGCAGTCCGAGAGGTATAGAAATCCTGTATGCATGTCAAACATAGGTATCCAAACAATATGCAGCATATAAATACAGCAAACACAAACACAAGAAATAAATGTGGGACCGAGTGGGTAGGGCTGTGACGACCGTGTACTCTGCATCACTACTCCTGATGAGTGCCCGAGTGGACGGGATGCTGTCGGAGTACACACATACTCCTACCCCAAATCATAAATGGGGGAGCGCAATGCTCTCATCTCCCGGTACACTATGACGGGGAGGGATCTCTAATGTGCTACACGCTGCGTCACACTACCCCTGAGCGGACCAACGGAGCACCGGAAGAGCAAACTGACGTGCTACCACGCTGCGTCACGCTACCCATGAGCGTCACAACGGAGCACCGAACAGTGATGAAACTGGCAATGTGCTCGACAATAATGGAGCAATCTATCACACAGCATGCAATCATGCGAATGGTGCATGACACTAAGCATGGTAATATACCGAACAAATCTACTTACACATATGATGTGCACCATAGTAAATAAATCACATCAAAGTACACTGATCAGATAAGGTATCAAACCTAGGTCCTGAACATGGTGAAACATGGTTATATCACTACCCCTATGAGCATGTGTAATCAGGTACATAATAACACGAAATGCAAAACAAACAATCAATCAAGCAGGTAACAGGTAATCGGGTAGTGATTAACCGAAATAAATGAGGAACATAATTAATGCAACTTGTTAATTTCATTACTATGCATATCAAAGACAATAAGTCAAAAGTACCCGCCTCCAATCGAAAAGTCCAAACTGGTCCAAATCTGACTCCGAGATACTCGTCTCGCGTCAAAGTCCTGTGTCACCAACATATATACAATTATTTAGATAAATTCCTATAAATAGCTAAATAAGTTTTTTAACCCTAAATTAGGGCAAAAACCCTAATTCCAAAAACACATAAACCTAATCAACCCAACACAATTAACGAACCCTAATTAAATAAAATCAGTGGGTCCCCTAGGGATAGTTCCTTAACCGTAATCAACACAACCATCGAGTATAATTTATCTACAACAAAATAATCATACCTAACTAATATCAAATTTGAAACATGAACTATAATTTACCATGTATCAAAATGTACCTAAAACAACATGTATCATAATCATGTTCCTTACCTAGATTCCCATGATCATCTAACCAAATCCTCCAATTCAAAACATGCTCTGCAACAAGTATTCAAATACACCTAATCCTTACCTCAAATCACAGCTAAAACTGGTTGCTGCCGAAAGAAATAGCTGCTGGAAAGTGGCTGCCGGACCCAAGAACAATCAACAGCACAAGATTACCCTCGTAATCAGTGATCCGCTAAACCCTACACCTGCAGATTAGGTTAGAAGGGGAAATCAAGAGTGCAACCAAGTGTTACAACCCACTCACCTTGTTGGCTCAGCAGTAAGGAACTAGGGCAGAGGGGATTTAGGCACAGATGGCGTCGGCAGAAGATGAAGAGGGCAGCGTGACAAGGGAAGAAAGAACTCGGTACCTAGGGCTCGGCTAGGGCAGAGAGGAGTCTCGGCGGTGAACACAAACTAGGGCACAGCGTCGGCTAGGGCAAAAAGGAAGGTCGGCGGTGTCGTGAGCACAGAGGGGAGGAGGAATCGACTGAAGAACTAGGGCTAAGGAGAAACGGCTCGGCCAATTAGGGCATGGCGCGGTCGGCGAGGAAGACACGAGGAAGATGGAAGGCAACAGTGGATCGGCAGTGGTAGATCGTCGCCGGCGCTTGGGAAAATAGTAAGAAGAAGGCGTCGGCTGCGGAGAGGGAGAAGAGAACACCGGCTTCTCTTGATCCCGGCCTTATGCACGCGAGGGAGAGGAGGAAAGCCGTCGTGGGCGGTTAGGGCAGAAGGTTTGCGGGCGCGAGGGAGGAGAAGGTCTCGGGGAAGAGGGAAACGACGAGGAAAATAAAGAAAAGAAATAAGAAAAGAAGAAAAAGAAATAAAAAGGAAAAGAAAACTTTTCCTCGTTAAAATGGGGTAGCCTAAACAAGCTTTTCCGGGCCCTGTTTTTATCCTCGTTAACTCGTCCGTACGAGCTCCGAAAAATTCCTAAAAAATTTCCAAAAATTCTGAAAAATTCCCTTATTATTATTCTCTATTTTTCGGTATTTTACAACCCTGCAGGTCTCTGGTGCTCAGCCTTCACCTGCTGACAAACAAGACATCTAGCTACGAAATCCGTGATGTCTTTCTTCATGTCATTCCACCAATAGGAACGCCTCAAGTCTCGATACATATGGGTCCCGCCTAGATGGATCGTAAATCGAGAGCGGTGTGCCTCCTGGAGTAGCTCCTGTAAGACCGGATGAGACTGAGGTACGCATAATCTGCCTCGGAAGTATATAATACCCTCCTCGTCGCGTGTAAACTCGGTCTGCTGCCCAGAAGCTATCTGACTGCAAATGAACTACAAATGCTGATCACCAGCCCGGGCCTCTCGGATCCTCGTCCTGATCGACGACTGAGCAACCATGGTAACCAGAATAGCCTGCTCTGTCGGTCCCTGCTCCTCAAGATCTAACTCAGAGAAACCCTAAACCAAGTCTGTAACTGAAGCTCGGTGGCAAGCCAAAGTCCCTCTGAACTTCCTGCTGAGTGCATCTGCAACCACATTAGCTTCCCCGGGTGGTAGCTAATGGTACAATCGTAGTCCTTCAGGAACTCCATCCATCTCCTCTATCGGAGATTAAGCTCCTTCTGAGTGAAAATATATTTGAAACTCTTATGATCAGTGAGAATCTCAAATGTAATACCGTATAAATGATGCCGCCAAAGCTTCAGAGCAAAGATGATGGCAGCTAACTCCAAGTCATGAACTGGGTAGTTATTCTCATGCTCCTTCAGCTGACGAGAAGCATAAGACACTACTCTGCCATGCTGCATCAGAACAGCGCCCAAACCCTGAAGAGACGCGTCGGTGTAGAGTACAAATCCGTCCTCTCCAGAAGGTAAAACCAAAACTGGAGCCGACACAAATCTCCGCTTCAGCTCCTGAAAGCTGGTCTCGCAATCCTCGGACCACATGAAATCCACGCCTTTCCTAGTAAGGCGTGTCAGCGGCATAGCAATACGCGAGAAAGCTTCAACAAAACGTCGGTAATATCTGGCCAATCCCAGAAAACTATGGATCTCCTGAACTGACTTCGGCTGCTCCCAACCGGTGACAGCCTCGATCTTCTGAGGATCAACTGAAATACCCCTGCTAGAAACCACGTGTCCCAGAAAACCGACTGAGGATAACCAGAATGCACACTTGCTGAACTTCGCGTACAGCTGATGCCGTCTTAGAGTCTCCAAGACTATACGAAGATGCTGTTCATGCACCTCCTCGGAATGCGAGTAGACCAATATGTTATCAATGAAAACGATAACAAACTGATCCAGATACTCCAGAAAAATGTGGTTCATCAAGTCCATAAACACCGCTGGAGCATTGGTAAGCCCAAATGGCATTACCAAAAACTCATAATGACCGTATCTCGTACGGAAAGCTGCCTTCTGGATATCTGAGTCTCTGACCCTCAACTGATGATATCCGGATCGCAGATCAATCTTAGAATACACTGATGTACCTCTGAGCTAATCAAACAAATCCTCGATCCGTGGTAAAGGATATTTATTTCTGACGGTAACTGCATTCAGCTGTCTATAGTCAATACATAGCCTCATAGTACTATCCTTTTTCTTGACAAATAATACCGGTGAATCCCATGGAGAAACACTAGGGCGAATGAATCCTCTGTCTAAAAGCTCCTGGAGTTGAACCTTCAGCTCGTTCAACTCTTTTGGTACCATACGATACGGAGCTTTCGATGTCGGCGCGGTTCCCAGAATCAGCTCAATAGCGAACTCCACTGGCCTTCTGGGAGGCAAACCAGGTAGCTCCTCTGGAAACACATCCGGGTACTCACGGACCACAGGAACTTCGGAGAGCTGCGAACTACTGCTGTCTTCAGTACTAATCAGAGATAATAGGAAACTGTGACAGCCGTGAGACAGCAGCTTCTGCGCCTGAATCGCCGAAATAATCGAGATGTCGTCATCTCTGATGCCAGTGAAACTCCACGAGGGTTGGTTCGGAGGCCGGAAGGTGACCACCCTCGTCTAGAAATCCACGGTAGCATGATATACTGACAGCCAATCCATGCCAAGTATGATATCAAACTCGACCATCTCCAATACTTGAAGATCTACCATAAGTATCATGTTGCCAAAGTCTAATGGGCAACCTCTGACCTCCTAGGTGATGTCCAAAGTATCACCGGACGGTAAGGAGACAGTCAGTCTTTGCGGTTTAGACTCAAACAGTACAATGATCATTAAATGTGAGAGCACCGCTCCATCACAAGAATATGTCATATGTGAGAGCTACGCTCCACCACAAATGATCCACAAGTATGTGGGAGTTATACTCCACCACAAACGATCCACAAATGACCAAAATATTAATTGAATGGACTGTGCTGTTTATTCATTGGACCATGCCATCGGCTTGTCATCAGTTAACTAATTCATTCCAATATCAAGTAAAAGAGTCCTTAGTGTAGTTACTTGAATCATTAGTTCCTGAAGCACGACACACCACTTGTCAAGTCATTGCTAAGATTACATCCATTGAGATACCTCACGTGGATAGCAGGAGCTTATAGTGAAGCTCCGGAACAACATGACTCCGCCAGATTCCTTTGCTCCATTTAAGCAAGCACTATTGGAAATATTGGGCTAATACCACCTCAGCTTGAACTGTACAAGCAAGGTAGTCTGACTTGTTTTCCAACATAGGACCAGACTAGGATTTGCATTTTCCTACAGTAGAAAATGCAAGGAGATAGAATCAATAGGTGGTCTGTATAAAAGAAACTGCAAATTTCCAAGTCAACTTGGAACGAAAATGAAACACTAAAAATAGCACAGATAGGAAATGTCAATGCATCATTTAGAACAAAAGAGCTCCTAGAGTTGGTGAAGCCAAGATATATACACTAACCATTTTGGTTGACCTTGAATATATGTAAAGTGTGTCGAGTGCGGGCATGTCACATCTACTAACAATTAAGCTAATCTCAATATAGACTACATATCTCTTATAACCAATAAGGATATCTATGCTACCCCAGTATTAAATATAGGTATCAAAATTATAAAAATTAAACATCATACCTTTTACCTATTTGTCGTCTGGAGATGTTCCGTCGCTATCCAATCCCCATTTACCTCAAAACTCCGAACGAGAAAATCGTCGGAAATCCACATAAATCCGAAAGGGAAGTCCGAAACATAATCATAACGGAAATCCGTACAAATTTGAAAATAGATACCCAAGTTTACTAGCAGACTTGGGTTAACCCTCAAATCCAGAACACCATAAGCAGGTATCATAACCTGCTCTGATACCAAATAAATTGGTATCAGATAAATCTCGAAACACGAAAAACAAGCAAGTATTGCCAACTTAGCTAAATCCAAAAAGATCCAGAACGCGAAAATCAACAAACAAGTATCGCCAAACTTTGGCGCTCTGATACCATATAAATTGGTATCAGGTTATCCCAAATATCTAAAATATGAAAACAACGATCACAAAACCTGGCTCTGATACCAAATAAATTGTCACCCCCCGGAGGAGTCCCTGTCCGAAGAAATTTCGACAGCATCTCCCTTGTACGACGGACAATATGAAACTTTCTACATCTCCATATACCTCACCCACATGCGGCTGGAACAATAACAGAAATAAGCAAACATATATATAACCATCACACGCAGTTAATAATAAACACACTGTAACAATGAACATATGACTCAAAAACAACCCTACTCAACTACACTCGTAAATCTCAAATCCGACGATAAGATCAACTTACCTCTTCTGCCGTCCAGGCAGGCATGTAGTAGAACAAATCCAAACCATACAAAAATCCATCGATCATAAGAATCCATACAATATCCAAATCCTCAAATAGAATAAGTATAACACAGTCTAAATAAGAAACCAAAAGATAAATACAGCTTGTGGTCTGCAGGGGACTAGCAACTGGAACTCTCTCCTGACAGCATCAACCTGAAAAATAACAACAATGGAGGCGGGGTGAGTCCAACACTCAGCAGGTACAACTGATATACAAAGTAGGGAAATAACACCTAGCACTAATCATGCGTATAGTCTCCTGATATAAGAAAGATAAAATGCAACTGAAGTAAACAGGAGAGAAACTGTACTAACCAGGACCTGGGTATAAGGACAAACAGTCCGGGTGGTATAGAAATCTTGTATGCATGTCAAACATAGGTATCCAAACAATATGCAGCAAATAAATGCAGTAAACACAAACACAAGCAATAAATACATCATGCATATGATGCTAATGATGCGTCCTGGTCACCCCTGACACCAGTCGATCATCTCACACACAATAGTGTGGCCGAGTGGGTAGAGCTGTGACAACCGTGCACTCTGTCGTCACTACTCCTGATGAGTGACCGAATGGACGGGATGCTGTCGGAGTACACCTATCCTCCTACCCCAAATCATAAATGGGGGAGCGCAATGCTCTCAACTCCCGGTACACGATGACGGGGAGGAATCCCTGCCGGCTAACATGTTGTGTCACACTAACCATGAGCGGACCAACAGAGTCAAATAAAGTCCCTGCTGTAACACACTCTGCCTGAATTGACCACTAACCCATGAGTGGTGGTGTGTGTAGATCCATGTAACTGGCGATGTGCTCAACAATAATGGAGCGGACTATCGCACAGCATGCAATCATGCAAATTGTGCATGGCACTAACCACAAAATATCCTCAACTAATCCATATATATATAAAAGTGCACCATGGGTCAGTGAATCAAATCAAAGGTACACAGAAGGTATAAAACCTAAGTCATAAACATGGTGAAGCATGGTATATCACTACCCCTATAAGCATGTATCAACAGGTAAGGAATACATGAGATGCAAATCAAGCAATCAATCAATCATGTAACAAGTATCGGGTAGTGATTAACCGGAACAAATAAGAACATAATTAATGCAACTTGTTAAATTCACTACTATGTATATCAAATGACATAAGTCAAAAGTACCCGCCTTCAATAGAAATGTCCAAATCCGACATCGAGATACTCGTCTCGCGTCAAAGTCCTGTGATATCAAACAGATATTGTATTTAGCTATATAGCTAAATAAAAATCTCCAAACCTATTTAATAATCTTATCCTTTCTTCTTATTAACATCAATCACCTCTCAAAATAACCAAACTATCACATTTAAACACGTTCTAACACTAATTCCAATACCTTCATTAATCAAATGAAACCCAAACTCAGTAAAGATTATACCATCTACACCTTACCTAAATTCACAGCAGGGATCACTGATCCACTGAAGGTTTGTTGCTGCCAGCAAGGGTTGATTGCTGCTGGAAACCTAGGGAACCCACCGAACACCCCTTCCGGCTGAACTCCTTCTCTGAACAGAACAGGAAGAGTTCAAGAATCCAACTAGATATAGACCCAGATCCCTAATTCAACCAATCGTTCCATGTATAACCAACTTACCTTGTTGGCTCGGCAGTAAGGAACTAGGGCACGGAAGAGGTCGCAAAGCAGTGATAGAGCACAGTATTGGCGCAGGGGTGATCGAGAGTGAGGGGGTCTAGGAACAGATCTGATGGCTGGCACTGCTCTGTGCGACGGCGGCTCTCGGCTCTCGGCGATCTAAGGCACGGCACAGTGGTGGCAGCCGGCCCTAGGGCTCGGCTGGATCGGCGTCGGTGAAGGGGAGAAGGCATCTCCTAGGGCACGCGGCTGGAGGCTAGGACACCTGTGGAAGTCGGCTGTAGGGCGGAGGAAGGACGGCGACAGCACTAGGTCGGTGGCGGCGAAGCAATCTCGGCGGCGACACAACCCAATTAGGGCACGGCTAGCGCTGCTCCGGTCCAGAGAGGGCAGCGGCGTCGGCGAGTTCGGCTAGGGCGTAGGGACGACGTCACTGTGGTGGCGGCAGAGGAGAGGAGAAGAGGAGAAGGCTTCGGGTGTGCGGCTCGGGAGGAAGAAAATGAAGGAGAAGGTGGAGGAAACCGCCGTGCGGTTAGGGCTCGGGTTCGCGCGAGGAAGAAGGCTTGGGCGCGCGTGGTTTCGGCGAGGAAGAGAAATAGAAATAAGAAAAATAAAAATAAAATAAAATAAAACTTTTCCTTACTTAAATGGGGTAGCCTAAACAGGCTTTTCCGGGCCCCATTTTTATCCCCGTTAACTCGTCCGTACGAGCTCCGAAAAATTCCCGAAAAATTTCCAAAAATTATGAAAAATTCCCTTATTAATATTCGCCTTTTTTTTCCGATATTTTACAGCCATATCTGTTGCCATACATGTGATTCCCATCCCCTCCACATGCCGATCAAAAGCTTTCGTCGGAAGGGCCTTAGTGAAAGGATCTGCCAGGTTATCTGCTGATGCAATCTTGGCGACGACAACTTCTCCTCACTTGACGATGTCGCGTATCTAGTGGTACTTGCGCTCTATATGTTTACTCGCCTTATGGGCTTGTGGTTCCTTCGAGTTTGCAACTACACCGCTATTATCACAATAAATTGTGATGATCTTGGGCAAACCAGGAATTACATCTAAGTCCATTAGAAAGTTCCTGAGCCATACAGCTTCTTTGGCTGCCTCAGAGGCTACCACATACTCAGCTTCCATGGTTGAGTCCGAGACGCATTTCTGCTTAACACTCCTCCATGCAATGGCTCCACCTCCTAGAGTAAACACATAGCCTGACGTAGACTTATTATTGTCCCTATCTGATTGGAAGTCTGAATGCGTGTAACCCACAAGGACCAAATCGTCTGCTTGGTAAACTAGCATATAGTCTCTAGTCCTTCTCGGGTACTTTAATATGTGCTTTACCGCAGTCCAATATCCTTGTCCAGGGTTACTCTGATATCTGCTAACCATGCCCACGGTAAAACAGATATCAGGTCTCGTACACAGCATTGCATACATAAGGCTTCCTACAACCGAAGCATAAGGAACTTCCTTCATGTCCTCTATCTCCTTTGATGTCTTCGGAGACATCTCTTTAGATAATGTTACTCCATGCCTAAAAGGTAAGAAACCTTTCTTGGAGTTTTGCATGCTAAAATGAGCAAGAATTGTATCTATATATAAAGCTTGGGATAGACACAACATTCTTTTCTTGCGATCCCTTATAACTTTGATCCCAAGAATGTGTGCACATTCTCCTAAGTCCTTCATATCAAATTGTTTGGACAACCATACCCTTACGTCCGATAATACCTTGACATTGTTGCCAATTAACAAAATATCATCTACATATAGTACAAGAAATACCACCACGTTTCCATTACACTTCTTGTATACACAAGACTCATCCGGACACTAAATAAATCCATATGACTAGATTACTTCATTAAACCGGATGTTCCAAGATCTTGAAGCTTGCTTCAGTTCATAAATGGACCGATTGAGCTTACACACTAGATGCTCTTTGCCCTTTTCAATGAATCCTTCTGGTTGCTTCATATGGATGTTTTCTTCAAGACTTCCGTTAAGGAAAGCTGTCTTGACATCCATTTGCCAAATCTCATAATTCATATGAGCGATAATGGATAAGAGTATCCGGATAGACTTAACCATATCTATCGGCAAAAAAGTCTCCTCATAATCGATTCCCTATTTCTGAGTGTACCCTTTCGCAACACGCCTTACTTTGAAGGTTTCTACCTTCCCCTCTGTCCCTCTTTTCCTTTTGTAGATCCACTTGCATCCAATGGCTTTTACACTATCAGGTGGTTCTACAAGCTCCCAGACCTTATTAGAATACATAGATTCTATTTCAAAATTTATTGCCTTTTGCCAAGATACTACATCTATATCTTGGAGTGCTTCATCATATGTCCAGGGATCAGGTTCATGTTTACCCGGGATCAAGTCCGAAGACTCTCCAAAAAACATGAATCTCTCAGGCTACCTTACAACCCTCCCACTACGACGAGGCACCGTCTGTGGTTGTGTATCATGTGTAACACGTGTTGCAGTCTCTTATGGTACTTCATCTTGTACTGTTGGTACTGAAGTAGACGTGCCCTCTCTAATCCAAGATGGTTTATTACTCGAGTTCATTCTTTTTTATACATCCCGCACTACTAATCCAAGACCCAGTCTTGGTATAGATTTTTCTGTGTGTGTGTGCAGATTTGTTAACAAGAAGGTATAGCACCGCTCTACCACCGCTCTTCACCGGAGACGATTTTGGGAACTGGAAGGGCAGGATAGAGGCGTACTTGCAAACCTAGTTCGAAGTCTGGATGATCACCAAGACAGGACTTGAACTTCCACTAGACGGCTCAGGCAAATTAGTGTCATACCAGAACTATGACGCATCCTTAATAAAGAAAGTTGAGGCGAACGCAAAGGCTACCTACATACTTCAGTGTGGACTGACCAAGGAGGAACTCAACAGAGTTGGACCGTTCTCCAGCACAAAAGAGCTATGGGAGAAGCCGATCGAACTCCATGAGGACACCTCCGACACCAAGGTAAGCAAAAGAGATCTGTTACTTAATAAATTATATAATATGAAAATGCAGGAAGGTGAGACGGCTAGCCAGCTCCACGCCCGAATTCAAGAACTACTAAATGGACTCCATGCGATCGAGCAGAAGGTAGATAACCGGGACATCATAAGGTATTCCTTAAACGCCTTTCCAAGGAACACCCTGTGGACATCCATGGTAGATGCCTACAAGGTTTCTAAGGACCTCTCTACTATTAAATTAGATGAGTTGTTTTCTGAGTTTGAACTTCATGAATAGACTAACTCACGTCTGGCCTAGAAAGGGTTGGCTTTGATTGTAGGTACAGGAAGAGCACGAGAGTCAAAATCAAAACGTAGAACCGAACAAGAATCAGAAGAGGAACAAGATTCGGAAGACGACGACGAGCTCACAAGCGAATTCGTCAACTTGATGAAAAAACTCTACAAAAAGAAGGGCTTCAACAAAAAGGATGTCAAAAAGGTCATCCAGACCAAAGAAGCCCAATCAAGCTCAAAGGTCAAATTCGAGGTGACTTGCTACGGGTGCAATCAGAAGGGGCACATCAAGGCTAACTGCCCGAACCAAAAGGATCCAAAGAAACCAAGAAGGAAGAAGGCTCTGAAGGCAACATGGGACGAATCTTCGTCTGAGGAATCCGACGACGAAGAAGTCGAGCAGGCAAGCTTCCTCACATTGACAGCCCGGGACGACACCAGAAGCGAGGATGAATCAGAAGCCGAGTCTGAGAGAAGCCACGGATCCGCATCCATTTCCGAAGGGCCAAACCCCTCTGTAAGTAAATTTCGTTTGTATAGTTTAATCAATTATTTAATGCATAAAGTAGCTAAGCCGAAAGTTTGAATCAAGTCACTTCTAAAGGAGGTAACACTCATTAAAGAAGTGACTAACCCCATGACCTTGCCTGACCCAGGTCAGACTGGAAATTCAACTCAAGTCCAAAAACTTGAGGAAGAAAATTCTAGTCTGAAAACTAAAGTCAAGGATTTAGAAAAGACCCTAGAATGGTTTTCTTTGGGGTCCAAGAACCTTGACCTAATTCTTGGGACTCAAAGAGCCGTTTACAATAGAACTAGACTAGGATTTAAATCCAAAAAGAAATATAGATCCTATCTATCCTTAGTCAACAGACGAAATAGTAAACTATTCCAAGCATGGGTACCCAAGTCCAACTTGGTCAATGAAGTTGGACTTGGTAAATATTGGGTCCCTAAGGATCAACTACATTACCTTGAAAAACCTTATCGAGCCTATGATCCAGGGGGAGCAAAAACTATTTTAATAAATAAAAATAATCTTAACAAATAAATAATTAATATATAAATAAAAATAATCTTAACAAATAAATAAATAAAATAATCTTAACAAATAAGTAATTATTAAAAATAATCTTAACAAATAAATAATTAATAAATAAATAAAATAATCTTAACAAAATAGAATTTTACTTAACAAATCTCACAACAAAACACCCTATGAAATATATTATAATAAAATTCCTAATCTAAATTATCTAAAAGTCTTTGGATGTAAAGTATATATTTTAAACACTAAAGACTCTTTAGGAAAATTTTCATCAAAAATAACCACAGGAATATTTTTAGGGTATTCAACAACTAGTAGGGCATATAGAGTGTATAATAAACATACCCTAAAAGTTGAAGAAACAATAAATGTAATAGTTGAGGAAGATAATAAAGTAACCACTATAACAAATAAAAATAATATAGAAAATATTAACCCACTAAATACTGAAGATGAGGAAATTCAACCTAAACCCAATGAATATGACGAACCAATCACTAACCCAAACTTAAGACCAACAAGAATAAACACAAATCACCCATCTGTCCAAAACTTGGGTGATCCATCTCTAGGAGTTAAAACTAGGTCATCCTATAGAAACAGTAGCCAAATAACCTTGATATCTGAAATTGAACCCAAAACTGTAGACGAAGCTCTATCCGATCCAGACTGGACATTAGCAATGCAGGAAGAATTAGCCTAATTTGAAAGAAACCAGGTCTGGGACTTAGTACCGAAACCCACTGATAAAACTATAATTGATACTAAATGGGTTTTCAGAAACAAACTAAATGATCAAGGTGAAATAGTTAGAAACAAAGCAAGATTAGTAGCTAAAGGGTTTAACCAAGTAGAAGGGTTAGACTATGATGAGACCTATGCCCCTGTAGCTAGACTTGAATCAATTAGGATGCTGCTGGCCTATGCAGCACACAAGAGATTCAAGCTCTACCAAATGGATGTAAATCCACCTTCCTAAACGGATTTATTAAAGAAGAAGTGTATGTTAGCCAACCTCCTGGATTTGAAGACTTAGAGCATCCAAACCATGTCCTTAGACTAAAAAAGACCCTATATGGACTAAAACAAGCACCTAGGGCCTGGTATGAACGACTATCTAATTATCTTTTAGAAAAAGGGTTCCACCAAGGACAAGTAGATCCAACCCTTTTTGTAAAAACCTTAGAAAAAAAATATTTTCATAACTCAAATTTATGTAGATGATATAATATTTGGCTCAACAAACTCAAAATTTTTAAAAGAATTTATGAACTTAATGGAAAGTGAGTTTGAAATGAGTTTAGTAGGGGAACTTAACTTTTTCTTAGGTCTACAAATTAAGCAAACAAAGGATGGAATTTACATATACCAAACCAAATATGTCAAGGAATTAATTAAAAAATTTGGCATGGAAAATTCAAAAATCATAAATACACCAATGTCAACTAATATCAACATTGATGCTGACCCAGAAGGAAAACCAGTAGATCTAAAACACTATAGAAGCATAATAGGCAGCTTACTCTACCTAACTACAAGCCGACCTGACATACTATTTGTAGTAGGTATGTGCGCAAGATACCAATCCTGTGCAAAAGAGTCACATCTAACATGTGCTAAAAAATACTTAGATACATCAAGGGCACCCTAAATGTAGGACTCTGGTACCCTAGAACCTGTACCTTTGACCTTTTTGGCTATTCTGATTCAGACTATGCCGGGTGCAAACTAGATAGAAAAAGCATAAGTGGTAGCTATCAAATTCTAGGTCAGTGCCTAGTAAGTTGATCAAGCAGAAAGCAACACTGCGTTGCTCTATCCACTACAGAAGTTGAATACATAGCCCTAGGAGAATGCACTTCTCAACTTCTGTGGATAATGCATACACTAAAAGACTATCAACTAGAATATAAAAATACAAACATTTTTATTGATAATATGAGTTTAATTAATCTAACAAAAAATCCAATTCACCACTCTAGAACTAAACACATAGAGGTAAAACACCACTTTGTAAGGGATCATGTAGCTAGAGGTGAAATTGTACTTAACCATGTTGAGTCCAAATCTAACCTAGCTGATATTTTCACAAAACCCTTACCTGAACTCGAGTTCGGTACACTTAGAAGATAAGTAGAAATGTCTTGGGTAGAATAGATCTTGATTTTCAAACAACTTTCCTACGTCGGACTTTAAAATTTTTTTCAAAATTGCCTTATCTTTTAAAATTCTAGGAAAATAATGTTTTCAAAATCCCAATCTTATTAGTCTTTCAAAATTTGGACTTAGCCTAGAATCTTCCCCTTAGATATCATGCTCCCCAAGCTTCAGCCAGAGCATCTCACAAACACACTAGGCAGAACTTGTTTGTGTTTAAAAGAAACTTAGAACGGCGTGAGATGCATATGGTACAGCCTGGACTCCAGAATGCTTATCTCTGTGCATCATAGTGAGTCTGGGCGTTAAAAACTAACTCTACATTAATCAAGTTAAATGATCCAGCCCTAGTCAAATCTAACTGGATTACTAACTTAACTTGACTAACCAAGTGAAAACTGGTGCCCTCTAGGTATTCAGCCAGTAGCTAAAGGTTAGACAGTTGGTGAAGAATATTAAAATTACAGATTAACTCAACTTGCACTTTAAGGCTCTGATACCCTGCTAAAGGTAATTGATTAATTTTCAAACTCATGCTTGGACATTAGGGTTTTAACCTTACTACTCCTCCCTTGCCTTTAAGGATTTTCAAACCTCTTAAAAATTTCTTTTTTGACTTCTATACCCTTAATCAAAAATAACTAAGCACTCTTTGAACTGTATTTCAAAAATTAGGGTCTCTAGTTAACCCAATTTTTTTAAAAAAGAGCTTTTAAACTAATTAATAATGGCTATTCGAAATCAATGGTTTTAAAGGCTTTAAAAAAAAATTTAACGAAATATTTCTTCAACAAAGCCTTTCAAAAATTTCTCTTTTGCAAACTTAGCCTAAAGGAAGTTCTTCAAAATTTACTTTATTTTGGCTACCTTTCAAAAATATTTTTTCGAAACTTGCCTTTCAAAAATCATTTTAAAAGTTAACCTACCTTTGCCCATATTTTGGCTAAGTTCTTCAAAACTAAGGTAATTTTAAAGTTAAAACTACTAAAAAATTTTCTTGGTTGAAAACATAATTTATTGGTTTTAAACAAACTTAGACCTTTCAACTTGTCCCCTTCCTTCAACAAAAGTTTTTTGATATATGGAAAAGAGGGAGAGTAGGACAAACAAATTCAAATTAAGTGTAGGACAAATTCAAATTAAGTATACTAATTTGAATTAAGTGATAAGAAAAACAGAGCTCTCATTAAGGGGGAGCCTTATACACGATGTGTAAATTATGCTTATAGTTTACTTATCTTTATTTTGCGCATCTTGTTTTACTTAACTTTGAATCTTTGTTGTCATAATAAAAAAGAGGGAGATTGTTGGTGCGAGAAGCATCCGACGATCGAACCTATGTTTTGATAATAGCAAAGGGATTCAAAGTTAAGGTTCCTTGTTATCTAATGTGCTTAAATGAGATTGCAGGAAAGTCCTAACTGTGGTTAGGCAGGTGAAAAACTCTAGGGGGTGGTAACGCTAGGTCCTAAGGGGTGGTAACCCTAGGTGATAGGAAAATTCTAAGGGGCGGTAACCCTAGGTGGAGGAAAATCTTAAGGGGGGTAACCTTAGGTCCTAGGGGCGGTAACCCTAGGTGGAGGAAAACCCTAAGGGGGGGTAACCTTAGGTCCTAGGGGATGGTAACCCTAGGTGGAGAAAAACCCTAAGGGGTTGTAACCCTAGGTCCTAGGAGGTGGTAACCCTAGGCAGAAAGTCCAGTCGGTCTGGAGGACCGGACTGGCACTAGGTAATCTCTCCAGAGAGGAGTAGGTGAGGACGCGTTCCTCGTAGAGGGAACAATAGGCATCGAGTCGACCTAGGATTTCCGGTTGGAAATCCGAAGTCAGACCCGGACAGTCTGTTGACTGTCGATATTTTATTTAGTATACCTATTTCTGTGTTAACTTTGTTTTGCAGGGTATGTGTTTAGGAATAACACATTTTGCAGGAACAAAGAAGCAACTTATACCTCGGATGAACAGTGTCCGAGGCGCCTCCATGGAGCTTGGAGGCGCCTCGGGTGCAAGCCGAAGCCAACTGTCCAAAGGAGCTGGAGGCGCCTTCATTGGGACTGAAGGCGCCCTGGACCAAGGATTGGAGGCGCCTTGGACGGCCATGAAGGCGCCTTCAAGCTGATAAGGTGCGACGAGTTCAGCAGTGATCCACGCGGTTGACTCGGAGACCTAGAGGTGCCTTGGATGGTATTGGAGGCGCCTCCAGCACTGTATAAAAGAGGGATTCGAGCAGTAGCCTGAAATAACAATTCTAAAGCAATCCATCTCCAACGTGCTGCTAATGAAAGCTTCCGATCAAGCTGCGACAAGTTCCCGACAACTAGGTGCTCCATTTTCTATAACTTAGTTATCGGTATTACTTTAAAGTTCTTGTGTACTCATTCTATACTTGTACTGAATTTTACGAGATTATAGTTGTTGCCCAACGTAAACGCTCAACGAGCGTGTGCCTTGGAGTAGGAGTCGTCACTGGCTCCGAACCAAGTAAATCACTTGTGTTCGCGTGTTGATTGTTTTATTTCCGCTGCGTTTATTACTTGAGTTTTACGAATCCGAAACGAGTGAAAGCCACGAGCGCTATTCACCCCCCCCCCCCCCTCTAGCGCTTTTGATCCAACAGTTAGTCTCCCTGTGTTTAAGATATAAAATGTCCACTAATTAAATGAGTTACTGACAACTCACTTAATTAATATTTAGCCCTAAGAGTAGTATCACTCAACTTCATCATCATGTCGGACTAAGTCCACCTGCAGGGTTTACATGACAATACTTATGAGCTCTTCTTGGGGACATCATCAACCTAGATTCTTAGGACACAGTTTCCTTCTATAATCAACAACACACACTATAAATAATATTATTTCCCAACTTATCGGGCCTATTGATTTATCAAACTAAATCACACCCTTTGATAAATTACAGAAATAAATACTAAATATATGCGCTTGTTATTATATCAGGATTAAGAACACACACTTCCATAATAACAAAGGTCATGTTCTTTTATACAGTCAGTATAAAAAGAACTTACCTTAAATGGTCCTGCTCAATACACTCAGAGTGAACTAGTATAATTTTATAGTCAAGATAAACTAATACCAAATTACACTACAACTATTCCATTGGTTTGTTCCTATCCATCTTAGTCGTGAGCTACTGTTTATAATTTATAAGGAACTGATAACATGATCTTCTGTATGTGACACCACACACTATGTTGTCTACAATATAAATTAATTGAACAACTACACTTAGCATATAAATGTAGACATTTGACCAATGTGATTCTTTATTTCAAAATAAATGTTTACAAAAAGCTAGGCTTTTAGTATACACTCTAACAAGTATAATATTTATAGTCAATAAACTTTTCTATGATATGTAGAGTGCGTTGTTAAAACTTAATATTAACAGCGTGTGGAGTATGTTGTTAATACTTATTATACATATGTAAATAATAGTGTGTAAAAATGTATGTTGACAATAAATATTATACAATATTAATAGTGTGCATCGTTAATAGTCTTCCGCCTCTGTGCGTCATTAATAGTCTGCCACCTCTCGAATTACTTTTCACCAAAATATCTCGCCAACCTAAACCTCTATCGAAACCCTCCTATGTGAACCAAACTCCTCACACGAAGTTGTGAACGTTAAACTTGTTGGCGGGGCGTAAATCCCTACAACCTGTGTAAACTCACCCTACCTACCACTTGCCTTCTCAGTCACCGTAATTTACCTACTCCGTGTTGGTACTGGGGCAGGCTGGCGGGGGCACTGGGGGCGAGCGTATATGCCTTTTGCCACACATGAACCTTAAACTTGATACCTCATCACGCGAACTCCCTCCACCGAAACTTCATCTCCACCGCCAACCCTAAACTTCATCTCCGCCGAACATCTCCGTCCATCCTCTCTTCAGCGAAGCCCTCTCCGTGAACCTCTCCATAGAATTGAACATCTTTGACGGATTTCATGTGTCGTACGCTAACCCACATGCGAATCTTTAGTTCGAGGGTGCCGCTTCACTTCCCCGCCATGGTAGGCGGATCTTCCAAATTCCAATGACCTCCATACCTTGCACCTGATCAATCCCAATACTCACCCTACAGATTTGACCAATGAACCGCCGCACGCCTCCATCTTTGTTGAAGTAGCACCATCTTAGTCAAACCCCTACATTGCTTGCTTGCTCACGGATAGCTCTTCCTCATCTTAAAGTATTAATTTCCCCCTTTTGTATTTGCCTAGGATAAATTTTTCTTCTTTAAGTTAGTTTTTAACTGTCGGGAGGTTCTCAAATGGTTAGGTCGTTGGAGACTATGAAGAGCTTGCTTAAGAGATGGGGAGAAAAACTCAGGGAGTTGGTGAAGAAAGCTGAGGAATATTTGTCTAAAAATACATGGCAGCATTGTGAGTAATGCTTTACTAGTGTTTATGTCTTGTTTGTATTAACTCTGCAAATACTGAAGGGAATTCTGTATATTGAAGATTTTTTTTCTTAATCACAATAGAATGTGATCAAAACTAGGTTTGTGATGGCATGTACCTAGTGATCATAGACTCTCAGAGGAAAGAAAAGCAATATTTATTTCAGCAATGGGTTCCAAAATCACGAAAGCTTTTTATGGAAGTTTATTACTTGTGCCCATCAATACTAAACTCATAGTTTGGATTGGTCAGTGAAATGAAATGAAGTGACATAAATTATTCAATTTAATAGAAGACAGATGACAACAAGTATAATAGAAGAATTGATGCTAATTAAACTATCATGTTTTGTCTGAAGTCATGAGTTACAACAGTAAAGAAATCTCTTGCTTGTTGTAATTTCAATCTATGTTTTTGGATAAATTCCAAATTGATTAATTGTGTACATGTATTCGCATTTTTGTTAGATTTACTTTACAGTGCTCACATCTTGGCACGGATATAATACATCGGTTTGAGGTGAATCCACATCTTTATGCATGTATAATATTCCTTTGCTGTTTTTAGGTGATCCAAGAGAACACCACCCATTTCTATGGATATTGCATGCTACATTGCATGTATTGCAAGATGAATTTCATTTGCATTTTGCAAATTACAGGTTTTGCTGTTGATAATATAGTTGAATTAATTTATTATAACATACTATTTTCTACTAAGTTTTTTAGTTATTCTTTGCTTTGTTGTTTCCTTTTCTTATGAAATCTTGATATTCACTTCGCTCAATCTCCATTTCAACTTCAGTGAACACAGGACCTAGTTTTGTTGAAGTTACCATGGGAAGAATTGCTCTAGGAACCAAAGTGATTGCAGAAGGTGGCTACCAGAAGATATCTCGACAATCTTTTAATTCCCTTCCTGAAGAGTAATTCAAAAAATTCTATGCCTGCTATCTATCAACATTTGTTGGTCCTGAAGAGCAACTTAAAAATCCTATGCCTGTTATCTATCAACAAAACCGAATGGAGTTATTATAAGGTACGGTTGAAGATTATCTAGCATGTCAATTTTCATGTTTCCTGATCAACAAAAAAATTGAGTTCGTGTTTCTAATGCAACTTGACAATATCTTCCATGAAGAAGGATATGACTATCGAGTGTTCTACTTGTTATTTAGAAATTAAACTACTACTTGGATGAATAAATTGCTCTCGTATGTTTTTAGATGCCTCTCGAAAGAAGTAGTTGACACTTTGTCTCTCCAAAAGTAAATATAGAACCTAGTTTAACTGAACATGGTAATTCTAAACAGAACATCCTATTTCATTGAGATTCATCTATTTTTGAAAATTTGTATAGGGGATTGTATTTATATGATTTTTATTCATTTGGACAGAGAAATTATTTAATATATAGCTTATTTTCACACTTACTAATGTTCATATCAGTCTTGTGTTTAGTGTTGATGGTTGTATGCGGTATAACTTATAATTGTTTGAATTTTGATTTTATAATTATGCATGTGACATTATAATTATGTGTGGTATTTGTATGTGGTATTATAATTATGTATGATATTTGTATATGGTATTATAATTATGTGATACTGATAATTGTGTGTGGTTGATATCACATAATAATTGCACTACCGTAGCGTGCATTGTGCACTATAAATGCTTTGAATTACAGTGCACACCACGTGCTACGAATGCTTTTAATCACAGTGTGAGGTGCACACTGCAAATGCTCTTAATCGCAATGCGCGGTGTTGCTGTGAATGCTCTTAATAACCACTGTGTGTGACACACACTGTCAATGTCTTATGACTTTCAACAACTTGTAGTTGTGCAACATGCGATGCATGCTACGAATAACATAATTGCATGCTATGGAAAGTGATATTTGTTATAGTGGAGGATTGAACACTTGGCAATCTGAAGTCCAATGGGAAGTTGGCAAGAGAAAAGTCTAAGTGGGTCACGAAAAATCGAATACTTGTGACTGGAAGTCCAACGGGGAGGTGGTAAGAGAAAAGTCTAAATAGGTCAAGGAGGACCGAATATTTGGTGATCAGAAGACCAATGAAAGTTAGCAAGGGAAATCCAAGTGGGTCAAGGAGTACCAGACACTTGACAATCAAAAGTCCAATGAAAAATTGGCAAGAGAAAAGTCCAAGTGAGCCACAGAGGACCGGACACTTGGTGACTAGAAGTCTAATGAAGAGTTGGTAAGAGGGAAGTCCAAAATGATCATGGAGAACCGGCCACTTAATACGAGACGATAAGTTCAAGTGGGTCATGGAAGACCAGACACTTAGCACAAGATGAAAAGTCCAAGTGGAGCAAAGGTTGACCGGACACTTAGTGACAAAGTCCTGGCAGGTCAAAGTTGATTTGATGCTAGGAAACAAGAAGTTACAACAAATCACGGATGACTTTAGGGTTGGAAAAAAGAACCCTAAACTTGGATTTAGAATTTAGGATTGGGAAATCGATTAGCATAATTGATTGGCCCAAAGCAATCAATTGGTGATCAATCAATTAAGGGCTTATCTCGGGAGCACAGTAAGGTCATGAATTGATTGAAGCAACCAATTGGGATTAAGGTAATCAATTGCCAGAAGTTTTGAGAGGAAACAAAAGTTTGCGGAATTAATTGGCCTAATCAATTCAACCTTGTCAATTGATTGGGTTAACAATTGCCAATGCTTTCTTGAGAGAATAGAAAGCTTCAGAATCGATTGAATTAATCAATTGAAAGCTAACAATTGATTGGTATGACTCACCAATTGATTAGTCGAAAAAAAGAGAGTCATTTTACAGGTTTGAATGGTCGGATTTTATGTGACAATAGGGTAAGATCAATCGATTGAGAAGCGTAAATCAACTCAAAAGCAACCCTAGAAAATGGGATCTTGTGGAAATTTCAAGGAGCTAGTTCTTAGAGACTTTAAAGCGAAGTGCTGGAGCATTTTGAGTCAACAAGAGGTATTTACGAGCAATAAGAGATCAAGCAAGCAATGTTTTGATTGTGAAGTCATTTTCGATTGTATTTATGTTTGCCTTCTTGTTTCTTGTTGTGTTCTTGTAAGAATGAGTTTGTAGAGGCTTCTCCACCTCTAGAAAGTTTTCAAGAATGAGAGAGTTCATAGTGGAAGAAGATCACTTGTGTAAATCCTTAGATTAATTATCTCAAGGAGGTGGATATCAAGTAAACCAAGGTGTTATGCATATGGAGTCAAGTTTGAAGCAAGGTTTCTACTGCGCATTAAACAACAAGCACAAAGCAATGATGAAAAGCGATCGAAGTTATTCACCCCTATCTCACATGTGTTCTAACACTCATTCCCAATTGTGTTTGCATTGTAACCTTAGATGCTAATTTGTTTTCATGCCCAATATGTAAGCATGCACTATTCATCATCATCATTATTTTAGCTGTGTTTTTCTTATCTATGTGGGATTGAATCTAATCCCTCCATCTCTCTTACAAGACAATATCAGTAGAAATATATGAATTAACTATATTAATTTTTATTGCATTGATTATTTTTTTTTTTAGTCTTCTATCTATCCAAACTTCCCCTCTAATAGATTCATTCATATGTTGAATTATGCAACATTGATTGTCTTTGAATATATTTACTTTTTATACCATCTAAATTTATTTTTTTTCTTATTTTTTTTATCTATTGGAGTTATATCTAATTGCTTCCAAATATTACTGCAATTTGAAAATGTTATAGTGACTGCACACATCTTTGTAGTAATTGCACATATGTTTATCAAGATTTTCATCTCTACTAATTAACATTTCTATTATTTCTAAGACCTTATAAGAATTTTCTTTTAGCCTAAAGGAGACACCAATCATAAAATTTTTTGGAAGTTCCTCTCAATTTTGACAAAAAAAAATTCTATTAATATATCTTCATCAATATTTCTTTTTTAATAATAGATTCATGATGTCTACTTATTTTAAACCCGTAATTTCTATAGTGTTTTTTTTTTTTTTGCAATTCAACCAGTAAACTTAATCTAACTACCCTTTCATTGATTAAATATAATAATTAGTTAGTTAGCTCATCTAGTATTGATCTGAAAAGATATGGATTATCTTAAATATGATTATCTAGATTATCTGATATTAATGTGAAAACATAGGGATTCAAAGCTAATTTAAAACTATAGGAAAATCATTTTCAGATTTCCATTGTCTCTAATATTACTAACAACATTATTTCTTTTTAACCATTAATATAATATTAAATATTCCTCCATGAAAAGATGCTGGAGATCTTATTATTCGATTTTTGTAAATCAATTAAAATCATGTACAAATTCTGATACTGTCTCAGCCTCTATCTTTTCCATTAGTTGTCTTACTAAATTGATATTCATAGTGATAAAAGTTAATCATGTTCCTCTACATAGTCACTGTACATCCTCAGATTATATAAAGAAAAGTATATAAATTACAGGATCAACTTATAGTCATCGTCAAATAACTAAGGGGTAAGAAGAATTTTTTTTTTCCCGAGGATATAAGTCTATCAAAATTAATCTCTACCCTATTATAATAAATTTATCACCTTCTAATTAATTTGACATCTCATGGGGACACTAAATTGATGTTCATGAAGGGTTGCTTTATCACTTATTAAATAGTTTATTACATCATTTTGTGGTGACTTGCTATTTCTTAATCAAATCCATTTAGATTATTTAAGCATGAAAATTGCTTTGACTATTTTTTTACCAAACTAAGTTGGAATATCAAGAATTATCTTTTGTAATAATGGAATACAAATTCGTCATGGAGATTTCTTGTGAACAACTAAATGTTAGACAAATCAAAACTTGTCTGTTTTTTTTTATGAAAGGTATTTTATATATCATTAAAGAAATTTATTGATATATAAAAAATAAAGATCTTTACATATGTTATGTCTCATGAAGTATAAAAAGTAAAGATCTCTACATATGTTATGTCTCATGAAGTGTTAGATTTGTGACGGGATATGAGGTATGGTGTACAAATGTTCACATGTGTACTATTACTCTCATCCATTCAAATAGAACTCTCATCATGTGTACTCCGGTCAATAACTTATCTTCCGCACAAAACACGAGAGAGAAAGCTTCGACCTGTCTATAATTCACTGTCGTCCATCATAGGCGTCTCCATGCCACCTAGCATTTGTGTCCTCAGTGCCTAACAGTCTCAATGTCAGAATATCCTCCATCTAAAGGTGACATCATATCACGTGCCATGACTCCGTGTCGTATGCCATGCCATCATGTTGCAAGCCACCTAATATCAGTCCATGTGTGGCTCGTGTGTCATCTAATGTTACTATCTGGCCTCCTCTAGTAGATCGGCTCATCTGATATGAGTACTCGTATCCTCAACCTAGTCTGTCATCATCATCACCATCACCATCCTCCACATTATCATCGTCCCCCCCCCCCCACCCCCCCCCACACACACACACACTTTTAATAAGTGACCAAAAACCAACAGATTTACAATGTCTTTACCATAAGTCGTTTGCTATAGATTAGATAAATCATTCTGGTAGATCTATTCACTATCATAGACTTTTTAGAAAAGCATCAATTATAAACGGATTTGGGACATCTTTACCGCAAACCGTTTACTACAGATTAGATAGATCATTAGAGGTAGATCTATTTACTTATATCCTCACCTCCTCATCAAGATATATATTGTCACGCCCCGAGAGTAAGGTAGTCCAACAAAAAATCGGACAGCACCTCCCCTGTAGCAGTGACAAATGAAACCGGTATACATCACCAACAGATAATACATATGCAAATTAAATCACAACCACGCAGATAATATGCAGCCTACACGGCTGGAGAATCAAACACAGCGGAAAACAAAACTAACAAGTATAAGGTAATGAAAACTCACCGCGGGCCGGCCCGGCTTGACTCCTCAACAAAACAACCAAATACAAAATAACAAGTCCACAGCCCAATTATTACAATGCTAAATTCAAAGGTTTAACTCACAATAAAATGAAAACCAAAATCATAAAATCGTCCTCGGAAGCGACGTGGGACCGGCAGTCGGGATCCTCCTCCAAGTGTACTAGCATCGCTATCAGCTACCTGATGAAATTACTAATGTGGGTGGTGAGTATAAAGACTCAGCGGGTAATAGAATAGACAGTGCATGAGTATCATAAAGAACAGGAATACAATAGGATACAGTCTCGGAAAGATAAATAGCAAATACTACTGAGTAAACAAAGTATATATCCATACCTGAAACCATATCCTAGGCTAACAGTGTAAGGTCTGAGATAACATAAACTGCTACAGTACTGCTCATAACTACCAGAATCACATATAAAGTATACTGTAATAGTAATCAGTGTCCAAGCATATATAACAGGTATGTAATAACAGAACTGCATAAGTAAGCATAAACAGCATAAGCAGGTATATCAAAATAAGTAGCATATGCACGGATGGTCACTCCCGCCCACTCCTCAAGTCCATGACCCCAGTATGGACGAGAGGCCGGGACAATGACAGACTGTACACCACTCCAGCTACCACTACTCTCGAGTGGCCGAGGGGACAGTTGCATAGTAGCTGAATAACTACGTCTGCGACGGGGGTCCCTGCTGCCCGCGACTCCAGCAGACACTACCCATGAGTGTGCGAGTGGGGGGCATGACAGGACATGCGGCACGCTCCAAGCTACTACTACCCATGAGTGGCCAAGCGCACGGCCCAAGCCAACGACCGTCTCAACCACAAGGGAGCCAAAGTCATTGGCTATGCATGCAATAACATGATGCGAATAATACAACAGTCATCATATATATATAACAGAAAATCAGGTATGCTACATGAATCCGCATGCTCAATACTAAGCATAAATAAACAGTAGTCAAACAGATAAACATGGCATATAGTATCTGCTAGTTATCAAGAATAACAACGGGAGACTGTATAGATACGAAAGTGAGCATCTCGAAGATTGAGTGGATAAAGTATCAAGCACAAGAAATAAAATGAGTGGAGTCAAGATAAACACTACTTTATCTGGGCTACTCATGCACCAAGAACAATAACTAAAGAAACAAGTAAAAAGTACCCGCCTCTAAGTGTAGGTTGAATCCAACGCCAATCTCGTCACGACGCTCGTCCCGATCAAAGTCCTGTGTCAACTTATCAATTTTAACTGAATACATATGGAACTAATTAACTACACTACTGTACAAGACAAACGCCTTTAATCCGAGTTCCATGCATTAACCAAATGAAGCCACACGGATCTACCCAAAACCAATCGCAAACCCTAGTTTTAGTCTATCATCATTAGGGTTGCAAATCATGGTTTAGCCCCTAATACTACTGAACAACCACAATATAAGCTTTAACAGATGTCTACCTTACCTTAGCACCAAAATTGTTTCTGTTTGCTCTCTGCCAGCAAATGAAACCCCCGGCACTAGCACAGTTAAGCTGCCCGCTAGCACGAATCCACAACCGCAACCTCTACAAAGCTAGAACATTAGAAACTCCTCTAATCAGTACGTCAACCAACTGAAACACATGCCCAGATTCACAACCTGAGCTACCACAGAGCTGCAACTATACATAATCACTTTAATCAATACAAACTCAGTATCACATTCAATCTGAAACCAACTTTTAGTTCTGCAAACCTAACAATTGAAGTGATAGAAACCTTACCTACTAATCCCTGGATGAAGCACAGCAGTTGGGAATTGTGGCCGGGACTGCTACCGTGTATCACTACCAAAACAACATCTAACTCAATACAATCCTCCCAACTTGGCATCTTCATAGCTAAGAAACCCTAATCTAAACCATCCTCACCTCAATTTACCTCCGCGACAGCTTAAACCACCGGCGGTGAGGCGAAATCCGATGAACTCAGCTCAGTACTATAGCTCGGGAAAGCGAGATAGCTGCCGGGGTACCAATCCTCGCCACCCTTGATCTCCAGAACCGGCGATACTCCCTCCGGATCTCCGGAGTTCGGATATGCTCCTCCTGCCCATCGGTCCTTGCACGAGGCAGTAATCCGAAGAGGAGAGCCTCCGGTGATGCTGTTGACAAGGGGTGAAGGCTAAGAAGCTTCGGAGATCATCGGACTAACCATCGCCGTGATCTCTCATGCGGAGATGCCGTCGCGGCGTCGGTCGGTGATTTCAAGAGAAGAAGACACGAAGAAAGGGGGTCGGCACTTTTAGGGCTTCGGTGGGGGTACTGTAGCTTATAAAGGTAGGGTTTAAGTTTTTCCCAACCCTTAATTAGCCCTCCTCTAATGATGATTTCCAATACCATCTTAAGCCCAATAATTTATCCCCTTAAACACAATCATACGTCCTCCAAATAAATCCAGAAAAATGTCTAAAAATTCCTGTAAATTATTTTAGGTTATTTACTTTGTCGTATCTCACATTCTCCCTCTCTAATAAAAATTTGATCCCTAAATTTATAACACAAATATCGGACTATCGAAACCAAAGAACATCCTCCGTCTTCTAGACGTACAACAAGTACCTCTCCAAACGGTAAAGATACTGCTATGTCACGCGTCTAGCGTATAGGTAACACCCCCCGAAAAGATACTTGAGAGATGAACAAATGGGTTCCACTAGCATCTATTAATAGTCCTATAATAAACATATAAAGTAAAATAATACCTCGGAAGACCGATCTCTCAGCTCCCTGTGCCTCCTCTCGTGTGACAGCATAAACGCGACCCTCCTCTGAGCTCAGCTGAGGCATGCCTGGGGTGGTCTGTGCTGGAATCAAAGGTGCAGGAATCGGCTGCTGATACTAAGACTGAGGCTGCTGCTGGAACGCTGAGTAGGGCTGAGGTGGATGAAAAACCTGCTGTACAAGAAATTCCTGATGAGAAGATACTACGGCAGAATACTGTGTAGTCGCTGGTTCCTGACCCTGCACATGATATATCTGTCCCTGAGAAGGCTGAGGTCTCTGCTGATGAGGAGCACTCTGATTCGTTTGAGATCCTCTCTGCTGCCATGGCTGGGTGGGTCGATTCCCTGAAAGGTAACTTTAGTAGTCTCTAACTGAGCCTTCAGGGTACATTCCCGACTCTCATGGCACGGAAGCTTACAATAGAAGCATATCGAGTGATCCAACGGACAATCAGGCTTGAGGTGACTTTTCGAGCCGCACTGGACACACCTGGTTTCACTATTATCATTCTTCCGATTTCTCTTAGGGGAACTAGTAGACCCGTCCGTGGTGCGCCCTGATTCCTGTGGCCGAGAAGATCCTTCGGAAGTAACTTGCAAGTCTTTACCCTTATTCCCTCTCTTCTGCGACAGCTGCTTGTCCTTACTTTTCTCCTGATTTACCTGCTGCTGAGTCATCTCGATATACAGCGCACGATCCAAAACTTCTCGGTAGGAACTACCTGGAAAACCTGACATCCGGATCCGAATGTATGCAGCAAGGCCCTGAGTAAACTGATGCATCAGGTCGTAATCCTGTGCCACTAGCTGAGGACAAAATTCCGCCAACCTACTGAACTCTGCATTGTACTCCAAAACTGAAGGATCGTCCTGCTTGAGATTCAGAAACTCCTGGTGACGAGCAAGACAAAAAGTAGCAGGGAAGTACTGTCTCTCGAAGGCATCACGAAACATCATCCATGTGATGTGTTGCTCCCCTAAAATCGTCTTCTGCATATCCCACCATGTGCCCGCCTGATCTCGGAGGTGATACGCAGCCAATTCCACCTTCTCTTTATCTGTACAGCTCATGTACCCGAAAGTGCTTTCTAAATTCCTCAACCAACTACGTGCAGCCCAAGGGTCAGCTCTACCCGAGTATAAAGTCACTCTATCCTTGACGGACCTCGCCAGCAACGGTATACGAGCTCTATCCCGCATCCAATCTGTAGTAGCAGGTGCAGGTTCCACTGATGGTATCACAGAAGGAATCCCCTGTGTCTGAAATCCCTGATCTCTCACAGGTGGTACTACCGAAGGGTTCTCCCGAGGCTGACGTCCCTGATCTCTATGAGGAGTCTGATGGGTCTGTCCTCGACTAACCGTCTCAACATCAGCTGGATCCCTAGAAGAATCCGCCTCCTGAGTCACTGGTTCTGGTTCCTCAGTCTCAGTGGGTTGTTTCCGTGGTCGTCCCGGATCACGATGAGAACTGGCTACCGACCGACCTCGTCTCATACCTGATAGTAACAATCAATAAGTACTACCAACAATTTATAACTATACTTATAAAACTTACAGCTTATAACTTGGAGGTGTTCCGCCGCCGCCTGGTTCCAAATCCCAAAAAGTCACTTCGAGGAATAAAATCACGAAAAATCCAAAACGTATGAATTTGGCATCGTAAACTTATGGCTCTGATACCAATAAATTGTCACGCCCCGAGAGTAAGGTTGTCCGACAAAAAATCGGACAGCACCTCTCCTATAGCAGTGACAAATGAAACCGGTATACATCACCAACAGATAATACATATGCAAATTAAATCACAACCACGCAGATAATATGCAGCCTACACGGTTGGAGAATCAAACACAATGGAAAACAAAACTAACAAGTATAAGGTAATGAAAACTCACCGCGGGCCGGCCCGGCTTGACTCCTCGACAAAACAACCAAATACAAAATAACAAGTCCACAGCCCAATTATTACAATGCTAAATTCAAAGGTTTAACTCACAATAAAATGAAAACCAAAATCATAAAACCGTCCTCGGAAGCGACGTGGGACCGACAGTCGGGATCCTCCTCCAAGTGTACTAGCATCGCTATCAGCTACCTGGTAAAATTACCAATGTGGGTGGTGAGTATAAAGACTCAGCGGGTATTAGAATAGACAGTGCATGAGTATCATAAAGAACAAGAATACAATAGGATACAGTCTCGGAAAGATAAATAGCAGATACTACTGAGTAAACAAAGTATATATCCATACCTGAAACCATATCCTAGGCTAATAGTGTAATGTCTGAGATAACATAAACTGCTGCAGTACTGCTCATAACTACCAGAATCACATATAAAGTATACTGTAATAGTAATCAGTGTCCAATCATATATAACAGGTATGTGATAACAGAACTGCATAAGTAAGCATAAACAGTATAAGCACGTATATCAAAAAAAGTAGCGTATGCACGGATGGTCACTCCCGCCCACTCCTCAAGTCCATGACCCCAGTATGGACGAGAGGCCGGGACAATGACAGACTGTACACCACTCCAGCTACCACTACTCTCGAGTGGCCGAAGGGACAGTTGCATAGTAGCTGAATAGTTACTTCTGCGACGGGGGTCCCTGCTGCCCGCTACTCCAGCAGACACTACCCATGAGTGTGCGAGTGGGGGGTATGACAGGACATGCGGTACTCTCCAAGCTACCACTACCCATGAGTGGTCGAGCGCGCGGCCCAGGCCAACGACCATCTCAACCACAAGGGAGCCAAAGTCGTTGGCTATGTATGCAATGACATGATGCGAATAATGCAACAGTCATCATATATATATAACAGAAAATCAGGTATGCTATATGAATCCACATGCTCAATACTAAGCATAAATAAACAGTATTCAAACAGGTAAACATGGCATATAGTATCTGCTAGTTATCAAGAATAACAACGGGAGACTGTATAGATATGAAAGTGAGCATCTCGAAGATTGAGTGGATAAAGTATCAAGCACAAGAAATAAAATGAGTGGAGTCAAGATAAACACTACTTTATCTAGGCTACTCATGCACCAAGAACAATAACTAAAGAAACAAGTAAAAAGTACCCGCCTCTAAGTGTAGGTTGAATCCAACGCCAATCTCGTCACGACGCTCGTCCCGATCAAAGTCCTGTGTCAACGTATCAATTTTAACTGAATACATATGGAACTAATTAACTACACTACTGTACAAGACAAACGACTTTAATCCGAGTTCCATGCATTAACCAAATGAAGCCACACGGATCTACCCAAAACCAATCGCAAACCCTAGTTTTAGTCTATCATCATTAGGGTTGCAAATCATGGTTTAGCCCCTAATACTACTGAACAACCACAATATAAGCTTTAACAGATGTCTACCTTACCTTAGCACCAAAATTGTTTCTGTTTGCTCTCTGCCAGCAAATGAAACACCTGGCACTAGCACAGTGAAGCTGCCCGCTAGCACGAATCCACAACCGCAACCTCTACAAAGCTAGAACATTAGAAACTCCTCTAATCAGTACGTTAATCAACTGAAACACATGCCCAGATTCACAACCTGAGCTACCACGGAGCTGCAATTATACATAATCACTTCAATCAATACAAACTCAGTATCACATTCAATCTGAAACCAACTTTTAGTTCTGCAAACCTAACAATTGAAGTGATAGAAACCTTACCTACTAATCCCCGGATGAAGCACAGCAGTTGGGAATTGTGGCCGGGACTGCTACCGTGTATCACTGTCAAAACAACATCTAACTCAATACAATCCTCCCAACCTGGCATCAATTCACAGGTCTTCATAGCTAAGAAACCCTAATCTAAACCATCCTCACCTCAATTTACCTCCGCGACAGCTTAAACCACCGGCGGTGAGGCGAAATCCGATGAACTCAGCTCAGTACTATAGCTCGGGAAAGCGAGATAGCTGCCGAGGTACCAATCCTCGCCACCCTTGATCTCCGGAACCGATGATACTCCCTCCGGATCTCCGGAGTTCGGATCTGCTCCTCCTGCCCCGTCGGTCCTTGCACGAGGCAGTAATATGAAGAGGAGAGCCTCCGGTGATGCTGTTGACAAGGGGCGAAGGCTAAGAAGCTTCAGAGATCAGCGGACTAACCATCGCCATGATCTCTCGTGCGGAGATGCCGTCGCGGCACTGGTCGGCGATTTCAGGAGAAGAAGACACGAAGAAAGGGGGTCAGCGCTTTTAGGGCTTCGGTGGGGGTACTGTAGCTTCTTATAAAGGTAGGGTTTAAGTTCTTCCCAACCCTTAATTAGCCCTCCTCTAATGATGATTTCCAATACCATCTTAAGCCCAATAATTTATCCCCTTAAACACAATCATACGTCCTCCAAATAAATCCAGAAAAATGTCTAAAAATTCCTGTAAATTATTATAGGTTATTAATTTGTCGTATCTCACATATATGCTCTCATGGTCAAGAGGTGTACTCACATGTAAATCCTCTCAACCCTAGCTCACACAAGATCACTCCTCTCACCACTCAAGAGGTATCCTAAGTGTACATAGTCTCATCTCTCCCTACTCAAACCAGGATGCATATACACTCCAAGGCTCCATGTGACTCCATAGCTCTCACTCAGGCTCCATGTGGCTCCATTTCTCTCAACCACCAGTGCAGGTAATGCTTCTCTCATCTTGATGCTACTAAAGGCCCTGCCCCAAGGCTCCATGCAACTCCACATGTCTCAGATCTCCAGGGTAGATAAGCTCTATATGACTACATATCTCTAAAGGTTCCAAATTAGGTACAATGTTTTTTATTTTATTATTTTTTTACCGTGACCAGTAACTTGAGTTGGCAGTGCCAATCTCAAGTAGGGTCATAATTCTATACATTATATAACTATGGATGTAAGTCCTCTAGACCGCTAGGTGGTGTGCCAAAATTGTTTGAGATGGGCTCCTATACTATGTAACTACATGCAAATGCAAGAGGCAGGCTCCCAAAGTCATGTAGGGGTCTATCATAGGCCTATCTATATGCATACTCTCTATAAACTCCAAAATATATGCTCGTTGTATACAAGGTGATGCTATCAAAATATAGCTCATGTGACCAAATGCAGCTTATGCTCATAACACTACCTAAAATGCCTAAAATGCACACCCTCACCGTCCTAATTAGCCTATATGTGTAATATGTGCAGTAAATACATGAAAGTGTAGATGACACAACGAATGCAAAATGGGGCAGTAACCAAAAACCTATTTGGCCCCCGATGTCATCCATGCCCGAGCAGTTGATTTGAATATACCTCCAGCGACATGTAGACGTGGGTCTTCACCTTCCTAAAGACTTGATCTACATCAAATCTAAGCCCCTCAAATATATTGTTGTTCCTCTCCCTCCAAACATGGTGCACCAGTGCTGGCATTTCCAATTGGCCTGCCCTGGTCATGGTGGAGTGGCCACAGTATTAGAGTTTGAAGATCCTCAACATACACCTATAAGTAGTCATCTTAGGCCTCATCTACGACCATGCTAGGATCCTCCCCCATACTTGGTAGATAGGAGCAAATTTGAAAAAAATGTGGTCCAATGTCTCCTGCTCCTGCCTTCAGAAAGTGTGCCGCCTATCCTCAGGTACTCCTATCAGGCTCATGCAAGGACGCGTCCATGTGCTAGTAGCCAAACAACAAGGGCATGACTCAGCTGAAGATACTTATGCTAGACTATCTTCACCCATGGTTGTTTGGGCCTTGTATTTATAAAGTGGTCATAAGCTCTCTGGACATCTCCTTACTAAACCAAGTACTAATGGTCTAACTCACAACCTCTAGACTACTTGCAGATGCCAAAATGTTATCTCTGATGTGCAACAACTTCTTGCTGAGTGAAGAGTCTGTGTTGTTGGTGCAATATCCCTGGGTCAACGTTGACCAGGTTGACTGAGCTTGAGTTGGCTCAAGCTTGAGTCTTGATGTTTGAATTTCGATATTTGACAATATATGGAGATTGCAAGTACAATCATCCGATTGGAAGATTGTTGGAGCAATTTCTCTTTAGTCAAGGTTTGACCAGTCTGATATGAAAAAGAGTCAAGTAGGTTAAAGGGTTGACTGGATACTTAACTGGGAAAGTTCTAACTGAAGGTTAGGCAAGGAGAAGTCCTGGTGAGTAAAGCTTGGTAGTAGGAAATCCTAGTGAGTGAAGCTAGGTGAAAGACCTAGTGAGTGAAGATAGATAGTTGGGAAATCCTAGTGAGTGAAGCCAGGTGAAAGACCTAGTGAGTGAAGCTAGGCAGGTGAAAGTGTAACGACCCGCCTTCTACTACTAGGCTGTCAGGCGAATCGCTACGGTTTTGCTGTGCTATACTGTGCGGAAAGCTGTGCTAATTAAAATTTTACTAACCATCTGATTAATGTTAACTCTGACACTAACATTCCGGGTGTACCTTGGAGTTGTACACCGGCTAGGGGAGGTATTTTCAACTGGTGACCCCCCTCCAGATCGATCCACAGACCGATCTGCTGATACTGGTACGTTCACAAGGCCCTGGATCGGTCGGTTGTCCGATCCCGAAGCTACATCGCTCCTGTAAGCACCTGGATCGGTCTGCAGACCGATCCAGGGGTGGCCTGATCGGTCGCTACGACCGATCCAGGTATGTCTGGATCGGTCGGCTGACCGATCCAGGCACCTGGAAATCTCCTGGTGGCTACTGTCTCGTGCTGGATCGGTCGGCTAACCGATCCAGGAGGACACAGTAGCATACTGTACCTGGCTGGATCGGTCGGCTGACCGATCCAGTGACACGGCCAGGCTCTGATCGGAGAATCTGATTTCAGCACTTTGGCGTGCCAAAACCCCACACAACATCTAACTAATGCATCATAAACTATTCTAACAACATGTAATAACATTTTAACGACATAAACTAGAAATCTAACTTAACATAGGGCATAGTTTAGGAGTTCATGGCAACACACAACTAAAAGTGCTTAGAACATGAAACCAAAACCAATAAATAAAATGCTGAAGTAAATGCTAAAAGTCTAATGCTCAATTTGCTACGTCCCCTAAGGACCTTTGATTCCAGTTCCATACACACCCACCATCTTTGCATTGCCCTCCAGCTTCCTCTGCTAGTCCACTTTCCTTTTACCTGTATCTGCAGTATAAGGAAAATAGTATCTGTAAGCCAAAAAACTTAGTAAGAAACCATCTACCTCACAAAATCATGCATTCGATGCAGTATGCTTTTAAATCATGCTATTTGAAAATATGCACTGAACTTACTAAGACATGGTATACTGAAATCATAAGGCATAACATATAAGCATGGCATAAGCACTGAATCATGGCAAAAGCAACCAAATGAACACTGAACTGGATATAGGCTAAACTAACTGAAACTGAATCTGTAACTGGAAACAAACTCAACTAGAATAACTGATTTGAAATTTAATACGTAATAAGTGAAAATACTAAACATGCTGTTGGGCCCGGCAACTGTACTTACTGTGCGCGCATCCCTACTAGACCCGGGGTTGCAAGTCCCGAATTTAGCAGGGTTGTCTAGGCTATCTGAACCTAGGGACGACTGTGGGAGTCCAACCCAATGGATATCTAATCCAGTACAGTGCCACTGAAAATAAAATACTGATATCTATAGCTAACTGCTATAACATGTTGTTTCTAGGTTATCTGAACCTAGAGCTAGGTTGTCTGAACCTAGAGGCGACTGTGGGAGCCCACCCATTGGACCGTAGTCTCATACAGCTAAAACAAACTGATTTACTGTTTTAAACGCTTCTAATGCATTTAACTGTAGTATTAAAATGCCTAAGTTGCATTTTACGGATCTAGTTATTTTATCGAACACTTAATGTGCCCCAACTCTCCTCTTTATTAGGAAGACCACTTTTAGGCACCCGACAACGTCTACAACCCCAACTGAAGAGGATAGGCGTGTCCGGCCCATCTAAAGGTGCTCAACTAATTCCTAAATCTGAGAGGAGGGTTAAAACACCCTACATGTCAACAAAATCTGCATATTACTAATCTAATGCATAGAAAATCCCAAACGGAGCTATTATACTACAGGTGAGGGGTTTCTTACCTCTTGATCGTAATTTCTTACGATTCTATTCGCTAGAGTTCCGGTGGAGATGATCCTCTCGACGATCCGATCACGTCTTCGCGTTCCTCTCGCGGAGAAGAACCTCTTTCGTGTTGGAGTCGTCGCCGGAAGATGAACCTATGGACCCTTGCCTTGGTGTGCCGTGCGTGAGGAAGAGGAGTGTTGGAGTGTATATTGAAAGCCTAAGCTTTGTAAACATTCATTATGAATAAAGAATCACATTTGGTCTAATTATCTACATTTGTTTGTAGTTGTTCATTTAATTTATATTGTAGATAACATAGTATGTGGTGTCACATACAGAAGATGATGTTATCAGTACCTTATAAATTATAAACAGTAGCTCACGACCAGAATGGAAAGGAACAAACCATTAGAAGGTCGTAGTGTAATTAGGTATTAGTTTATCTTGACTATATAATTACACTAGTACACTCAGAGTGTATTGAGTAGGACCATTCGAGGTCGTTCCTTTTATACTGACTTTATAAAGGAACAAAGACCTCAGTTATTATGGAAGTGTGTGCTCTTAATCCTAATATAATAACAAGCACATATATTTGATATTTATTTCTTTAATTTATCAATGGGTGAGATTTAGTTCGATGAATCAATAAACCCGATAAGTTGGGAAATGCTATCACTTATAGTGTGTGTTGTTGATTATAGAAGGAAACTGTGTCCTAGAGATACTAGGTTGATAATGTCCCCAAGAGGAGCTCATAAGGATTGTCATGTTAAACCCTGCAGGTGGACTTAGTCCGACATGATGATAAAGTTGAGTGGTACTACTCTTGGACTTAGACATTAATTAAATGAGTTGTCAGTAACTCACTTAATTAGTGGACATTCGATATCTTAAACACAGGGAGACTAACACACTCATAATAAGAAGGAGCCCAAAAATGTAATTTGGGATTGGTGCGGTAGTTCAATGATAGTTCTCTAGTGGAATGAATTATCGTTGATAAAATTAAGTTGTGTGTTCGGGGCGAACACGAGATGCTTAATTTTATCAGGAGACCAAAACCAATTCCTCCTCTCGGTCCCTATCGTAGCCTCTTATTTATAGAGTTCTATACCCACCTATACCCACCTTTTATACCCACCCAAAGGGGCGGCCAAGCTAGCTTGGGAATAAGTGGGTGGCCGGCCCTAGCTTGAACCCAAGCTAGTAGGGCCGGCCAAATAAAATTAAAAAAAGAAATTTAATTTTAATTTTTATTATTATGTGGAAGATATATTTTAAAGAGAATTAAAATTAAAATATCTCTCTTGTAAAAGATCTACAAAAGATTAAAGAAAGAGATTAGATCTCTTTCCTTATTTGTAGATTGGAAGAGATGTTTTATTTTCTTTTTAAAATTATTCACATGTTAATAAAATTAAAATTATAGATATTTCCTTTTATTAACCATGAAGAGATTTTAAAGAGAAATTTTATTTTTTAAAATTTCCGGAAACAAATTAGGAAGTTTTAATTGTTGATTAAAACTTGTCCTCTTTTGTATTCCAATGATGTGGCCGGCCATCACAAATTAATTGGGGAAATTTTATTTTATTTCTCTCAATTAAATCATGTCAAGGAAATTAAGGAAAATTTATTGTAATTAAATTTCCTAATTTACCTAGGCCAAGGAATATAAAAGAAGGGGTGAGGGGGCCTTCACAAGACACAACATCTATTATTCCTCTCCCTCTTTTGTTCCTTGGTGTGGCCGGCCAACCTCTCCATCTCTTCCTCTTGTGGTGGCCGAACCCTACCCTTCTATTGGAGCTCTTGTGGTGGCCGGATACTACTCGGAGAAGAAGAAGAAGAAGGAGAGAAAGCTAGCATCTCTTGGAGCTTGGTTAGTATTTTGGTTTTTCTCCTTGGTGAAGCTTTTCTTTTGTGGTCGAACCTTGCTTGGAGGAGAAGAAGGTGGTTGGTGGTTTCTCATCTTGGAAGATCGTTGCCCACACAACGTCCGAGGTTAGAAGAGGAATACGGTAGAAGATCAAGAGGTTTTTCTACAAGGTATAACTAGTAATTTCTATTTCCGCATCATGTTAGTTATTTATGGAAATAATACCAAATACAAGAGGCTTACGTTCTAGTATTTCGAATATGTTTTTTCGAAGTTGTGTTCTTTTGTTTCTTTCTTTTCCTTGTGATTTGATTGTTCTCTTTGGTTAACCTAAAGTTATTTTAGGAAATTAAATATTAGCTTTCTATTAAAGGTTTTGTCTAGTCGGTGGTGGTTGCTCCCATATCCAAGAAGGCCATGTGCCTCGCCACGTCAGTACTGGGAACCTTTTATGAAAATTAATATTTAATGGAATTAATAACTTAAGGAGACTTGGGTCGAACGTGTTAAGTTCCGCAGGAGATCCAAGTCAAAACCTAAAAGAACAAATAGATTAAGTTTTGGATCAAACGTGTTAAGTTCCGCAGGAGATCCAAAATTTAATTTAAAAGAACACATGGTAGCTAGGAAAAGGTTCAGACCTTTGTACAAAATTTTTGTACAGTGGAACCTATAGGCTTTCCGAATAGCAACCAACAAGGAGAAGGAGGGAGAGGCGGCGGTGAGGTTTTGGAAGGAAAAAGTGGCGTGAGGTGAGGAGGTGCTGAACCAATCCTAAAATAAACCAACCCAACTTAAGTTCTTCTATTTATATTGAGTGGGTAACTAGGCCCAATTCTAATATAAATATAACTGATTCCTCTTTCTTTCGGCACGGCCCTGCTGGGTTCACCGGTTACTAAACTTATCCGTAAACCATAGGTCTCGGGTTCGATTCCCGCCTAAGCTATTTTACGGTTCTAATTATTTTTGCTACTTCCGCTACTCAGAAAATTCCGGAATAATATCTAAAAATCCCAGAAAAATCATACTATATTTCTAAAAACAGTTTTGAGAATTTTCGGGCTTTACAATCCCCCATACCTTATAAAAAATTCGTCCCCGAACTTAAAACAATTCTGGGTACTTCTGTCTCATGCTGGCCTCTGTCTCCCAAGTCGCCTCTGCTGCTGTGTGATTTTGCCATCTGACTTTGACTAATGGTACTTCCTTGTTCCGTAATTTCTTCACTGCTCGGTCTATTATCTGAATAGGCCGACTGTCATAGCTGAGATCATCACGGACCTGTACCAACTGGGGCTCAATCACCTGGGTGGCGTCTGCTTCTTCAGCATGGAGACATGAAATACGTTGTGGACGGCTGACATCCCGAGGTAGCTCTAGCTCATATGCTACCTTGTCCACTCTCTTCGTGATAGGGTATGGTCCCACATATCCGGGAGCTAGCTTGCCCTTCTTCCCAAAAGCATGACTCCTTCATGGGAGCTACTCGAGGAAAACCTTATCCCCAATCGAAAACTCTAGGGGTCTCGCTGTATCAAGATAGCTTTTGGCGGCTCTGTCTCTATCCTCCGCGAATCTCTGTATGGCTGTGGTATCTCGCCACTAGATCCGTCTCAAGCTCTAGCTCCTTCTTCACCACTCATACCAACAGTTGGTGATCCGCACCTCCGCCCATAGAGTGCCTCATAAGGTGCCATGCCGATAGTGGCATGATAACTGTTGTATGCAAATTCTGCTAAGCTCGGATATTTGCACCAACTTCCTGAAGTCTAGGGCACACGCCGGAGCATATCTTGAGTACCGATTTACTTGCTCCCGACCATCATGTCGAGGATGGAAGGTCAGTCAATTTCAATTTGGTGCCCAATCTGACTGTACACACTCCTGTGAATTTGCTGTCTCTGTCCGAAATGATGGTTCGTGGGACTCCATGTAGTCGGACGATCTCCTGAAGATACAACCGAGCTAGCTTCTCCATGGAGTAGGATATCTTGATAGCTAAAAGTGGGCTGATTTAGTCAACCCGTCGACTATTCCAGATGGCATCAAAACCATTCGTGGTTGGGTAGCCCCACTATGAAGTCCATCGAGATATCCTCCCACTTCCATTCGGGAATCTGATAGGCTGCAGAACTCCTCCTGGTGTTCTGGTGCTCTACAGGTGAGGCGGTGCTAACATATCTGGCGATGTCTCGCTTCATCCCGGCCACCAAAACGTTTTCGGTCTTGATACATTTTGGTGGAGCCTAGATGCATCGCATAGGAGTCCTGTGAGCCTCATCTAAAATCTTCCTGCTGATCTGGAACACAGAGTCTATCACCAAAATACAACACCCCGCTACCGGACACTCTGAATTCTCTACTTTCTGATTTTGTTAGCCCTTGCTTGATTTTCTGAATTTCAGGGTCCTGGTCCTGAGCTGACTGAATGTCACCAAGCAAGGTAGACTCTAAGGTCATAGTAGAGAGCTGTCCGACGATGAGTTCGAGACCAAAATCTGTGATCTCCTTCTGTAGGGGTGGTGACATGGCTGCTAGAGATAATAAGGTAGCGCTAGATTTTCTGCTAAGTGCATCTGCTACCCTATTGGCTTTCCCTGGGTGGTAGAGGATGTCTATGTCATAATCTTTGACTAGCTCTAGCCACCTGCGCTGTCGCATATTCAGATCCTTCTGAGTGAAGAAGTACTTCAGACTCTGATGATCTGTATACACTCTGCACTGAGCTCCATACAAGTAATGTCTCCAAATTTTGAGAGCGAACACTACTGCTGCAAGCTCAAGATCATGAGTAGGGTAGTTCTTCTCATAATCCTTGAGTTGTCTAGAGGCATAGGCGATTACCTTGCCATCTTGCATCAGCACTGCTCCTAATCCCAATTTAGAGGCATCACTATATATATCGAAGCTGTCTGTATTTTCTGGCAGTGTCAGAATAGGTGCACTAGTCAATCTCCTCTTGAGTTCGCTGAAGCTGTTCTCGCAGTCCTCTGTCCACTGAAATTTCTTGTTCTTCCTGGTGAGAGCTGTCAGTGGGGAGGCTATCCTGGAGAAGTCCTCTACAAACTTTCTGTAATATCCTGCTAATCCCAGAAAGCTCCTGATCTCGCTGGCGTTCCTAGGTCTCCTCCAGTTACTTACTGCTTCTATCTTGTTGGGATCTACCATAATACCATCCTTTGAGATTACGTGACCCAGGAAGGACACCTGATTTAGCCAAAACTCACATTTCGTGAACTTGGCGTATAGCTGGTTCTGCTGAAGGGTCTGCAATACTAGTTTCAGGTGCTCTGAGTGTTCTTCCTGAGTTCCTGAGTAGATAAGAATGTCATCGATAAACACAATAACAAACTTATCTAAATACTCCCTGAATACCCTGTTCATGAGATCCATGAATGTAGCTGGAGCATTTGTCACGCCAAAAGGCATGACTACGAACTCGTAATGTCCGTATCTGGTCCTGAATGCTGTCTTCGGTATATCACCCTCCTTGACTCTGACTTGGTGATATCCTGATCTGAGGTCAATTTTTGAGAACACTGCTGCTCCCTTTAATTGGTCGAACAGGTCATCTATTCTGGGAAGAGGATACCTGTTCTTGATCGTGACCTGATTCAGTGCTCTGTAGTCTATACATAGCCGCATGCTTCCATCCTTCTTCTTCACGAATAGCACAAGCGCTCCCCATGGTGAGTGACTAGGGCGTATGAAGCCCTTGTCAAGTAGCTCCTGTAGCTGCTCATGAAGTTCCTTCAGTTCTGCTGGAGCCATGCGGTAGGGCGCTTTGGAAATAGGATTGGTGCCGGGGAAGAGCTCTATCTCAAATTCAATCTCCCTGACTGGTGCTAGGCCTGGTAACTCTTCCGGGAAGACTGCTGGGTAGTCACATACAACTCGGACCTCTGCTAGCTGTTGGTCCTCGTCCTGGCTAGTATTGACTACATGTGCTAGGTACCCCGTACATCCCGAATCCATCAACTTCTGTGCCTTCATAGCTGAGAGAAATTTCCTGGCTTTTCTCTTTGGTTCTCCGATGTACTCGAACTGTGCTTCGGGTTGGAATACGACTTTCTGTTTACCACACTCTATGGAAGCACCGTATTTGATCGAAAGTCCATCCCAAGGATGACGCGTCGTAGTCGATCATTTCCAGCAGATCGGATCACGAAGAGTTCCCCATGCGCTATAATGACTGCACCGCCCGAGCCGCGTGGATGCCATGACCTCTCCTGAAGGTAGTGCCGTGAACCGACCACCGAGTACCTCGGGGTATTTCTAATTTCTCGAACACCCCGGCTATATATGAATGGGTTGCCCGATCAAATAAACAGTAGCACTATGCAAAAATGCTAATGACCTGTGACGACTGCCGAGGCATTTGCTACGTCCTCTCCGGTGAGTGAGTAGATCCTCGCGTTCGCCATAGCTGGAGGGGCTTCATCGGCCCCGGCGATAAGTGGACCTTCTAGAGCGGCATGCATGTAACTGAGCTGGCTGGCCTGCATACTGGATCTGCTGTGGCTGAGGAAGGCCGGTCTTGTTCGGGCACTGCTTGGCCATGTGCCCTTCTTGTCCACATTCAAAGCATCCTCGTGTGCCCTTGCGACAAACCCCTGGGTGGAATTTCCCACAAGTGGCACACTTTGGATAACTGGGTCGCTTGCTAGATGGTCCTCCTTTTGAGTCACTCCCTGATTTGCGCTTGCTATTGGAGTTCCCTTTCCAGTTAGAGCTGTGGCCTTGCTGTTTTTGAGTGTGAGAGTTTCCTTGGCCCTTGAACTCTGAGGAGGCTTGCTTCTGCTGCTTCATGCTATTCTGGTAATGCTCTGTGGTCAAGGCACTGCTCACTAACTCCTCTGTGGTTTGTGGCCTATGTATGCCACCAGCCACGTTCACTGCTATCTCTGGCCTCAGCATCTTGAGCATCAACCTGATCCGTTCCTTTTCCGTGCTGACTAGCTCTGGGCATAGACGAGCCAACCTGTTGAATTTCTTCACGGCTTCCTCAACTGAGAGGTTGCCCTGCCGAAACTCAGTGAACTCGTCATAGTGGCGGTTTGTAACCCGCATATGAAAGAACTCCTCAAAGAATTCTTTCTCAAAGTCGGCCCATGTCATCTGGTTCATTGAGCGCTTCGTTCTGATTCTTTCCCACCACATGCGTGTGTCTCCTGTCAGGCAGAAGGAGGCACACTTCACCTTCTCGTGTTCTGGCCAGTCCAGAAGCTCCATCGTGCTCTCCAGTGTTTTGAACCAGGCTTGTGCATCCCATGGTTCACTAGCGCCTGAGAAGTTCTCTGGCTTGACTCGCTGCCACTGGATCAGATAGGCTTCCTTTCTTGGCTCAGCTGCTGGGACTGCTGGTGCTGGCGCTGGTGCTGCAGGCTCAAATTCGGTTACGGGGTGACTGTGGGGGTGTTCTGCTGATTAGCCTTTAAGGTGGCTATCTCCTGTTGCTGTTCAACGAGCTGCTGCTGTAACTGAGCCACTAGTGCTGTAAGGTCTGGAGGAGGCGCTGAACTGCCTGCCTCTTGCTGGGGCTCAGTAGCTAGTGCCCTTCTAGCTGGGCGTCCTCGTGCCATTTCTAAAGACATAGAGAACATAGGTATAACTAACACTATCACAGTTATCTAACTACTGATATCATGTTTAAACTATCACATACTAACAAGCAGTAGGTATATAAACATGAACTGTAATAATAAACCAGAAGCATAAATAAAGTAGAGGTGTTCTTACTTGGAAGCTGCAGGTACAATGCTGATGTGTGTGTAGGAAGTATGGAACCTCGCTCTGATACCACTCTGTAACGAACGGTTTTGCTGTGCTATACTGTGCGGAAAGCTGTGCTAATTAAAATTTTACTAACCATCTGATTAATGTTAACTCTGACACTAACATTCCGGGTGTACCTTGGAGTTGTACACCGGCTAGGGGAGGTATTTTCAACTGGTGACCCCCTCCAGATCGATCCACAGATCGATCTGCTGATACTGGTACGTTCACAAGGCCCTAGATCGGTCGGTTGTCCGATCCCGAAGCTACATCGCTCCTGTAAGCACCTGGATCGGTCTGCAGACCGATCCAGGGGTGGCCTGATCGGTCGCTACGACCGATCCAGGTATGTCTGGATCGGTCGGCTGACCGATCCAGGCACCTGGAAATCTCCTGGTGGCTACTGTCTCGTGCTGGATCGGTCGGCTAACCGATCCAGGAGGACACAGTAGCATACTGTACCTGGCTGGATCGGTCGGCTGACCGATCCAGTGACACGGCCAGGCCCTGATCGGTCTGGAGACCGATCAGGGTCTGATTTCACCCGGGGAATCTGATTTCAGCACTTTGGCGTGCCAAAACCCCACACAACATCTAACTAATGCATCATAAACTATTCTAACAACATGTAATAACATTTTAACGACATAAACTAGAAATCTAACTTAACATAGGGCATAGTTTAGGAGTTCATGGCAACACACAACTAAAAGTGCTTAGAACATGAAACCAAAACCAATAAATAAAATGCTGAAGTAAATGCTAAAAGTCTAATGCTCAATTTGCTACGTCCCCTAAGGACCTTTGATTCCAGTTCCATACACACCCACCATCTTTGCATTGCCCTCCAGCTTCCTCTGCTAGTCCACTTTCCTTTTACCTGTATCTGCAGTATAAGGAAAATAGTATCTGTAAGCCAAAAAGCTTAGTAAGAAACCATCTACCTCACAAAATCATGCATTCGATGCAGTATGCTTTTAAATCATGCTATTTGAAAATATGCACTGAACTTACTAAGACATGGTATACTGAAATCATAAGGCATAACATATAAGCATGGCATAAGCACTGAATCATGGCAAAGCAACCAAATGAACACTGAACTAGATATAGGCTAAACTAAATCGGTAACTGGAAACAAACTCAACTAGCATAACTGATTTGAAATTTAATACGTAATAAGTGAAAATACTAAACATCCTGTTGCTGTGCGCGGATCCCTACTAGACCCGGGTTGCAAGTCCCGAATTTAGCAAGGTTGTCTAGGCTATCTCAACCTAGGGACGACATGGGAGTCCAACCCAATGGATATCTAATCCGATACAGTGCCAAATGAAAATCGATATCTATAGCTAACTGCTATAACATGTTGTTTCTAGGTTATCTCGAACCTAGAGCTAGGTTGTCTGAACCTAGAGGCGTGTGGGAGCCCACCCATTGGACCGTAGTCCCATACAACAAACTGATTTACTGCTTTAAACGCTTCTAATGCATTTAACTGTAGTATTAAAATGCCTAAGTTGCATTTTACGGATCTAGTTATTTTATCGAACACTTAATGTGCCCCAACTCTCCTCTTTATTAGGAAGACCACTTTTAGGCACCCAACAACGTCTACAACCCCAACTGAAGAGGATAGGCGTGTCCGGCCCATCTAAAGGTGCTCAACTAATTCCTAAATCTGAGAGGAGGGTTAAAACACCCTACATGTCAACAAAATCTGCATATTACTAATCTAATGCATAGAAAATCCCAAACGGAGCTATTATACTACAGGTGAGGGGTTTCTTACCTCTTGATCGTAATTTCTTACGATTCTATTCGCTAGAGTTCCGGTGGAGATGATCCTCTCGACGATCCGATCACGTCTTCGCGTTCCTCTCGCGGAGAAGAACCTCTTTCGTGTTGGAGTCTTCGCCGGAAGATGAACCTATGGACCCTTGCCTTGGTGTGCCGTGCGTGAGGAAGAGGAGAAGGAGGGAGAGGCGGCGGTGAGGTTTTGGAAGGAAAAAGTGGCGTGAGGTGAGGAGGTGCCGAACCAATCCTAAAATAAACCAACCCAACTTAAGTTCTTCTATTTATATTGAGTGGGTAACTAGGCCCAATTCTAATATAAATATAACTGATTCCTCTTTCTTTCAGCACGGCCCTGCTGGGTTCACCGGTTACTAAACTTATCCGTAAACCATAGGTCTCGGGTTCGATTCCCGCCTAAGCTATTTTACGGTTCTAATTATTTTTGCTACTTCCGCTACTCGGAAAATTCCGGAATAATATCTAAAAATCCCAGAAAAATCATACTATATTTCTAAAAATAGTTTTGAGAATTTTCGGGCTTTACAGAAAGTCCCGATGAGTGAAGCCAAGCAGTGGGAAAGTCCTGGTGAGTGAAGCCGAACAGATGAAAAGTCCTAGTGAGTGAAGCTAGGTAGATGGAAAGACTGTTGGAGTGTATACTAAAAGTCTAGCTTTTGTATAAACATTTATAAAAATCACATTGGTCAAGTGTCTACATTTATATATACCAAATGTAGATGTTCAATTAATTTATATTGTAGATAACATAGTGTGTGGTATCACACACAGAAGATCGTGTTATCGGTTCTTTATAAATTATAAACAGTAGCTCACGACTGAGATAGAAAGGAACAAACCATCAGAAAAGTCATAGTGTAATTAGGTATTAGTTTATCTTGACTAATAAATTACACTAATACACTCTAAGTGTATTGAGCAAGACCATTTTAGGTAAGTTCTTTTTATACTGACTTGATAAAAGAACTAGACCTTAGTTATTATGGAAGTGTGTGCTCTTAATCCTAATATAATAACAAACACATATATTTAATATTTATTTCTTTGACTTATCAATGGGCGAGATTTAGCTCGATAAATCAATAAGCCCGATAAGTTGGGAAATGATATTACTTATAGTGTGTGTTGTTGATTATAAAAGGAAACTATGTCCTAGTAATCTAGGTTGAGAATGTCCCCAAGAGGAGCTCATAAAGATTGTTATGTTAAACCCTGCAGGTGGACTTAGTCCAACATGACGATGAGGTTGAGTGGTACTACTCTTGGACTAAGATATTAATTAAGTGAGTTGTCAGTAACTCATTTAATTAGTGGACATTCGACATCTTAAACACAGGGAGACTAACACACTCATAATAAGAAGGAGACCAAAATATAATTTGGGATTGGTGCGGTAGTTCAATAATAGTTCTTTAGTGGAATAAATTATTATTGATGAAATTAGGTTATGTGTTCGAGGCGAACACGGGATGCTTAATTTCATCGGGAGACCAAAACCAATTTCTCCTCCTGGTCCCTATCGTAGCCTCTTAATTATAGAGTACTATACCCACCTATACCCACCTTCTTACCCATCCTATAGGGGTCAGCCAAGCTAGCTTGGAGTCCAAGCTAGGGTCGGCCAAAGGCATGGTTTATGGGTTCATGAGGTGGCCGGCTCTAGCTTGAACCCAAGCTTAGGTGGCCGGCCCTATTAAAATAAAAGTAATTTTACTTTTTAAATTTTTCTTATGTGGATTCCATGGTTTTAAAAGAGAGTTTAAAATTTAAATCTTTCCTTTTATAGCTTTCTACAAAAGATTAAGAAAAGATTTTAAATCTTTCCTTATTTGTAGATTGAAAGGTAGATTTTATTTTTGAGAAAACTTTCCTTTTTTAACCATGTTCATGATTTAAAAGAGAGTTTAAAAATTAAATATTCTCTTTTATTAATTTCTACAAAAGATTAAGAAAAGATTTGATATCTTTCCTTATTTGTGGATTAAAAGGAGATTTTAATTTTTAGAGATAACTTTCCTTTTTGGAAATTATCCACATGTTTAAAAGAAAGATTTTAATTTATAAAATTTCTTTTTTATAAACCACCATGAAGGGAAAAATTATTGGAGAAATTTTTTATAAATTTTCGGAAACAAATTAAGAAGTTTTAATTCTTGTGTGAATTAAATTTTCCTTGATTGGGATTAAAATAGTGGTCGGCCATATGGTTTGAGAAAAGGAAATTGATTTAAATCAATTAAATTTTCTTTTTCATGGCAAAGGAATTAAGGAAATTTTTATTAAAATTTCCTTATTTGCCAAGACCAAGGAATATAAAAGAGGGGGTAGAGGTGCCTTCAAAGTTGATAACCTCTATTCTATTTTTCTCCTCTCTTTTTCTCTTTGTGTGTGGCCGGCCCCTCCTCTTTCTCTCTTCCCTTTCTTGTGGCCGAAACCTCTTCATTGGTGGAGTTGCTTTGGTGGCCGGATCAAGCAAGGAGAAGAAGGAGAGAAAGGAAGCATAGTCTCTAGCATCCCTTGGAGCATTGGTGGTGGCCGAACCTATCCATCAAGAAGGATTCTTGGTGGTCGAAACCTAGAAGGAAGAAGAAGGTGTTTGGTGGTTCTCATCTCGGAAGATCGTTGCTTACACAACGTCCGAGATTAGAAGAGGAATACGGTAGAAGATCAAGAAATCATTAAAGTTCATAAAGAAAGGTATTACTAATATTTATTTTCCGCATCATGCTAGTTTATTTTTCTTTGTATGAATTCCAAACACAAGAGGCATTAGATCTAATTTTTTGAATTAGTTTTTCGAGTTCGTGTTTTCTTCTTTTTCGAATTTGTGATTCGATTATTCTTTTTGGTTAACCTACAGTTATTTAAGGAAATTAAATATTAGCTTTCCTTAAAAGACTTTGTCTAGGCGGTGGTGGTTGCTCCCATATCCAAGAAGGTCACGTGTCTCACCATGTAGTCCTGGAAGCCAATTTTGAAAATTAATATATAATGGAATTAATAAGGTGGATTTGAATCAATAGTGTTAAGTTCCACTTGCGATTCAAATCTAAACCATTAAGAACAGATAAGTTAAATTTGGAATCAATGATGTTAAGTTCCGTCTGCAATTCCTAATTTAACTTCTAAAGAACACAATAGGTTATTTAAGAAAAGGTTTGACACTTGTACAAAAAATTTTTGTACAGTGAAATCGGTACTTTTTCCTAGGACTAACCAACAAAGACCTGGTGAGTGAAGCCAGGCACGTGGAGATCCAGGTTCACGTGAGTTCTTGAAGCTTTCTTGGAATAAAATGTTGCCGCACTTCCAAGGTCAAGAGGCGTTCCATACAAGAAGGAGAAGCAAGCTAGGGTTTTGTAGATCTTGCAAGATTTGATATTGTATTGGTTTGTATTTCGTTCCTCTTGTATATTTGTGTGTGTGAGCTTGTACGAGGCTTCTCTGCTTCCGATAGTTATCGAGAAAGATTTATTTCATAGTGGATGAGTGAGTGAGGGATGGATCCTTGGATTAGTCACCTCTTCTTGAGATATATACCAAGTAAATCCCTTGTGTTAGTAGTGTGAGAGTTGCTTAAGTGTATTCCGCTGCAACAACATCATCAAAGCAAGCAATCAGAGTGCGACGAGCTATTTACCCTGCCCCCTCCCCTCTAGCATCAATCGACCCTACCATGTATGTCTAGCTTGCCATGCGCATATCCCCACATGCTATAAGCATGTGTCATGCACCTATCGTATCTACAGTATGTCTTGTTTGTCCTATATCCACCATAAAACCTCAGCTAGCAAAGCAAGATTCCATGCTTTTAAGTCCCTCAAGCCAAGACCACCTTCTTGTTTCGACTAACAAAGCTCTAACCATGCAATTGGGGGACTTTTGTTTGTGCATATGAAGGATCTGCAAATGTTATATATGCAGTTTAGAACTCCACAAGGAAGTGGCAGTGTGGATATCCAATAACATTCCATGCCCTGAAGAATGAATGATATTAGCTCGACTTTCCTAGCATAAGAGAGTGTGTTCTTGCTTATTATTCTAGTGGACATGGTGATCTGGAAATTGAAGGTCACAGTTTTGTTTTGCTACTTAGCTCAACAATGTTTTCTTATATTACAAGAATTGTCATAGCAAGAACGTTACTAAAAGATTAGCTCATCTTCAAGGAAGTTGAGAAGGCAAGCTTCATCATGTAACTAAGAACCATGATGTGTTAGTAACTTGCCTACCAGTATTGCAATTCTACAACACCCAAGTTTTATTCCACTTGATGGGGTATATAAATTTTTCAATAGCATTGAGTTATATTCCCTATTATCTCATTATTTATATTTAAATAAATTTTATTTTATTTTTTTATTGCTAACCAAATCTTCTTTGATTTCTTTCTTCCTTATTTGATATGCACATTTGTAATAGTTCTAAATCATCTAATTGGAACATCTATTGATCGTCTACATACATGTCTATATCATCTTAAACATGTCTTTTATAGTTTTCCTTCAATAGGTGCAATCTCGATTCTCTCTCTAATATTTTTATTTCTTATCTTATCCATTTTTATATATCCACACATTCATCTTAACATCCTATATTCTCCTAATGTACTTGAATCATAATCTAACATTCAATTTCATATAACATAACAAATGTAATCATCGCTTTATAAATTTTTTTTCTAGTTTTAGAGGTACTTTACGATTATAAAAAATATCTGATGTTTTCTTCCATTTTAACTATCCTATTTGCATTCTATGATAACTCTCTCAATCTCTCTATCCTTTTACAAAAATAATCATAAATACTTAAAACTCTCAGTTATAGACAACTCGTCATCTTTTATTTTAATAATTCTCATTACGTCATATTACTAAGCTTAAATTTTATATATTCTGTCTTTATTCTACTAAATCTATAATTTTTCACTTCTAGTGTTTCCTTTCATGATTCGAGTTTAGCATTACTCTTTACGTGTCTCATCTACCAAAATAATATTATCTGCAAACAACAAGTACGACGGTACTGTAGGTTAGATGTGTCAAGTGAGTTCGTCTATGATTAGTATAAAAAGATACGAACTTATAGTTGATTATTGATGTAAACTTATTCTTCCACCTAAAATTTTTTATTTTTATGATTACATCATCATCATACGTATCCTTAATAATTCATTCAATATACATTATGTTAACATCTTTCTTTTCTACAATAGTATTGCAACTCTGCTTCAGGTAAAACACAGATAATCGAGCACTCAGCACCATGGTTGCTCAAGTGATGCTCACTTTGAAATGCTTCACCTGGTTAGCGGCGTGCACGATCCTGTTTCAAGAAACAAGAATCCATGCCTTGTTGCTGTAAGTTTGGCCTTAAACACGGGCGATCTGTACACTCCAACTTCATTTGTTTGGCTTGTCTATGGCAGAAACTTTTGTGCAGAAAGAAGACTCGCTGCCCTCTCACTCGTGAGCCATGATATGACAAGGTGCAGAGTAATACAGTTGGTAATCAACTGATTGGCAACTGAACGGCTCTGGCCTCCCTCTTGGCATCCTCAAGCTGAAAGATTAAACACTGCGACTGATCATGCGTGAAGACAAGGAGAATAAAGTAGAGCTCATCAAAAAGAAGGAAAGAGAGCACAACATCTCGAAAGGGCTGGTGGAATAGTATTAGAAGGTTGTGTGTGATCTGGCTTTTGTGGAGGAACTTCATTTTACCCTAAAAACAAAGTTTCATTATCAGCTTGGTCGATCATACTGCAATGTGTGCACACTGATGAAACTAAAAGAAGGAAAGCAGGATTGGGTGGAAGTTGAAAATTTATGTCACGTCGGTGTATGTCTTGATAGTGTTTGTGAATGTCTTGATAGTGTTTGTGCATCATTGACACGAAAAAAAGACAGTTGATAGTGTATGTGCATCATTGCTGGTCACTTTGCATTTGCTCAAGATGTTTCTTTGATCGAAATGATTGAAGTCTGAAATTTTCATTCGAAAAGATTGAGCTTATCCAGAAAATGTGAAAAATATGATTAGTAAACTAATAATAACTTTTGACTTGAATATCAGAATGAGACAATATATAATGCAAATCAAAACTCATTTAAAGAACTATATTTGTTATCGGATGGAACATGGAACCTGTAACCAACCAAGTTTTGGGTCAAAAAAATATTATTTAGGACTTTTTCGGAGGCTCCAATTTGTTTTACTATTTTTTTATAATTTTGAGTTTTTCTTTTATATTTAGGATATTTTCATCTTTTGTAAGTTATTTTAGGATTCAAGAGTCTATTCAAATATTTGTTTAGTTGTTTTAGGGATGAACTTTTATTATTGAATCAAACTCCTCTTTTTGGGTAAAACCTAGAGATGATGGTTTCTTTTCGTTTATCGATTTCTCATGTTTTCTCTCATTTCTTATAAAGTACCACTCGGATCAATATCACTATCCCTAAGGTTGGCTTAAGGTATAAGCCATTAAGATCTATGTCTAGGGTCCCTATTATATTTGGTCCATCTCTCTTTATATATATAATTTCAAAAATATATGAGTTTGACAATGATACTTAAAATTATGGTTAAAATAAAATTTAATCCAGATTTATTTTTATCGATAATTTTAATTTTTTATTAATCAAATTAGATTTTTTAATAATTTTTATTTTTTTTATTTGATTTTTTATAAATTAAAGTTAAATTTGATGGTTTTTATTTTTTTTACTCATTAAATTTAGATTTAATTGATAATTTAATTTTTTTAATAAAAATTTAATTTAGGGGCAAAAATTAAGTTGATTAATAAATTAAAAATATTTATTTGTTATACTTGATATTTTTATAAAATATTTTTAAAAGTCAAAACCATACTTTCTTTTCTTCATTATTATTTTTATATCATTATATGTTTACAAGATAATTTTTTTAACTAAATAAATTTAATTGATAATTTATCTAAGTTAAAATTAATAAACAGATAATTCAGTGTATAAAACATTCAGAATTTCAGGAAAAGATTTATTATACGCAGTGGGTATATCTCTTATTCAAACATATTATCTCTTGATACATAATAATAACTTTACACATAAAGACATTAAGTTAAAATTGATTGATAAAAAAATTTAAATAACAATTACAATTATATTAATAACATTATTATAATTTATTACTAATCAAATTAATTAATATTTTTAACATGTTATTGATGAAATTTAACTTTACTTATTTAATTAAAATTATTTACTAGATAAATATATTATTTTTTAATAAATTATGCTTAAAGTTTAGCATAAAAGATTTTTTTAAAAAAAATTTTATTAATAAAGAAGTGAATTTTGACCAAAGATAAAATTATTGATAAGTGACCTAAATGGTCATTGTTTTTAATTGTGATTTTTTTTAATGTATAACTTTCCATTTTAAATTTTATTAATAAAATTAAATATTTCTAATAATATTTTATAAAAATATATATTTTTTAAATATTATTTATTTTTTAAAAAAATATTAAGTTTTAAAAAAAATTTACCTAGGGACTCAAGAATCGTTGAGATGGCTTAACTATCCCGTTTGACGTCACATTCAGTCAGTGTCTTACTAGTACCCTCAAGGTGTTTTCTTTTTGTTTGTCAATTTCACATGTCTTATTTTCTCTTAATTCCTTTAAATAACTATCCACAGGATAACCATTGTCTCATCTGAGGTTACATTCAGTTAGTGACTTGCTAGCAGTCTAAAAGTGATTTTTTTTTCCTTCGTCAATTTCTGGTATTTTCTCTCAATTTCTCTGTATTATTATCCCGTGTAACATCCAGTCAGTGTCGGGCTAGCCGTCTCAAGTCCCAAAGTATTTTTACGGAGGTTTTATAGTTCACTGCTGCATGCAAAACGTGTTATTTTTGCTTGATTCAATTATGATATTAGCATTATAGAAGATTCGACTTTTATTTTTACCCGTATAACTTCTAATTTTATTTTAAAAGACGAAATAAAAAAAATAAAAAAATTTATTATTATTTTTAAAGACTTAAATGTATTAGAGGTGAATGGTGTAAAAAAGTTAATTATAAATGATATGGTGCATATTTAAATGGGTCCCACGTAGGATTAGAAAGTTAATCTTTTGGTTAACATGACAATTAAAATTTAAAATAGATAATCTGAGCGAATGGTCGATTGGGATATCAAAGATCTCCATCCGATCAGATCTTTGACTCATGAGGCTCTTCTCTCCTACATCTTCTGCTCAGTTCCCGATCGGATCTCTAACTCACGTGACTCTGCTCCCATACATCCTCTTGATCGGCTCACAATATCACAGGGCCCTGCTCCCCTATATCCTCTCACTCAATTTCTGATCGAATCTCCAACTCATTGAGCTCTGCTCTCCTATATCCTTCCGATCAGCTCACAGGATCACGAGGCCCTACTCCGTTATATCCTCCTGCTCAATTCTCGATTGGATATCTGACTCATAAGAATCTGCTCCCCTACATCCTCTTGCTCAAGTCCTGATTGGATCTCCGACTCACAAGGCCATGTTCTCCTCCCTATAAGATGAGCACACATGAGCAAACATATTTGCCCATGATGAGAGATTGGGCCCCCTCTCATACTAACCCTCTATCCTACTATTTGGGTCAAGCCGAGAAGGCCCAATGGGCCTTTCAACTCAGAGCCCATTCCACAATTAATATTGTGTATGGAATTGTCAGAGACACGTAAGACTATATCTTTGTACAAAATGTAGGATCGAAAGAACACTAGAGGGGGTGAATAGTGATCGCGAAAATTTATAGAGAATTTTTCGAAGTACATAGCGAAAGAAAAAAAATAAACCAATGCTAGCAAATCGAGTTTTACTTGGTTCGGAGCCTTCAACAACTCCTACTCCAAGCCCCGCATTCGTCGAGTGCTTTATTTGGACAATCCACTAACAGTTTCACAAAAGATTACAAGAGTTAAGTACAGAACTGGGAAAAGTTATCAACGACAACAATAGAATTGAAAAGTCTTGGTCCTCGGTTGTCGGTGGAGCGTAGCAATGTTGCAGGAGCCTTTTTGGAGCACCGAGCAATAAGAAAACTTGTAGTAGTTGTTATTATGAAGCTCTGGGTCGAAGGCATTTATATAGGTCCATTCCAGGCGCCTGAAATCCCTCTGGGAGCTTGGACCACATGGCTCGACCACCCGATGCGCTTCACGTCAACTTGTGGATGAAGTTTCAAGTCCGGGCACCTGGACCGCCTGGATGCCTATGGCCCACCTGTGTGCGCTTGGTCCGGGCGCCCAGACCCCTTTTCTTCAATAGCTTTCCCTTGCAGAAAAGGTTAATCTTGAGCAACCTAAAAAATAGATTTTTTTCCTGCAAAATAGAGTTAGCACAACATAATAGAATATGAGTAGTAATTAGATCATGTCTCCCCTAGATCAGGATCTAGTCAAGGTTTCATCTTAGGTTTCCCAAATGGACCTAAGCTGAATTGACACCTACAGTTCCATCAACGGGGAACGCGTTTTCATTGGATCTCTCCTCCAGTTGCTTACCTTTACCCACCACTTGCAGTCACTTAACTTGCCTTTGCCCCACCAAGTCTTCTCACCAATTGTCAGGTCTGTAAACCCAACTAAACTTCGGTCGGTTGTCAGGTCCCGCGGACCCAACCAGACTTCACACCAGCTATTGGGCCCCACGAACCTAGTTGGATCTGCCACCAACTATCGGGCCCCACGGACTTAGCTAGATTTCAGTCCGGTGTCAGGTCCTTCAGACTAGTCAACTCATGCATACTTGGTAGAAGCGTTAGACAAACAACTCATCTAACTTTAACCTATTTGTCATACATTAAAACCAAACTGTTAGAACAACTTGCACCAGCAATCTCCCACTTTTTGATGTAATGACAACTTGGGTTAAAGTTTAAAAAAAAAATGCAATAAAGAAATAAAGCATAAAGTGTTTTAAAAGTGAGTTCAATTTTCTTAACTTAACCCACTATCCTCCCCCTTTGACATACATCAAAAAAATTAAGGCATAATGTAATAAAAAAAGTAGGAAAATATTACAAGCAGAGATCTTCAAACAAGTTTCAAAGAATTATGGCAATGTAAGGAATTTTGAACACTAATTACTTTAAATAGTTAGGGTTTAATTGGAGGGAGGAATAGATATTTTGAGAAATTTGCAAGTAAGATTTTCAAAAGTAATATCTTTTTAAAAATATTTTGAGAAATTTTGCAAGTAAGAAAAAATAATAACTTTTCAAAAATATGTTGAGAAATTTTGCAAGTAAGATTTTCAAAAGTAATAATTTTCAAAAAATACTTTAAAGTTGTTTGTCAAAATAATTTTCAAAAATTCAAAATTTTCTAAGTAGAAAATTTTTGAAAGAAATGTCTAAGTAAAAGGAAGTTAAAGTAAAACTTCTAAGGAGGTATGTATATAAGAGCATTGTTGAAGTAAAGGTTTAAAAAAACTTATTTTAAAAAAAATTCAAGGTGGAATAATTTTTCAAAATATTATAAATTTATTTTTCAAAATATTTTTCAAAGAGAGATGTTTTAAAGAAAAAACATAGAGAGATCATTTTTAACTTATATAAGTAAATTCTCCCCTTAATATGATAATATAGTCAGATTAATCATTATGTAATAAGTAATAGTAAGTCAAATCACTAAAGTGAAACTGGCTAAAGAAAAATGAAGTACTAGTAACTGAAATGAAAGTAAAATTACGTTAAGTCAATAAGTACAAGCAAAAAAAATAATCAAGAACTGTACTACTGCGAAGCTGAGGAAGACGGACCGGAACCCCAGGAGCGCAAGAAGTCCATCAACTTAGTATGACGAGTCTAGTTCTCCTTTCAAAAACTAGACATGTACTGTCGATGATCGGAGACCTCCTGTCGAAAACTAGTCATGGCAGCCTCAAGTTCGGTAACTCAGTCGTCTAACGTACGAGGGACTGGAGGTGCCAGTGTCGGTGCCCCAAAGAGATCAGCAACGTACGCATCTAGCTCTGCCTCCTCATCTAGAGCTGGATCAGGCTGATCCTGGGCCTCAGGATGAGGCTGACAAGACGTCCTCTTTATCTATATATACACCCCATAAGGAGAAGTTCCTAGGACCTATCATGTTAAACTCATTTAGGGCTCTAACATCACCTACGGCGACATCAATGTCCAATGAGGCAATGTATGCGGTCAAAATATAGCAATAAGGCATGTGGACCCACTGACTAGTGGTAATACTAGCCAAATAGAGGATGGTCTGAAATATATGCAAACTAATATCTATATCTAATATATGACATAATGCATAAATGAGAAAGGAAAAAAAAGGACGCATCATCACTGCGTTCTTGAGTGGTCAGGGGCAAAATGCATATAATTAGGACTTGATAGAGGACATAGTCCTGGACTCTAAGGGTAACTGATCTTAATAGGGTCATAGTCGGTACATGCTGACCCCCCCAAAAAATTTGAATAGATCGTATCAAGTGTGATATGTGAGTAGGGATCCACCATTTGGTGGAAATGATGGATCCCGAGGAGGGTAGCACTAGAAGGGATATGCAGATGGACGCAATCCCAAAAAGTTGCACGAATAATAGTGGGAGATAAGGTCATATCTGTACCAGCAACCCTAGTAGTGTAAGTAAAATCATCGACTATAACTAGGTTGTTATACAACTTAACACACCAACCTATGTTAACTGAACTGGAACAATAAACTAATCGATGCAAGCTGTAACAATCAATAATTTCTACAGTAGGAATGTATGATCGCATGAAAAATTGTCTATCTAAAAGTCTAAAAGCTATCAGAACATAGATGGTAGAGGAAAATCTATCCCTAAGTTCATCAGTGGGGAACCTAGGGTCTGTACTAGCGGTCGAGGGGCCAACACCAGAACGGGATCATTTCCTAATTAACAAATAACAACCCAAAAATGAAATTCTAAGCAAGAAAAAAAATTAAAGTTTAAGGTTAAAAATAATTTACCGAGGCATCGGGACCCCTTTTTTATAGGGTGTTTCGGGCGCCCGGATGGGGTACGGGCGATTGGATTCGGGAGCGATGCAGGGTGCCTTGATCCAGATACTAAGGGCGAATGCCCATGGTTTTGGGCTCCTATTTGTGCGTTTTTTATTTTTATTTATTTTATATATATATATACACACCACACACATTAAATTAATTAGTTTGGGGTTGAGTTTTAGGATCTATTTAATTTAAAATTTATTAAGTTAAAGATTAATTTAAGTGATAAATTGATTCAAGATGAATTGTTTAATTAACTTTTATTAGGTGAACTTGGAAAATTAAGTAAAGAAGATGATTAAGTTAAAAGGGTTAATTTAGTTGTTAAGGTTAAGGATTTTAATTGAGAGTTTTAATAGATTAATTAATTTGTTAAATAAGTTAAGAGATAATTACGTTAGGTCAATTCTTTAATTTAGGTTAAGAATTTAGTAGATTTATAGAATTGATTAAATTAATAAGTTGTCTAAGTTATAAGTTACTTTCAAGTTGTGAAATTAAGTTAATTAACGTAGATTAATTTTGATGATTAATTAGCTTAAGAAGTTAATTAAAGATTGATTTAAGAAAAAGTATGAATTTGATTAATGGTTAATTAACTTGATTAACTTGAGGATTAATTAATTCAAGTTTAAAGGTTATTTTGAGTTAATTTTATTAATTAATTAATTGAAGATTAATTTAAGTTAGTAATTAAGTCAAAGATTAAGTTAACATGTGTTAGAAGACTAATTAAGATAAAAATTTAAGAAGAGTAATGGTAATAAAAACTTAGTTAAAACTATTCATCTATCATTGGTCCTTAATTGTCTAACCCTTGGTTATTAACTAACTATCAAAAGATAACAGTATTTACCTGGTTGGTCAAATTAAGTATTTATGTCCAATTAGATATTTACTGTAAAAGGACTACTTGATTTGATTAATATTCTGTTGTATTTTTCTCCCAAACTTATGTTAATACACTGATATAAGCATCTAAAGTCCAAGCAAAATGCCTACGCATCTCACACCGTTCTATGTTTATACATACACAATCAGGGTAACCTAGTGTGTTTGTGAGATACTCAATTCTTACATCTATAGGATCATGCTTTCTAGGGGTTTGATTTAGGCTAAGGCCAAAATAAACTTTTGGAAATCTAATGAAATAGTAAATTTTTAGAAAATATAAGTACATAATTTTTCCTAGAATATTAAAAATTATCTTGATCCTGTTCGAACCAAGGGTCAACGAACGCTGGGGATGCGGCGCTCCTTGCTGGGTCCTCTAGTGCTCCGGTGAACCTGCAGCAAAACTGAGCCGGGAGGGGTGTCCCGGCGACGGCCCTCCGACGCTCAAGTCAGGCGAGGAATAACAAGAAGGTGGTCTCCAAATCAAGATTTTTCATACCTCCGGTGAAGAAATGGAGGCCTTATATAGACCTCCCGAAGAAGCCTGGGCGCACCAATCAAAGTAACCACCTGCCTTTGACCATGCCCAGGTATGGGTCTGTCAGAAGGGCCATGCCCAGATATGGATCTGTCAGGAAGATGTCCATGAGGCCATACTGCTACTGTATCAACCTTTCCATGATGTGACGGCAAGGTCCTCCATCGTGCGATCTTGTGTACGGCCTCATCATCAGACATGCTTTAGCTGATATCCCATATCCCGAGCCGAGCGCATAGGCCGCTCGGCCCCCTTTGTACCCTCGCCTTATCTTGGCCGAACGGACGACCCGCTCGGCCCTTCGGTTCCAGCCGAGCGGAATCCCGCTCGGCCCTTCGATCCTCCTGCCTTGGTGTCGGAAACCCAAACCCCTGGATGGGTTATGTCTAGCTTCGCTCGGACTTACTCAGCTGCTCGGCGTGGCCATTAACCGCTTAGTCAGCCCTTCATCAGTCCTCAAGCTGAGACCCTTCAGGAAATGGGTCCCCCATTCTTATCGCCGGATCACTTGCCTTCCCTTCAAGTCTAGTCGAAGGAGGCAGTGAGTCCGACTGACTGGACTATATGTGTCCGAGCGGGCGGTCGCCGCCTTTCCGTAGCTTATAATATCCCTGGTGCCGTTCGGCCCTTCTGTCAAATTCAGCCGTTCGGCTCTTCATTCCGGTTGTCTTGTCGCTCAACATGGATGTTTGCTTGTCTAGATTTTCTCGAAAATCATGCAAATCTTCTCCATTAAGTCGAAGCATGCGCGGTATGGGCGCATTAATTGTGCCTGGCGACAGAGCGCCACGTGGCTCTTCTCGCGTGGCGGTGATGATCCGTACGATGGGACGCTGGTCATTTTGAAACGGACGGCTAGATGATGACTTCGTCTTCCGTGACCTGCATCCGACGGACGAGGCTGACCAGCCTCGTTCGTATAAAGCCCTCGTCTTCGCCTTTTACGCCGCATTCTCTGTTTCATTGCGTATTCTCCGTCGAAGGTGCCCGCTGCTGCTGCATCATTCCGGCCGTCCCAGCTCTCGCCTCTTGGTGGTCTTCGGCTCTTTGGTGATCCTTTCTGTCTACCTTCCCTCAGTAAGCTTCTCCCTTCCCTTACAAGGCCTTCCCAACTTGTTCTGCCTCCTTTGTTCCCATTCCTTCGATTTCTCGCTGTCTTTTTGCTCCTTCGAGATGGCAAGCTCCTCCGAACCCGCTGTTGGTGTTCACGGCCCTTGGTACCTGACCATGGAGAGTCGGTTTGATGAGGAGGGTGCTCGGCGCCTTGTTCGGACATATGAGATTCCCGATAACTATGAAATAGTTGTAGCCAACCCGACTGACCGGCCCCATGACCCCCCGATCGGCACCATTTGTTTTTTTCTAGACCAATTCCAGGGCGGCCTTAGATTTCCTACCCATCCCTTTATTTTAGAGGTTTGCAACTATTTTCGCATCCCGCTCGGCCAACTTGTGCCGAATTCCTTTAGGCTGCTGAGCGGGGTGGTCGTCCTCTTTAAACTGCACAGTATCCCTCTTGACCCCAAAATATTCCACTTCTTTTTCTACCCTAAACAATCCGAGTTGGGCACTTTCATTTTCCAGAGTAGAATAGGCTTTAAATTTTTTGATAATATGCCGACCTCTAACAAGCATTGGAAAGAATTTTTCTTCTACATCCGACTTCCCGAGCGGCCAGCCTTTCGAACCAAATGGCAAACCACCGTGCCGACTCAGCCGGAGCTCGGCAAATTCAGAAGCAACCCGGCATATCTTTATGCGGCGAACTGGTTGTCCGGTCAGCGGTACAAGATAGACCAGTTGCTTCTCAAGGGGGTGTTGTATATTTTTGGGTTATCTCCCGTTCGGGCCAATCTTCCCTACCGCATGGGTAAGAGACTCTTTTACTCCCTTCATATTTTTTATCTAACTGATTTTAATTTCTTCTATTGCAGCTGAAGTCATGTGGCGCTCCAAGGCTACCGCTCATTTGAAACTGAAGGCCGTGGAAATTGAGGCGGCCACCAAAAAGGAGCTCGCCGAGCGGGGTCTCATCCCCAGCCGCCCGGCAGATGCGGGAGAGGGGGGGGCGCAGTCCGCCCCTGAAACAGATGCTGCCCCATCCGCTTCAACAAAGGTTGAGGCGGATCTTGTTTCCTCAGCCCCCGCCGAGCTGGGGGTCCCTCAAGTCGGGGATCCACCGCTGGAAGTTCGGCGAAAGCGTCGAAGGGACTCCAGCCTTCCGCCGCCACAAGAGGGAGCACCACAGGTGCCGATCGGCGTAACTTCGCCTGCTCGCACGCCATCACAGATCGGGACTCCAGCGGCCTCGCCTACCGCACAGCCTTCCGGCTCTCCTCCCCGGACTCGTCGCCGCTTACGTCGGTTGGGCGAGACTTCCACCATATGGGAGTCCTCACATCAGGCGGCCGCGACTGAAGAAGCGCCGGCCGGCCACCCTTCCATCAAGACTACCCTCCGATTCCCATCGGAGGAATATTTACTGTCAGTCGATCGGCCTTCGAGCCCTGTTCACGAAATAACCTTGACGGGTCCGCTCGCCAAGCTTTTTGAGGATGCCCAGATTCAGGTTGCCCTCATGACGCCCAAGCAGCTCGGCGATAACAATATGCAGCAGGCCACACAGGTAAATTCATCTTTCTTCATGTGCCAGGCTATTGTTTGATTCCTGATTTTATTATTTCCTTATAGCGTTGGGCTGAGCAAATCGCCACCAGCCACCGGCTAGCCGAGCTGGAGGATCTCCTGGAAAAACTCCAAGTGTCGGGGGGTCCATCGGCCGAGCGGGAGAAACAAACCCTCGAGGCCGAACAGAAGAAGGCTGCCGATCTGGCTGCAGAGGTGGCCCGACTCGAAGACTTGGTGAAGAAGCGGGACGGGGACGTGAAGCGCGCCAGTGGCCGGAAAAGGCGGGCGATTGCTGATCTGGATAAAATGAAAGTTGAAGTTCGGGCCCTGGATCAGCAATCTAAAAAGCTAGAGGCCGAGCTGAATGCCGAGCGGGAGATCCGTTCGGCCGAACGCACAAAAGTTGAGATGGACTTGAAGGCAGTCCAAGATTCCCTAATTGCCTCCCGGACGGTGCTTAAAAGGTATAAGGAGGGAGAGCCGAGTCGCTTAGCAGCGGCGCGCCAAGAATATCTCCACTCGGAGCGGTTCGGCGCAAAATTCGGCGACAATGTCTCTTCTACATTCGCCGAAGCGGTCAAGGTCACCATGGCGTACCTGAAGAAGGGTGGCCACCTTCCCGAGGGAATGCATATTCCCGCCTCCGACCTGGCGGCCATGATTGATGACATCCCGGACGCCTTTTTTAATTTTGAAGACCCGGAGTGAGGCGAGTTCTTTCAAGTGCTTTTTGTATTTCATCCGCTCGGCGGATGCAAAAACTTTATTGTACGTGTCGTTTGGCCCCCTTATGTGCCTTGTATTTTTTGTTTGCCTTTCATTGCCCCTTTTTAATGCGTTGCTGCTTATTCGTATAATCTGTTGGGCTCCCCGGGTTTCCTACTAAACGACCGATCGGGTTAATCAATTGACTCGCTTCCTCAAAATCACTTAGCGCTTAACCATACTGTTTGCACTTAGCGCTTAACCATACCGACGGCCGACCGGCATTAATCAATCTGGTACTTGTGAACGATCATGTGCTCGTCGGTGCGGATGTTTATAGCCGATCGGCGCGGCTCTCGATCTTTAACGATGGTGCTCGTCGGCGCGGATGTTTATAGCCGATCGGCGCGGCTCTCGATCTTTAACGACGGTGCTCGTCGGCGCGGATGTTTATAGCCGATCGGCGCGGCTCTCGATCTTTATCTTGTCGGCGCGGATGTTTATAGCCGATCGGCGCGACTCTCGATCTTTAAGGCGGCTCTGCGTCCGGTTATTTATAGGCGGGCCGGCTTACTGGTTTAACGTCTGGGCTATGGTTATTTATAGCGGTCGGTCGGCTCTTTAACGTCTGGGCTAGACGGCGCGATTATTTATAGCCGGTCGGCGCAGCTCTACGGTTTAACGTCTGGGCTAGACGACCTTCAAGGCTAACTCCTTACCAGGTCGAGCGACCTTGGCCTTCATAACTTATCTCGCGCTTGAACAGTTTTTGTGCCCGGCCGAACGGCATGGGTCATTTGCTTGCGAACCTAATCGGCTGGGAGGCCTTCACTTATTCGGGTGCTTGGCTCGGATAATCCATATGCCCTTTCCGAACGGTGAGCCGCTCAGCGGACTCGAGTGTTTCAGCATTTTGGCTCGGATAATTTATCTCCATCCGGAAGGTACTGGGTCTTTGATCCTCGAGCGCTTGGCTCGACCCATTTACCTCCGGCTAAGCGGCTCGTGGCCTTCGTTTCTTGCCAATGCCTTATATTTGTTCTCTTGATTCTTCATTTCTGCATTTCCAGTATTAGTCGAAAAAAGTACATAGGATGATTTACATTGGCACACCTTTCACCCCGCCCGGTAAGGCTGGAGGTGGTTCGCGCTCCACGGCCTATCTAACTGCCGACCGTCCTCATCCTCCAAATAATACGCGCCCGAGCGGAGCTTTTCGATGATTTTGAAGGACTTGCCCACTTCAAGCTTGCCGACGTCGCCGACCGGCTTGACTTTCTTCCAGACAAGGTCGCCGACCGGAATGATCGGGGAATGACACGCCGGTTGTAGTTTTGCTTCATCCATTGACGGTACGCCATCAGCCGAACGGATGCCTTGGCACGCTCTTCGTCGACCAAATCCAGCTCCATATTCCTCCGCTCGGCGTTGCCTTCATCATAACACTGGACCCGGATGGACTCAACGCCGACCTCAACCGGAATGACCGCTTCACCTCCGTACACCAGATGAAAAGGTGTAACGCCCGTTCCTTCCTTAGGAGTTGTTCGGATGGCCCATAAAACGCTCGGCACTTCATCTGGCCAACTTCCTCCCAAGTGGTCGAGCCGAGCGCGCAGAATACGGAGAATTTCCCGGTTGGCCACTTCAGCTTGACCGTTGCTCTGAGGATAGGCCACGGATGTGAAATGTTGCTCAATGCCGTAGCTCTTGCACCAATCCTCTAACATCTTCCCTGTGAACTGCCGCCCGTTGTCGGACACTAGTCGACGAGGGATGCCGAAACGACAAATAATGCGTTGCCAGATGAATTTTTTAACCATTTGTTCAGTGATCTTTGCCAGCGGCTCAGCCTCCACCCATTTGGAGAAATAGTCGACCGCCACTAGTAAAAATTTCCTCTGTCCGGACGCCATCGGAAATGGACCGACAATATCCATTCCACATTGGTTGAACGGGCATGAAACGCTTGACGCCTTCATTTCTTCGGCCGGTCGGTGGGAGAAGTTGTGATACTTCTAGCATGAAAGGCAGGTAGATACTGTCCGAGCGGCATCTGTTTGTAAAGTTGGCCAAAAGTATCCGGCCAAGAGGATCTTCTTGACCAATGAGCGCCCGCCAGGATGACCCCCGCATGATCCTTGATGTACTTCCTGGAGGATGTAAGCTGAGTCCTCCGAGCTTACACATTTCAGCAATGGGCGCGAGAAAGTTTTCTTGTAAAGCTGATCTCCAATGAGTGTAAACCGACCGGCTCTTCTCCTGAGGAGTCGGGCTGCATATTCATCGGAGGGTGTGGTGCCCGAACGGAGGAATTCTATAATAGGTGTCCTCCAGTCGCTTGGAAACATGAGGCCTTTCATCCGATCGACGTGTGCCACCAAAGATCAATTGGTTGCTGAATGGCAACCGGTGTTATTGAACTTGCGAGTTTGGCTAACTCGTCTGCCGCCTGGTTCTCCGTTCGGGATATCTTCTGAAAGTAGCTTTGAGTTTTCAAAGGCCTCAACGTAGAGTTTAAGCCGAACATTGTTGATTTCAAAGGTGCGGAAAGTTGTTGAGCCGCTAATTGTGAATAGAGTCACCCGACCGGCACCCACATGCCGGGCCGCCTGCATGGTATTCTGCCTCGTTGTTGGTAGCTTTGTAATCCAGGACGGATAGGTGCATCTTCTCTTCTTGAGGTGAGAGCAACAATATTCCAATCCTCTGAGCCGAGTAGAGGACCCATCCACATATTCTCCACATAGCTTCCGGCTCGGGCCTTTGCACTTCGGTAAGGACTGTGATTTGATCGCCGGGCGGGGTTGATATTGGATGTCAAATTCACTTAATTCGTCCACTTGATGAGCCGTCCGGACGCTTCGGATTTACCAATGGGCTATTCGTCCGGACAATGATGGTGTGAGCCAAGAAATACGGTCGAAGACGCCGAGCGGCTAGAACCAAAGCAAAGGCCAACTTCTCGAGTGTAATGAGATTCAGCATCTTTTAAAATGTGGATTAGAAAATACACCGGCTGCTCTTCGCCGCTTGCCCTCACAAGTCTTGAGCCTACAGATGCTCGGTTGACGATAAATAAATATAAAGTGACTCACCCCGATCGGCTTGGCTATACTGGCAGAGAATTAAGATATGTCTTCAATTCTCCGAAAGCTCGGTCACATTCTTCATCCCACTGGAATTTAGTAGCCTTCAGATCTTGAAGAATGGAAGGCTCCGGTCGGGTTTGGAGATGAATCTGGACAGCAGCGTGATCCGACCGACTGCACTTCCCTGGTATTTCTTGGGGCGGCATGTCTTGTAGAGCTTTCACCTTGTTGGGATTGGCTTCAATTCCCCTCGATCACTATGTACCCCAAGAAACGCCTCTTTTGCTCGAAGAGGCACTTTTGGGGATTTAGCTTGACTCCATTTAGCGTTCGGAAGGTTTCTTCCATGTCCTCGAAGAGATCGGCCGTCGGACAGATTTGATAAGAATGTCGTCCACATAGACTTCCAGATTTCGCTGCTCCTTGAACACCTTGTTCATCAAGCGTTGATAGGTGGCCCCGACATTCTTCAATCCGAACGGCATCACATTATAGCAATATGTGCCGTCGGCCGTTACGAAGCTTACTTTTTCTTGATCTTCCCGGGCGAGCGGCACTTGATGATATCCTTGATAGGCGTCAAGCATGCAAATTAATTCGCAGTCGGCCGTAGAGTCCACGGGCAGAGGATAGAAGTCCTTGGGGCATGCTTTGTTCAAATCCCGAAAGTCGATGCAGACTCTCCACTTGCCGCCCGGCTTGGAGACTAATACTACGTTAGCCAGCCAGCTCGGGAACTGCACTTCTCGTATGTGGCCGGCCTCCAGAAGTTTCTCTACTTCCGCCCGGATGATGGCATTCTGCTCGGCACTGAAATCCCTTTTTCTCTGCTTCACTGGCCGAGCGTCCGGTCGGACATGCAATTCATATTGCGCCAGGCTCGACGAAATTCCGGGCAACTCATGTGTCGACCAGACGAAGACATCATGATTTCGTTGGAGACATTGGATCAGTTCCTTCTTCTGCTCCTCCTCCAGATCAGAGGCGATAAAAGTTGTAGCCTCCGATCGGGTTGGGTGAATCTGTACTTCCTCCTTTTCTTCATAAATTAAAGAGGGCGGATTTTCAGTGATGGCATTTACCTCGATTCGGGGTGCCTTCCGAGCAGAGTTGGATTCTGCTCGGACCATCTCGATATAGCATCGCCGAGCTGCTAACTGATCACCCCGTACTTCTCCCACTTTGTCTTCGACGGGGAACTTCATCTTCTGATGGAAGGTGGAGACGACCGCCCGGAACTCACTGAGCGCCGGTCGTCCCAAAATGACATTGTATGATGAGGGAGAATCCACCACCACGAAATTTGTTGTTCGCGTCCTCCTGAGCGGCTCTTCTCCCAATGAGATAGCCAGCCGTATTTGTCCGACCGGCTGCACTTCGTTACCCGTGAACCCGTAGAGCGGCGTTATCATGGGCAGCAACTCGGCTCGATCAATTTGCAGCTGATCGAACGCCTTCTTGAATATAATGTTGACCGAGCTCCCTGTGTCAACAAATACGCGATGAATAGTGTAATTTGCTATTACCGCTTTGATGAGCAGAGCGTCGTCGTGGGGGCACGTCTACTCCTTCTAAGTCTCCGGGCCCGAAAGTGATTTCCGGTCCACTTGCCCGCTCTTGGCTACAACCAACTGCGTGGATCTGCAGCTGCCGGATGCCCGCCTTTCTGGCTCGGTTGGAGTCTCCTCCGGTCGGCCCGCCAGCAATAACGTTGATCTCGCCCCGGGAAGTATTGCTTCTGTTTTCCTCTTCTCGAGCGGACGGTCGTGACCGTTCTCTGGACGCCCGGCGATTCTCCTGTCTCGGAGATCGGTGCCGATCGGGTGTCTGTTGATGTCGCCTTTCGGTGCGGGTCCGGTCAGCTTCATGGGTCCTTTGTCTCCTGTAGATGGGAGGAGACCATCGTTCGGCATTCCTGGGAACGGGATTGGCCACGAAGGGAAGACTTCGACAATCCTTCGTGTTGTGCGTATTCGTCTGGTGGAAGGAGCAGAACATAGGGGTCCACCTCTTCTTTGGCTTGGGCCGAGCGACAGCCACTTCTTGTACGTGCGACCTGGTGTGGGGGGATCGGATTGCTTCAGCTCTCGGTCCCCTAGGTGGCTGCTGAGCGGCGTGCTGTTTTCGCTCGGCATGAATAGGTGCCCGCTTGGTGGGAGTTTCCTTTTTCCGGGCGGCTTGTGCTTCTTCCACGTTTATGTATTAGTTGGCCCGATGTAGCATATGATCATAATCTCGGGGCGGCTTTCGGATGAGCGACCGGAAGAAGTCCCCATCCACAAGGCCCTGAGTGAAGGCATTCATCATCGTCTCCGATGTGGTCGTTGGGATATCCATCGCCACTTGGTTGAATCGCTGGATGTAGGCTCGAAGCGATTCTCTCGACTCTTGCTTGATGGCAAACAAGCTGACACTTGTCTTCTGATAACGCCGATTGCTAGCGAAGTGGTGGAGGAAGGCCGTTCGGAAGTCCTTGAAGCTAGTGGTGGATCCGTCCGGCAACCTCCGAAACCACCGTTGAGCCGATCCCGAGAGAGTTGTAAGGAAGACGCGGCACTTTACTCCATCTGTATATTGATGGAGCGTAGCCGTGTTATCAAACTTACCCAGATGATCATCCGGGTCCGTTGTTCCGTTGTACTCGCCGATCGTCGGAGGCACGTAGTGCTTGGGTAGAGGGTCTCGTAGAATAGCCTCCGAGAATTGACGATTGATCCGCTCGGGAGATGAGTCCGCTCGGGGAGCTTTCCCCTTCCTGTCATCCCGCCTTGGCATTTCGTCTGAAGAAGAGCCTATCTGGTGCGGCTTCAGGGGTGCGAAATAAGGCCCGATGGAATGCGACGGTGGCTTGAGGTGCTTCCGCTCGGCCACCAGACGCAGATGTTGCTTGTTGCTCCGGTCGTTCGGCTGATGCTTTTTGTGTTTGCTCCATAAGTTTGGTGGCCCTCATCTCGACTAGAGCATCGAGTTCTTCTGTTGAAAGCGTCACGGTGTGTTGTCGTCCAGCCTCGTCCATTGTTCCTATTCGAATGCAGGTGCGTTCCCACAGACGACGCCAATTTGATCCTGTTCGAACCAAGGGTCAACGAACGCTGGGGATGCGGCGCTCCTTGCTGGGTCCTCTAGTGCTCCGGTGAACCTGCAGCAAAACCGAGCCGGGAGGGGTGTCCCGGCGACGGCCCTCCGACGCTCAAGTCAGGCGAGGAATAACAAGAAGGTGGTCTCCAAATCAAGATTTTTCATACCTCCGGTGAAGAAATGGAGGCCTTATATAGACCTCCCGAAGAAGCCTGGGCGCACCAATCAAAGTAATCACCTGCCTTTGACCATGCCCAGGTATGGGTCTGTCAGAAGGGCCATGCCCAGATATGGATCTGTCAGGAAGATGTCCATGAGGCCATACTGCTACTGTATCAACCTTTCCATGATGTGACGGCAAGGTCCTCCATCGTGCGATCTTGTGTACGGCCTCATCATCAGACATGCTTTAGCTGATATCCCATATCCCGAGCCGAGCGCATAGGCCGCTCGGCCCCCTTTGTACCCTCGCCTTATCTTGGCCGAACGGACGACCCGCTCGGCCCTTCGGTTCCAGCCGAGCGGAATCCCGCTCGGCCCTTCGATCCTCCTGCCTTGGCGTCGGAAACCCAAACCCCTGGATGGGTTATGTCTAGCTCCGCTCGGACTTACTCAGCTGCTCGGCGTGGCCATTAACCGCTTAGTCAGCCCTTCATCGGTCCTCAAGCTGAGACCCTTCAGGAAATGGGTCCCCCATTCTTACCGCCGGATCATATCCAAATAAATATTCTCCCCTTAATCTAAGATTTTTTAGACACAAACAATATCTTTAAACTTAATTGCACAAAATATTAATGAATTAATTATTTTGATTTTAGTTTGATTATTAATTTACTTTTAAATTATCCTTATTCATCTCACCAGTCTAAATTTTCAAACAAGAGGAATTTTATGGTTTTGTGAGATGAGTTAAATTGAATTTCAGAGTTTGGTTTAACTTTGTGTTTGATTCAAGTTTAACTTTGGGTTCAACAAATAAGCATTCTTTGGATAAACTTCTGGGCTATGGTGAGTCACTTGGATATCATTAGAGTAAGCATGCCTTCGAAGTTTTCCAAATAGTCCTGTCTACTGAACTTAATTATAAAACTTTGGTCTAACTAGCTAGAATTGATAGAGGATAATCTCAGTTAGTTCCACTAAGTCAAATGCATTAGGTTGAAGTCATGTCTTCCTAGACATGCATAGACAGAACTTTCTTAACTTACTATCATCGAAAATTTCTCCAGTACTATTTTTCAAGCTAAATTTTTGTCTCTATTTGATCTAATTCTAATTACCCAGCCGGGTAAACTAATATTTTGGAGATGCCAACTTATTTGAAGTATCTCCTGAATTATTAAGTTTTTATGTTTTAGGTTTACATTGTCTATTTTTATAGTTATAATAAACTTAATGATAATTATTTGATTTATTTGAGTTTGAGTTTATTTTATTATTTGATTTATTTGAGTTTGATTTTATTTTATTATTTGATTTATTTTATTCTTTAGTTTTGAGTTAAGATTTGGTTTTAGATAATAAATTTCAGTTTTGGGTACATAAAATTTATTGAGTTATACTTGTGTTGTAAGACACGCTTTCGGAACCTAAGCTTTAGTCAGATTTTTGTTTTGACTTATCAGTGATATAAAAGTTTTGTTTGTTGAGCTGGACTTGTATCCAAGCTCGGATTTATTGTATACACCTTTTCGAGTTTTAAGAATTAGGTCTAAGTTTTTGATCTAGTTGTGAAGGATTCTAATAATCCTTTAATATTATTAATTTCACTTTTTAAATTTGTGTTTTCCGCCTTAAGTTGTATATCTTAATTTGGATTCCTTTTTTCAACTTGTTCTTTGAGGCATTGATTTTTCTCAAGAAGCGATTCGGATTGTTTTTCATATTTAATTAATTTTTTATTTAAACATGCGATAATTCTAAAGAACTTTGAAGTTAGGATAGAAGATACCTCGTTTGAACATTCGAAAACGAGTACGGACTCGTGGCTTGATTCGTATTCGGACTCGTCATCTTGTTCCAACTCGCTTTCTGATTTCGGTCCTGTTGCGATTAGTGCGAGGTAGTTGTGGTGCTTCAGATCTTCGACATCTGATTTTTCTGAAGATGATTCGTCCCACGTCACCTTGAGTACCTTTTTCTTTCTGGTTGCTTTGGATTTGTCGTCTTTCACCTTTGGACACTCGTGCTTGTAGTGTCCTTTCTTGTTACACCCGTAGCATATGATCTTCACCTTCGTGTCATTTGACTTGACTATCTTTTGTAGGTCCTTCTTTGAGAAGTTGTTCTTCCTTCTTGTGAACATTTTTCTAACCATGTTCACAAGTTGTTCTTATTTGTCTTCTGAGTTAGATTCAGATTCTGGTTCTAGTTTGTTTTTCTATTTAGCTTCTTTTGAAGGACCTACAAAAAGAGCAATACCTTGCTTAACCTATTTTGAGTTAGTCTGTTTATGGAGTTCAAGTTCACAAAAATAATTCATCGAGTTTTAATTTAGATAAGTTTCTCAAAATTTTATAAGCATTCACGAAAGATGCCCACAGTGCATTTTGAAGAAACGTGTTTAGAGCATACCTTATCAAGTCTCGGCTCTCCATTTGATGACCGATTGCATGAAGTCCGTTGAACATGTCCTTAATCCTTGCATGTAGTTAACTCGCAAATTCTCCTTCTTGTATTTTTATGTTAAATAATTTATTTAAATAAAGGCCCCTTTTTGTTACATTTGCGTCGTTGTTCCCTTGTGAAGTTCGATAAGTTTGTCTCATAGCTCCTTTGCACTTTCGTGTGGGCTGACGCAGTTTAGCTTCTCCTTTGTTAATCCGCACTAGATTGTATTGAGAGCCTTGAAGTTGATTTGGGTCTTCTTCTTCATTTCTGGATTCCAATTTTCCGAATCCATTGGAATTCCAGCATTGTCAACGAGCGCCTTGTAGCCTTTGGTGACGTTGAACTATTAGTCAAAGTCGGTCTTCAGGTATACCTCCATCTGCTTCTTCCAGTACGAGAAGTCGTCACCGTTAAAGCGACGAGGATGGACAATGTTGTATCCCTTGTTTTGGGCCATGAATCTTGCACACAAAGAGAAAAAGAAAAGGTGGTCTCAAGACTGGGTCTTGGATTAATAGTGTGGGAGAAAAATTAATATATTAAGACTGAATTGGTATTGCACCAATTCAGAGTAGTTTGCAACGAAAAAAATTTATCCAAAGAGATAATTGTACCAATTTGGATTATATCTAAACAACAAAGAAAAGATAGAAGAAAAAAGAAAAAAATTATCACCTCCTTTGCCTAATTGGTGGTTGCACCAATTCAGAGCGGTACCTACTATGATACCACTCGTAGAATCGAAAAGAATGCTAGAGGGGGGTGAATAGCGATTACGAAAATTTATAGTGAATTAATCGAAATACGTAGCGAAAGGAAAAAAATAAACCAATGCTAATAAACCGAGTTTTACTTGGTTTGAAACCTTTGACGACTCCTACTCCAAGGTTCGCACTCATCGAGTGCTTTCATTGGGCAATCTACTAACAGTTCGCAAAATATTACAGGAAAAAGTTACTAACAACAACAATAAAATTGAAAAGTCTTGGTCGCCGATTGTCAGTGGAGCGTAGCAGCTTTGCGGGAGCCTTTTCGGAGCACCGATCAAGAAGAAAACTTGTAGTAGTTGTTATTGTGAAGCTCCAGGTCGAAGGCCTTTATATAGGTCCATTCCGGGCGCCTGGAACCCCTTTGGGCGCTTGGACCAAGCTTGGCCAACCGACGCACTCCACGTCAGCTTGTTGATGAAGTTTTGGGTCCGGGCACCTGGACCAACTCCGGGCGCCCCGCCCTCCTAGGCACCTGTGGCCCACCCGGGTGAGCTTGGTCCGAGCGCCCGGACCAGCTCTAGGCGCCCAAACCCCTTTTCTTCAGCAGCTTTCTCCTGCAGAAAAGGTTAGTCCTAGGCAACCCAAAAAATAGATTTTTCCCGATAAAACAGAGTTACCTCAACATAATAGAATATGAGTAGTAATTAGATCCTATCTCCCAGAGACCAGGATTTAATCAAGGTCTCAGCTCAGGTTTCCCAAATGGACCTAAGCTGGACCGATGCCTATAGTTCTCTCAACGGGGAACCCGTCCTCACTGGATCTCTCCTCCAGTTGTTTACCTTTACTTACTACTTGCAGTCACTTGACTTGTCTCTGACCCACTAGGTCTTCCCGCCAAGTGTCAGGTCCGTAGACTCAACTGGACTTCAGCCAGTTGACAGGTCCCGTGGAACCAATTGGATTTCACACCAGCTATCGAGCCCTGCGGACCTAGCTAGATTGTCCACTAGCTATCGGGCTCCGCGGACCTAGCTGGATTTTAGCCTGGTGTTAGGTCCTTCAGACCAGTCAACTCTTATACACTTAGTAGAAGTACTTGACAAATAATTCATCTAACTTTAACGTATTTATCATATATCAAAAACATATTGTTAATGCAATCTATACTAATACATGATACCAATAAGATATGGATGATGGTACCACACGCCTATAGCATAAATATACGGATTTAACATATCACATATAATGATATGACATTTAATTAATACCGAGTTTACGAAGTACTATAAAAAGGATTCTACCAATAGCTGCAAGTACAGTTTGTTTTACTTCACTAACTTAAGTGTCTGGTCTACTTACAAACGCCCATCTTCCTTCTCCATCTTGTGATCTTGCAGATGATCCCCTTAAAGATTTTTCTTCTTCACAGGTGATCCAAGTTTTCTTACGGTCAACTTCAAAAGTATCTCGCCAACGGTGCAGATGATCCCCCTTCAAGATATTTCTTCCTCACAGGTGATCCACGTTTTCTTGCGGTCAACTTCAAAAGTTTCTCGCCAACGGTCCACCGTTCACCAATTTTAGACCGGATTAATAAACATTTAATTTTTTTTTCTTCTTCTAAATTTTAGACTTCTATTTTAAAAAGTAATAATATGATAAATTAGACAAGAAAATGACCTTTTCTTATGAATGCTAAAAATAATAATATGACAGTTTAGATTTTTAAGAAAATGTCCATCAAGAATTCTTTCTCCTTAATAGCCATATTCTACTGTATTTTGACATGATTGAAACATAAATATAATAATATAATATAATTTATCCCAAAATTTGCACAAATAGATTTACTCAAAATTTCACTGATACGCATTTTATACTTACTACAATGCCCCTCTCGGTATAAGAAATTGATGAACTAGAAAGTTTATCAAGACTATTTTGAAGAATATCTCAAACTTTCTCAATAGGAATTTTAAATTTTATGAATTTCTTAATTTTTTTTAAATAATTCATATGTTTAAACTTATTAATCTTGAATATAAACGATCTTTCTCCTGTTCCGAGCACGTTCTCAAATCTATACATACATTTTTGTTGTATTCACATGTTCCAAAATGTGAAAACACAAGTAGATTTTGATGGGATAACATGTTAGGTGAGGAGTCATTTGAGTAGAGGAGACACCTTTAAAAAAACATAAAGGTGGTATCAAATTTCCATTTGGATTCCAAATTTGATGTTATATTTAGTTTATTTTTACTTGTAATCAATATTTTTTATTTTAAAATTCTTAATGACAATTTATACTAAGGACGCATTTAATATTTTGATTTTCCAATAGAAACATTTATTTTTTAGTTTACCCATCAATTACTGTGATGCTGTATTCAAAAAACATATACTGAATTTCAATGAATAAAACCACTGTAGTTCTATATTTCGAAGATCATTATTTTAATGTGTATAAATTTTAGAATCAGCTCTGTTGTTCTTTGAAATTTAACAGTTGAATGCAGCACCATATTAATTATGACAGGATAAAATAGAAAAATTAGTAATAAGCAATATCTTCTTTAGATTCACGCAACGAATCAGCACTCTCCCTCCTCGTATTTAAATCTCCCTCGCCGCCAACTCCGTCCATCGTTTGAGCCTTGGTCATGACATGGCCGCCGTTCTCCTCCCTCGCTCTCCGGCCCTCCGCCCCAAACTGGCGTCGCTCCTCCTCCTACTCCTACTCCTCCTACTACTAACGGCCGGCGACGTCTCCTCGGCTCGGCCACACCCTGCCGAAGAAGATCTCCGTGCTCCAAAACTTATCGTGGCCGCCGAGGCGGACGCCTTCCACGTGTTCGTCAGGAAGTGCATCCCGCCGTCGGGGCCCAGCAACAAAGGGCACACAGAACCGCGCCGCCATCTGCTGCACCTGTGAAGGGTGAGCCGCGGCGCGACTGGAATAAGAAGCCTCCTCATCCCTTGCCGTCTCTGCTCGTCTCATTCGGTGCATTATTTTCGGCCGGAGTTCTGTTTCTCTTCCGTCGACGTATAGATTGAGTTTTAAACAATCAATACATTCCTTTGTTGGCATTGCTTCGATCATGTCGTCGAGCAAGTAGTAGCAATGCTCTGTTCAACAAAACCTTGGAAAATTTAACTGTCAATTATAATTCAGATCGACTATATGAAAGACAAAGTTATATCTTTGTTCCTATTATACTCCATAAAGATTCTCAAAACAGAGCTGAGTGAAGAAACTGCGAACCTATTCTCGTTGCACAATCATAACGTGCAGTATAGGCATCATCCGACCATTGGAGGAACCTTCTTGCTCGATTCATGTACCTTCTTTTCTGATTTAGTTTGTCGAATCTAATAATTGCTTGTCGTCTGACACGGCGCCGTTTTTGTCCCCGAGTTGTGGGCTTCAATCATCAATGTCGGCGCCATTAACTGTCTTCCCTCAAATTCATCCTGCTTTTTCTTTCAAAAAAAAACAAACAACGATCATTATGAGGCACGGGATGAGCAGGGGTTTGAAAGGGGGAGAGGAGTGGTCGGTGCTTTAGGCTGCAGCGTTAACGTGGTTTGGGTACTTGGCGTGGGCAGTGGCGGCCGAGTCATCGGGCGGGTGGTTGGGGATGGGATTTAATGCGATGTTGTTATTCTGTGAGACAATTGGTCGAGCAGGTGGCGGGCGATGCTGGGGAGAAAGTGAGCTTGATGGAAGCGAACATGGTGGAGACGAGCGTCGTCGATGAGCACGTCGTGTTAGGGAAAGCGAGGGCAGCGTTAAATCGATGGGGATGATGACCAATTGATTTTGCAAGAACCATGATGGCTCCACAATAGCAAATAAATTTCGTAAAAATAGTTTAAAAAATAATTTTAAATTTAAATTTCATCAGCAATAAAAAGATAAAAAAATATTAAAAAAAGTTAGCCAAACTTTTAGGTCATTAATAAAGGTTAAATTTTTATGTATAAAATATGTATCAAATAAAAAGTAAGATGTTTAGAAATAGAAGTTTGTTGATATAAGTGTACAATTGACCTTTTTTTTTTAAAAAAAATACTAGACAAATATTTTTATGTATACTTTCAAGCTGTGAAATATTGGTGTGGTTTTAAATATTATTGATCCGGTAATCATGAGAGGTCCCATTAAAAATATATCAAAGTAAAAAAAAAAAATTATGTGGAAGATAAAATTAAGCGGGGTATTTAAATTTATCGAGCAGACTAACTACGATTGAGCGGATCGAGTACTATCGAGTGGACCGAGTACTGCCAAGTGAATGGTACCAACTTGAGAGACAAGTAAGCTGAGTCTTTTTCGATCGGGTAAATTGTCCTCCAACCACAAAGAAAGATAAGCAGCCACTAGTCTTGCCGACTGAGCACCACGTCCGATCAGACGAAGATAATTGAGAACAGTCGGGAAGCTCTGAAAGGGATAAGCCAGCAGGCCTAATGACACTACCGAGCGAGAGAAGCTCGGCCGAGCGAATGTCGATCGGTCGAGCATGGTCCCGTCAAATATCTTATCATATCCTTTTGAGAGTTTGTACCGCTAACAGCAGGGCATATTTAGCAGGTAAATCGTACTTTAGAAGCTTCTAGGTTGTCACGTTAGAGAGTTGCACGATTGCTTAAGAAGGAATGGTGTCAGGGACACTTTTCGTCTTGTCTTTTTCTCGGACACCTAGGAAAACATGAGTACACATTGGAACACATACACGAGCACTACAGTAACACTATAAAAGGGGGTTCTCATCCACAGGGAAAGGTATGCGCAACTTCATCTTCTAAATCCTTTAGCTACAATTCTTCATTTCTTGAGATCGCCCGAGACTGACTTGAGCATTGGAGGACCCACATCGGGAACCCCTTCCCAGCCCGACACTGACGTTTTTGTGTTACAGGGCTATGTGCAGTCTTCACCGCGTCAACTGCGCTGCCACATCCCCATCTTGCCATCTTTGCTATTTCTAGACAGGATCATATTTGGCATCGTCTGTGGGAACCTTACCTGAATCCAAAATGCATAGATGGAGGATACTAGACGACTCACCACCGTGACGTTGACGCAAGAGGAGTTGGGCATACTGATACAAGCATGGGCAACTAAGATGTTGGAGCAGTAGCAAGCAATAGTTGATCGCCAAGCAAATGAACAAGCGACATCAGCAATAGGACAACGAGCCGATCATGGAGGCCGAGCTAGAAATGTCATCGCTCATCATCCGAACAACAAGCTGATCGGCACATTCGGACACCAAATGCACCAATCTCCTATCATCAGGCATTATTTTGCACCCCTTTAGAGGAACAAGGCTGAGCGGATAGGGCCCAAGGATCCTCATCTGAGGAAGCTCCTGCTCGGGACGAGCGTAAGGGAAAAGCACCAACGTTCGATGATTCCCTCGAACGGATAAATAGGCAATTCTTCAGGAGATCCTGGATGACCAGCTGCCATGACATTATGTGCTGCTAATAATCAAAAAATACATAGGGGCGATCAACCCCAAGGATCACCTCATCAAATTCGACAACATGGCCACACTCCATCATTACTCCAACGGGGTCAAATGTCAAGTATTTCTCACTACGCTCTCCGGATCGGCCCAGAGGTATTCAAGCCGTAGGACCGTTGCGGCTGGTTAGGAGAGGGTTGTTGGATAACCCTGTAAAATAAAAAAAGCGAACAACCCTTCCTCGAATTCTTTAAGCTAACACTTGCATAAATAAAACAAAGCAGTAAATTAAAAACATAAAGAACGAGGCACAAGTATTTACTTGGTTACAACCGATGTGGTTGTTAATCCAAGGAAGTTGAAGCACTAAATACTCGTTCAGGCAGAGAAGCCTCTTACAACGTTGAAGCACAGAAAACAGAAACTTTAACTACAACTCTAAAGCACATAAGCGTTGGAATTACAAGTAATGAGTTCGTTAAAAAGCTTCTGGACCAAGATTATATTTATAGCCTTGGTCAGGGCGCCCCAAAGGATTCTGAATGCCCTGGGGGGGATAAATTTTATCCCCCAATGTTCAGATCGAGATAAATCTCGATCTGGTCAACATTCAAGGTCCGGGCGCCCCGGAGCCCAAAGTCAATAGGAGTTGACTTTTTCGTCCGGGGCCTCTTCTCTGGTTCAGTCCCGCCTCGGTCCGGTTCTTCTACTCCGGATCCGCTCGCTTGGGTGATCTCTGCCATCCGGAAAAGGGCTCACTCGAACCCAAGTTCCGGTCTTCTCGAGTAGGCTTCCCTCCGGCTTCTCGTCCCTCGGAATCACCGCGTGTTTCCTTCTCGTCCACCAGCGTACTCATCTACAGTCTTCGTCCCTCGGTCGCACCCCGTGCCGACCTTCTCGCTAGCTGCGTCTCTTGCTCCCCGAGCAATCTTCCGCTCCGGCTTTCGTCCCTCGGAACCACCGCACGCTTCCTTCTCGTCCGCCGGTGTACTCTTCTGCAGCACCTCGTCCCTTGGACGCACCACGTGCCGTCCTTCTCACTAACTGTGTCTTCCGCTCGAGTACCTGCGCTCCTAAGCTCCTGCACACTTAGACACAAGGTTAGAAACATACAGGACCTAACTTAACTTGTTGATCACACCAAAACAACCTTGGGGTTCCAACAATCTCTCCCTTTTTGATGGGATCAACCCAAGTTAAGCTAGGGTCAAAATAGACATGAAAATTAAACAGTTTATATTGCAATAATATGTAACAAGATAGAAAAATTAAATTTCAAAAAATTTCTACCTCCCCCTAGACTTATACTTTCTTCTCCCCCTTTGATCACATAAAAAATGGAGTACAAAAAAAATCTAAGGGTTGACACTTAGAAAAATTATGAAAGTCTATTTCAATGATTTTCAGGAAAAAAATATTTCCAAGTCAAAAAAAAAATTTCTAAGTCAAAAATAACTTTTGAAAAATTTCTTAGTTTTCGCCGTCAAGAAGAATCTTTCTAAGCCCAAAACTTTATGTAAGAAAATTTAAGAAAATTGATAATGATATGGGTTAGGTTTTTTGGGTCTCCCGATGAGGAAAGAAAAGGAAGAAAGAAAAGCAAAAAAGATAGGATAATATCGGTCGGAACCTACCCCCATGATGAAGGTAGGGTAATATCGGCCGGAACATACCTTCAGGAAGAAGATAGGCTAATATCGGTCGAGATATACTTCCTAGTGTTGGAGTGTATACTAAAAACCTAAGCTTTGTAAACATTCATTATGAATAAAGAATCACATTTGGTCAAATTGTCTACATTTGTTTGTAGTTGTTCATTTAATTTATATTGTAGATAATATAGTATGTGGTGTCACATGCAGAAGATGATGTTATCAGTACCTTATAAATTATAAACAGTAGCTCACGACCAAAATGGAAAGGAACAAACCATTAGAAGGTCGTAGTGTAATTAGGTATTAGTTTATCTTGACTATATAATTACACTAGTACACTCAGAGTGTATTGAGTAGGACCATTTGAGGTCGTTTCTTTTATACTGACTTTATAAAGGAACAAAGACCTTGGTTATTATGGAAGTGTGTGCTCTTAATCCTAATATAATAACAAGCACATATATTTGATATTTATTTCTTTAATTTATCAATGGGTGAGATTTAGTTCGATGAATCAATAAGCCCGATAAGTTGGGAAATGATATTACTTATAGTGTGTGTTGTTGATTATAGAAGGAAACTGTGTCCTAGAGATACTAGGTTGATAATGTCCCCAAGAGGAGCTCATAAGGATTGTCATGTTAAACCCTGCAGGTGGACTTAGCCCGACATGACAATAAGGTTGAGTGGTACTAATCTTGGACTTAGATATTAATTAAATGAGTTGTCAGTAACTCACTTAATTAATGGATATTCGATATCTTAAACACAGGGAGACTAACACACTCATAATAAGAAGGAGCCCAAAAATGTAATTTGGGATTGGTGCGGTAGTTCAATGATAGTTCTCTAGTGGAATGAATTATCATTGATAAAATTAAGTTGTGTGTTCGGGGCGAACACGGGATGCTTAATTTTATCGGGAGACCAAAACCAATTCCTCCTCTCGGTCCCTTCGATACCCACCTATACCCACCTTCTATACCCACCCAATAGGGGCCGACCAAGCTAGCTTGGGAAACAAGCTAGGGCCGGCCTAGGTATAAGATTGGGTGGCCGGCCCTAGCTTGAACCCAAGCTAGTGGGACCGGCCAAAATAAATTAAAAAGAATTTTAATTTTAATTTTTATTATGTGGAAGAAATAATTTATTAAAGAGAATTAAAATTAAATTATCTCTCTTGTAAAATTTACAAAAGATTAAAGGAAGAAATTAGATCTCTTTCCTTATTTGTAGATTGGTGAGATATTTTATTTTCTCTTTAAAAATTATTCACATGTTGATAAAATTAAAATTATAGAAATTTCTTTTATTAACCATGTAGAGATTTTTAAAGAGAAATTTTAATTTTAAAATTTCCGGAAACAAATTAGGAAGTTTTAATTGTTGATTGAAACTTGTCCAATTTGTTTTCCAATGATGTGGCCGGCCATAAGATTTTAATTGGGGAAATTTTATTTTATTTTTCTCAATTAAATCATGTCAAGGAAATTGAGGAAATTTTATTGTAATTAAATTTCCTAATTTGCCTAGGCCAAGGAATATAAAAGAAGGGGTGAGGGTGCCTTCAAGAGACACAACCTCTATTATTTCTCTCCCTCTTTTGTTCCTTGGTGTGGCCGGCCATCCTCTCCCTCTCTTCCTCTTGTGGTGGCCGAATCTCCCTCTTTCATTGGAGCTCTTGTGGTGGCCGGATACTACTCGGAGAAGAAGAAGAAGAAGGAGAGAAAGCTAGCATCTCTTGGAGCTTGGTTAGTATTTTGGTTTTCCTCCTTGGTGAAGTTTTTCCTTTGTGGCCGAACCTTGCTTGGAGGAGAAGAAGGTGGTTGGTGGTTTCTCATCTCGGTAGATCGTTGCCCACACACCGTCCGAGGTTAGAAGAGGAATACGGTAGAAGATCAAGAGGTCTTTCTAGAAGGTATAACTAGTAGTTTTTTCTTTTCCGCATCATGCTAGTTATTTATGGAAATAATACCAAATACAAGAGGCTTACGTTCTAGAATTTCGAATATGTTTTTCGATGTTGTGTTCTTTTGTTTTTTCTTTTCCTTGTGATTTGATTGTTCTTTTCGATTAACCTAAAGTTATTTTAGGAAATTAAATATTAGATTTCTATAAAAGGTTTTGTCTAGTCGGTGGTGGTTGCTCCCATATCCAAGAAGGCCGTGTGCCTCGCCACGTCAGTACTGGGAACCAATTATGGAAATTAATATTTAATGGAATTAATAACTTAAGGTGATTTGGGTCGAACGTGCTAAGGTTCGCAGGAGATCCAAGTCAAAACTTAAAAGAACAAATAGATTAAGTTTTGGATCAAACGTGTTAAGTTCCGCAGGCGATCCAAAATTTAATTTAAAAGAACACATGGTAGCTAGGAAAATGTTCAGATCTTTGTACAAAATTTTTGTATAGTGGAACCTCTAGGCTTTCCGAGTAGCAACGAACAATTGGTATCAGAGCTAGGGTTTTGCCTCTGTGTATTTGGTATTAGGTTAATTATGCACATGTCATACATAATTTAGGCAGGTTAATAGTAGGATGTTCTAACTTTGTGGATGCAGGATCCAACTATTATGACTTTTAGTTTTTATGTGTGTGATTAGACCCTTGGACATGTCAAGGGCATTTATTTGTGTGTGCATGATTGTATTAAAATACAGCAGGAGCTGTATTTAGTTTTATTAGGATTTTATTTTTTGATCTAGATACATGTACATTCCTTTTATGGAATATAGGATCAAAATGTAAAATTCTATTTATGTCGCGGATCGATTCTTGCAAAGCGTGGAACCTTCTAAGGACCAGAGGCGCAGCGGAACTAGGAGCAAGATGGATGCGACAGCTAGACCCGGTGGCGGTGGCCAAATATGGCAGCAGCTTGGGATGACAACACACGGAGGAAAATAAGAGATAAAAGCCATAATAGTTGAAAATTAAATTTTCCATTTATTGCTTTTATATGATGCTGCGTGTGCATGTTAGTTTACAAGTTTTAGTAGGCTAGCATAGTTAAAATTCCTCATTTATAAATAACTAAGTGGGAGAGGGATTTTTAAGTAAATCCCATGGTCTCCATTACTGGCTTGTAAGTGATGCAAACAAGCTTGCGCGTTGGCTCTGAGTGCCTTCCTCCATAACGGATGAGCTTGTTTGCGGATCACTAGATCAGACTTCCATTTTTGGATGACTATAGGAAGTTAATTAAGAGCGTGTGATCTTCCCCAACGGAAGGGGCATAATCTTATTAATGGACTTAGTGTCAAGTAATGGTATACACTTAGACACATCTAATAGTATCCTCCCCAACGGAGTCACTGTGTGACCAAATGATACCAACTATTAATTTTATTTGTCAAAAATTTAGGTTGACAAGATAATAAAATTAATGGGTTAAAACCCTCCTTTTACAAATGTTGAATTTGTATACGTCCACACTAACGTGGCATACAAAATTCACGGTGTTTTGAGGTGTTGGTTAATTTAAAATAGTATTGTTTGAGGAATCAATATTATTCTAAATTTAGAGTTCTGACCAAAAATTATTTGTGATTCTTAGGATGACTTTCAACCCACTGTCCATCATACTTCAACAAAATAGACTTACTAGACCAAATTACATAGATTGGAAAAGGAACCTGGACATTGTTCTGACTGCTGAAAGCTATAAATTTGTACTGACTGATGCACCCACTGGTGAATCTACCCAAGAGGAGATTGAATATCATAAGAGATGTGTAAAGGCAGATGAGATGGCGCGGTGTTACATTTTGGCTTCAATGTCAAATGTATTGCAACATCAGCATAAAGATTTACCAACAGCTTATGATATTATGAACAATCTCAAGGAACTCTTTGGTCATCAGGATAGGGCTTCTAGACAAGAAGCTATGAGAAAGATAATGACAGCCACCATGCAAGAGGGTACTCCTGTAAGGATCATATCCTAAAGATGATGGCTTATCCGAACGAGATACGAGATCCTTGGAGGAGAAATTGATGGGAAACCCGGATCGATATGATCCTCCAAACGCTAAGTTTCGTTTGAACTATAATATGAATAAGAGGATTTATTCATTAGGGAAACTACTGAGAAGCTGAAGGATTATTTCGTCACAATTCTCAAATTCACTATCTTGAAAATGGTTCTACTTCTAGCAGGAAGAAGAAGAAGAAACAAGCTGGTTCGGCAAAGAAAGTGAATACGTGATTTAAAGTGGAGTGAAGAAGCAGAAGGGCAAGTGCTTCATCTGCAAACAGATAGGGCATTGGAAGGCGGACTCTAACAAAAGGTATATCTCATGCTCTAGTTGTTGAAACATGTTTAGCGGTGTTATCTACCAACCGGTGTGTGAATCGGAGCCATCGATCATGTCGCAATTCCTGGGGGTTCGAAACCCGACGACTAAGCGAAGGAGAGATTCATCTACATGGGCAATGCTACTAAGGTGGCGGCTGTTGTAGTGGGAGACGTCTACTTATCTTTTAGTAGAAATAGAAATTTGATTTTAAGAAATTGTCTTTATGTACCCAGTTTTAGAAAGAATTTAATATCAGTTTCTAAACTATTTTTAGATGGATATTCAGTTTCTTTCAGTAACGATGTAGTTATTAAAAGAAATAAAGTGATTATCTGTTCTGGTACATTAGTTGGCAATTTGTATACTTTAAATCCAATTTCTTCCACAAAGCAAAACATGGAAATTTATAATTCATCTTCTAACTCAAATAAGAGAAAAGAACCTTCAGAAATGAACCAAGCATATCTTTGGCATCTAAGGCTTGGTCATATTAACTTAAGTAGGATTCAGAGGCTTATAGCCGATGGACTTTTGGGTTCATTTGAGTTGGAAAATTTTCCAACTTGTGAATCTTGCTTGGAAGGTAAAATGACCAAGAGACCTTTCAAGGCCAAGGGGTATAGAGCCAAATAAGTGTTAGAATTGGTTCACTCTGATTTGTGTGGTCCTATGTCTGTCCAGGCAAGAGGAAGTTTTGAATATTTTGTCTCTTTCATAGACGATTATTCAAGATACGGATATATTTACCTAATGCGCCGCAAGTCCGAGTGCTTTGATAAGTTCAAAGAATACAAGGCTGATGTGGAAAAATGATTAGGTAAAAGTATCAAGACACTACGATCTGATCGTGGTGGCGAATACCTCTTAGGAGAGTTTAGGAATTACTTATCAGAGGCCGGGATTCAATCCCAACTGTCTGGACCCCAGCAGAATGGTGTAGCAGAGCGAAGGAATAGGACTCTTATGGAGATGGTTAGATCAATGATGAGTTATTGAATTACCAAATTCGTTTTGGGAATATGCTCGGAAACAACGTATCGCTCCGAACTTAGTACCTTCTAAATCAGTCTCTTCTACTCCCATAGAATTGTGGAATGGGCGAAAACCCAGTCTAAGACATATTCGGATTTGGGGTAGTCCAGCACATGTGCTGAAACCAGATGCTGATAAGTTAGAATCCCGTACAGAAGTTCGCGTGTTTGTAGGATATCCCAAAGGAACGAAAGGTGGTTTATTTTATAGTCCTAAAGACCAGAAGGTCATTGTTAGCACCAATGCCCAGTTTTTAGAAGAAGACTATATAATGGATCACAAACCCAGTAGTAAAGTTGTTTTAGAAGAACTTAGAGAGGACATGTCTAGTTTAGTACCAACAGTACAAGATGAAGTACCACAAGAGACTGCAACACATGTCACACATGATACACAACCACAGACAGAGCCTCGTCGTAGTGGGAGGGTTGTAAGGAAGCCTGAAAGATTCATGTTTTTGGGAGAGTCTTCGGACTTGATCCTGGGTAAACATGAACCTGATCCACGGACATATGACGAAGCACTCCAAGATATAGATGCAGCATCTTGGCAAAAGGCGATGAATTCTGAAATAGAGTCTATGTACTCTAATAAGGTCTGGGAGCTTGTAGAACCACTTGATGGTGTAAAAGTCGTTGGATGCAAGTGGATCTACAAAAGGAAAAGAGCGACAGACGGGAAGGTAGAAACCTTCAAAGCTAGGCTTGTTGCGAAAGGGTACACTTAGAAAGAGGGAATCGATTATGAGGAAACCTTTTCACCGGTAGCCATGCTTAAGTCTATCTGGATACTCTTATCCATTGCTGCTCATATGGATTATGAGATTTGGCAAATGGATGTCAAGACAGCTTTCCTTAATGGAAGTCTTGAAGAGAACATCCATATGAAGCAACCAGAAGGGTTCATTGAAAAAGGCAAAGAGCATCTAGTGTGCAAGCTCAATCGGTCCATTTATGGACTAAAGCAAGCTTCAAGATCTTGGAACATCCGGTTTAATGAAGTAATCCAGTCATATGGATTTATTCAAAGTCCGGATGAGTCTTGTGTATATAAGAAGTGTAACGGAAACGTGGTGGTATTTCTTGTACTATACGTAGATGATATTTTGTTAATTGGCAACAATGTCAAGGTATTATCAGACGTAAGGGTATGGTTGTCCAAACAATTTGATATGAAGGACTTAGGAGAGTGTGCACACATTCTTGGGATCAAAGTAATAAGGGATCGCAAGAAAAGAATGTTGTGTCTGTCCCAAGCTTCATATATAGATACAATCCTTGCTCGTTTTAGCATGCAAGATTCCAAGAAAGGTTTCTTACCTTTTAGGCATGGAATAGCTCTATCTAAAGAGATGTCTCCAAAGACATCAAAGGAGATAGAAGACATGAAAGCAGTTCCTTATGCTTCGGCTGTAGGAAGCCTTATGTATGCAATGCTATGTACGAGACCTGATATTTGTTTTGCCGTGGGCATGGTCAGCAGATATCAGAGTAACCCTGGACAAGGACATTGGACTGCGGTAAAGCATATATTAAAGTACCTGAGAAGGACTAGAGATTATATGCTAGTTTATCAAGCAGATGATTTGCTCCCTGTGGGTTACACAGATTCAGATTTCCAATCAGATAGAGACAACAGTAAGTCTACATCAGGCTATGTGTTTACTTTAGGAGGTGGAGCCATTTCATGGAGGAGTGTTAAGCAGAAATGCGTTTCGGACTCAACCATAGAAGCTGAGTATGTAGCAACCTCTGAGGCAGCTAAAGAAGCAGTATGGCTCAGGAATTTTCTAATGGACTTAGATGTGATTCCTGGTTTGCCCAAAATCATCACAATTTATTGTGATAATAGCGGTGCAGTTGCAAACTCGAAGGAACCACGAGCTCATAAGGCAAGTAAACATATAGAGCGCAATTACCACCTGATACGAGATATCGTGAAGCGAGGAGAAGTTGTCATCGCCAAGATTGCATCAGCGGATAACCTAGCAGATCCTTTCACTAAGGCCCTTCCGGAGAAAGCTTTCGATCGACATGTGGAGGGAATGAGAATCAGATGTATGGTAGAAGATATGGCAGCTTAGTCATTAGTATAAGTGGGAGATTGTTGGAGTGTATACTAAAAGCCTAAGCTTTGTAAACATTCATTATGAATAAAGAATCACATTTGGTCAAATTGTCTACATTTGTTTGTAGTTGTTCATTTAATTTATATTGTAGATAACATAGTATGTGGTGTCACATGCAGAAAATGATGTTATCAGTACCTTATAAATTATAAACAGTAGCTCACGACCAAAATGGAAAGGAACAAACCATTAGAAGGTCGTAGTGTAATTAGGTATTAGTTTATCTTGACTATATAATTACACTAGTACACTCAGAGTATATTGAGTAGGACCATTTGAGGTCGTTTCTTTTATACTGACTTTATAAAGGAACAAAGACCTCGGTTATTATGGAAGTGTGTGCTCTTAATCCTAATATAATAACAAGCACATATATTTGATATTTATTTCTTTAATTTATCAATGGGTGAGATTTAGTTCGATGAATCAATAAGCCCGATAAGTTGGGAAATGATATTACTTATAGTGTGTGTTGTTGATTATAGAAGGAAACTGTGTCCTAGAGATACTAGGTTGATAATGTCCCCAAGAGGAGCTCATAAGGATTGTCATGTTAAACCCTGCAGGTGGACTTAGTCCGACATGACAATAAGGTTGAGTGGTACTACTCTTGGACTTAGATATTAATTAAATGAGTTGTCAGTAACTCACTTAATTAATGGACATTCGATATCTTAAACACAGGGAGACTAACACACTCATAATAAGAAGGAGCCCAAAAATATAATTTGGGATTGGTGCGGTAGTTCAATGATAGTTCTCTAGTGGAATGAATTATCATTGATAAAATTAAGTTGTGTGTTCGGGGCGAACACGGGATGCTTAATTTTATCGGGAGACCAAAACCAATTCCTCCTCTCGGTCCCTATCGTAGCCTCTTATTTATAGAGTTCTATACCCACCTATACCCACCTTCTATACTCACTCAATAGGGCCGGCCAAGCTAGCTTGGGAAACAAGCTAGGGCCGGCCTAGGTATAAGATTAGGTGGCCGGCCCTAGCTTGAACCCAAGGTAGTGGGGCCGACCAAAATAAATTAAAAAGAATTTTAATTTTAATTTTTATTATGTGGAAGAAATAATTTATTAAAGAGAATTAAAATTAAATTATCTCTCTTGTAAAATTTACAAAAGATTAAAGGAAGAAATTAGATCTCTTTCCTTATTTGTAGATTGGTGAGATATTTTATTTTCTCTTTAAAAATTATTCACATGTTGATAAAATTAAAATTATAAAAATTTCTTTTATTAACCATGTAGATATTTTTAAAGAGAAATTTTAATTTTAAAATTTCCGGAAACAAATTAGGAAGTTTTAATTGTTGATTGAAACTTGTCCAATTTGTTTTCCAATGATGTGGCCGGCCATAAGATTTTAATTGGGGAAATTTTATTTTATTTTTCTCAATTAAATCATGTCAAGGAAATTGAGGAAATTTTATTATAATTAAATTTCCTAATTTGCCTAGGCCAAGGAATATAAAAGAAGGGGTGAGGGTGCCTTCAAGAGACACAACCTCTATTATTTCTCTCCCTCTTTTGTTCCTTGGTGTGGCCGGCCATCCTCTCCCTCTCTTCCTCTTGTGGTGGCCGAATCTCCCTCTTTCATTGGAGCTCTTGTGGTGGCCGGATACTACTCGGAGAAGAAGAAGAAGAAGGAGAGAAAGCTAGCATCTCTTGGAGCTTGGTTAGTATTTTGGTTTTCCTCCTTGGTGAAGTTTTTCCTTTGTGGCCAAACCTTGCTTGGAGGAGAAGAAGGTTGTTGGTGGTTTCTCATCTCGGTAGATCGTTGCCCACACAACGTCCGAGGTTAGAAGAGGAATACGGTAGAAGATCAAGAGGTCTTTCTAGAAGGTATAACTAGTAGTTTTTTCTTTTCCGCATCATGCTAGTTATTTATGGAAATAATACCAAATACAAGAGGCTTACGTTCTAGAATTTCGAATATGTTTTTCGATGTTGTGTTCTTTTGTTTTTTCTTTTCCTTGTGATTTGATTGTTCTTTTCGGTTAACCTAAAGTTATTTTAGGAAATTAAATATTAGATTTCTATAAAAGGTTTTGTCTAGTCGGTGGTGGTTGCTCCCATATCCAAGAAGGCCGTGTGCCTCGCCACGTCAGTACTGGGAACCAATTATGTAAATTAATATTTAATGGAATTAATAACTTAAGGTGATTTGGGTCGAACGTGTTAAGTTCCGCAGGAGATCCAAGTCAAAACCTAAAAGAACAAATAGATTAAGTTTTGGATCAAACGTGTTAAGTTCCGCAGGCGATCAAAAATTTAATTTAAAAGAACACATGGTAGCTAGGAAAAGGTTCAGATCTTTGTACAAAATTTTTGTACAGTGGAACCTCTAGGCTTTCCGAGTAGCAACCAACACCTAGGCAGAGTTAGGCTAATATCGGTCGGAACATGCCTCCATGATGAAGGTAGGGTAATATCGTCCGGGACATACCTTCGGGAAGGAGATAGGCTAATATCGGTCGAGATATACTTCCCAGGCAGAGTTAGGCTAATATCAGTCGGAACATACCCCTATGATGAAGGTAGGGTAATATCGGCCGGGACATACCTTTAGGAAGGAGATAGGCTAATATTGGCCAAAATATACTTCCCAGGCAGAGTTAGGCTAATATCAGTCGGAACATGCCACTATGATGAAGGTAGGGTAATATCGGCCGGGACATACCTTCAGGAAGGAGATAGGCTAATATTGGCCGAAATATACTTCCTAGGCAGAGTTAGGCTAATATCGGTCGGGACATACCATTAAGGCGGAACTAAGCTAATATCAGCCAAGACATACTTCCTAAGCAGAGCTAGGCTAATATCATTCGGGACATACTGCTAGGATGGAATTAGGCTAATATCGACCTAGATATGCCTCCTAAGCAAATCTAAGTTAATATCGGTCGGGACATATCGCGGGGATGGAGTTAGGTTAATATCGGCCAAGACAAGCCTCCTAGATAAAACTAGGCTAATATCGACCGGCATATAAGAGATAAGTCTATATTGACCAAAATATACCTCCTAGAAAAAGACCAGTCTATTGACCAGAAAAACACTTGAGAGAATATATGGACTTCCATAGATATAAAGAATCCTGGTAGATGGAGTTAATTAGAACAGAAGGGATGAAATGATAGAGATATTTATAATATGTAAATATATGACAGAAAGTATATTTTAGCGGGAAATGTGGTTGTATATTATTTTGCAGGTGCTAAACGACAAAGAAGGTACATCTGGGGTACAAAAGAGATTCCTTAACAAGTAATTCATGACAAGTACACAGATAACGTCATCTCATAACAAACTCTAACAAACCGGGGTCCACTTCATGACTACGGAGGTTATATGAAGTGGTATAAAAGGGGGAATCCTCTCCGTTGGCAAGGTAAGTTCACAAGTTCATATCATTGCACACATTCATAACCCTAATTGGCAGCTACTGTTCATCTTCTTCCTCCTTTTTCTTCCACACTGAGAGAGATCACTGACTTGAGCGTCAGAGGGCCTAGCCAGGGATTCCCACCCCGGTCTTAGGTCACTGACGATAGTGTTGGTTGGTCTCTTGTGTGCAGGAAGTCTTGGAAGCTTTGGATCGGGGTTTCTTCTCTTTAGATCTGGTTTCTTTCTTCGTCATCAGGCCTTCATACGAGGAAAGCCTCTAGTGACTCTACTTTTTTCCGATCTGCTTTGGGTTTCTCGGATTGGTATTCGGCAGACTTTACTCTTCATCAGCACGGTGGGTTGCTTTCTTCCGTATCTCCGTCGTGTTCAGCTTCTCAGACAGGATCAAATTTGGCGCCGTCTGTGGGAATCTCACCTGAATCTGAGACTACATGATGGAAGAGGCCGGGAAATCAAACCTACTTACTATCAGTCGGGAGGATTTGGATTTTCTCATCAACTCCCATGTCCAAAAAGCCTTGCAGCAACAACAACAACAACTTCAAGCTCATACTGGAGCTACTCTGCCGATAGCTCATAATCCGGCAATATCGACTACTGAGCAGCGGAAAGGAAAGGAATTAGAAGAAGAGGAACATGCATATTTTCCTCCAACTGCAGTTTCTCCGACGAGGCGTCCTCGAGCCTTCCTTCATACTCCTATGGAGCAAGGGGGCAGAAGACCTGTGTTCCAAGAATCCTCGGGTGAAGCACCCGATAAAGAAAAGGGTAAGATCAAAATGATAACTAGCGATAGCTCACCTGAGAAGGTCATCTCCCCATTTTCTCAAAGTGTATTGGATGATCCTCTTCCCAAGCGGTATCAAAATTTGCAAATCAGGGAATATACTGGAACAACAGATCTAGAAGATCATCTGTTGAAATTTGAAAACGTTGCATTGTTACAACAATTCTCTGATGGAGTGAAGTGTCGGATGTTTCTTACTACCCTCGGAGGAGCAGCATAGCGTTGGTTCAAGAGATTACCAGAAAAATCTATTCGGAAGTTCAAGGACTTCAAGAAAGTCTTTCTTTAAAGATTTCTTTAAAGATTTAGTAAGAAATCCCCCTGTTAATTTTGATTCCTTAATTGAGCGGGCTATTGAGTTTATTAATGTAGAAGAAGCTCAAGTTGTTCGTAGAAAGGAGAGTGTCACCTCTTCTCCTACCCAAGTTAAAGAGAAAGCTCCAGCTCCTGTGCCTCCACCAAGAGGTCCCAGAATAACTCATCCACCCCATCGACAACCCGAGTATCGCCCACAAGCTGTATAGCATGTGGAGATACTGCCAGAGGCACCCAGGAGGTGGTGCACTTATCATAAAACCAGCAGTCATCATGCTGAAGACTGTTTTGTTTTAAGAAATAGACGGGTCAATAGAGAGCGATATCAGAGGCAGAACTACTATCGACAACAATACCCCAGGCAACAAAGTCCACCCAAATTGGAATATCGTCCGGTTGAGACTCGGCAGGAGGCAATACCAGTCCCGGCCGGTACTAGTCAAGTATTAGAAAAAGCACCTTCTGAAATTGTGATGACTCGACAGGAAGAAAACAGAAATAATGCTGCTCGAGGCAATATCAATATGATTGCGGGTGGACCCATTGATGGGGATTCTAATAGAGCCAGAAAAGCGCATGCCCAAAGATTGGAGATTCATGCAGTAGGATGCAGCCTGGAACAAGCAGCTGGCCCTAAAATAAGTTTCGGGCCTAGAGATCTTGAGCGGGTAGAAATACCTCATGATGATGCTCTGATCATTAAAGCTGTGATAGCTAACTACACCATTGCTCGTACCTTCATAGACACGGGTAGCTCCGTTAATATTATATTCAAGAAGGCTTTTGATCAGTTACAAATTGATCCAAGTGAGCTTCAACAAATTGTTACTCCTCTGTATGGATTCATAGGTAATGAGGTACAACCTTTTGGTCAAATAAAGTTGGCCATTTCATTGGGAGAAGAACCTCTGATGAGAACCAGAAGATCTTATTTTATGGTGGTAGACGCGCCATCCTCTTACAATGTGATATTGGGTCGACCTGCCTTAAACGAGTTTAGGGCAGTCGTTTCTACTTTTTGTCAAAAGATCAAATTTCCTGTGGATGATCAAGTTGGAGAAGTAAGAGGTGATCAGAAGACAGCCCGAAAGTGTTATGTAGAGATAATTCGAGCTGAAGCTAACACCGCCCGAAAGATACAAAGAATGGAAGTTAACGCCATTAGGGAAAAGCAGTCCGCCCTGGTTTACGAAGAGAAGGAAGAAATTCAGATCCAGACCGGTCGGCCTGAAGCTACTACATATATCGCGGTCGATCTCGAGCCTACTCTAAAGGCTGCATTAGTACAATGTTTGAAAGAGAATAATGATGTCTTTACATGGACTCCCAAAGAAGTCTCGGGCGTTTCTCCTACCGTCATGGAATATTCCCTGCATGTCTTCCCAGATGCTCGCCCGGTCATGCAAAGAAAAAGAAGTTTTAGTGCAGAATAAAATCAAATCATCAAAGAAGAGATTACCAAACTTATGGAGGCAGGATACATTAGAGAAGTACAGTTCCCAAGTTGGTTAGCTAATGTGGTGTTAGTTTCTAAACCAGGAAATAAATGGCGAGTCTGCATTGACTTCCGGGATCTCAACAAAGCTTGCCCGAAGGATTATTATCCGTTACCTAGGATTGATCAGCTTGTTGACTCCACCGCCGGATGCGAATATATCTCTATGTTGAACACTTATCAAGGTTATCATCAAGTTCCTTTGGCCAAAGAGGATCAAGAAAAGGTCAGTTTTATAACATCTAAAGGTACTTATTGCTATAATGTTATGCCCTTTGGACTAAAAAATGCAGGAGCAACTTATCAAAGGCTTATGAATAAGGTTTTCCAGAAGCAGATTGGTAGAAATATGGAAGTATATGTTGATGACATCTTAATTAAATCTCTTCAAGCTGCTGATCTATGCAGGGATATAGAGGAAACTTGCAAGACTCTAAGACAATATGGGCTCAAGTTGAATCCCAGCAAATGTTTATTCGGCGCGAAGGGAGGAAAATTCCTGGGATATATGGTGTCCGAACGAGGGATAGAGGCCAACCCAAGCAAGGTCAAGGTATTGCAGAACATGGAGCCACCACGCAACATGAGGGAAGCTCAAAGATTGACAGGCTGAATCACAGCTTTGTCTAGATTTATTTCTAGATCGGCTGATCGTAGTTTTCACTTCTTTAAAATACTCAGAAAGGCTAATAAGTTTCAATGGAATGAGGAGTGTGATAAGGCTTTCCAAGAATTGAAAGATTATTTGGCTACTCTTCCTGTGTTGGCTAAACCTATAGCAGGAGAAACTCTGTGGGTATACTTGTCGGCTAATGAGAACGCTGTAGGTTCTGTACTAGTTAGACAAGAGGGAAAGGAGCAACAACCTGTATATTTTTCTAGCCATTTATTAAAAGGAGCTGAGTGTAGATATACTACATTAGAAAAATTGGCTTATGCCCTAGCACTGACTGCTCGGAGGTTGCGCCCATATTTCTTAGCACATGAGATTATTGTATTAACTAACAGCACTCTTGGGCGAGTATTACTCAACCCAGAGGCATCGGGACGGCTGATTAAGTGGACAACTGAACTTGGGGAATATGACATTCAGTATCAACCTCGTTCAGCCATCAAGGCACAAGCTCTGGCAGACTTTATCATAGAAGTACAAGGCCCCGAGGAAGAAAACACCTGGAAGGTTTATGTAGATGGTTCTTCAACTAGACAAGGTAGTAGAATTGGTGTTCTTCTTATATCACCAAGGGAAGACAGATTGCAACTCTCTATCAGGTTGAACTATAGAGCTACCAACAACGAAGCAGAATATGAAGCCCTAATAGCCGGTTTGCAAGCTGCTCGGCATATAGGGGCAGCTCGAGTCCTTATTTATTCCGATTCTCAATTAGCAGCTCAACAACTATCAGGTAATTTTGAAATCAATAATGATAGGCTTAAGTTATATGCTGAAGCGTTTGATAAGTTGAAGTCTCAATTTCAAGAAGTAAATATACAAAAGGTTCCTAGATCTGAAAATCAAGTAGCAAACGAATTGGCTAAATTGGCTTCTGCTATAGTACCGTGGAGTCTAGACAGACCCGTGGAACAAACTCTGTTAGTATCCTGTATTGAAAGACATGCTGAAGCAGAGATTCAAAGCGATTGGAGGGCTCAGATCATATTATATTTGCAGCAAGGTATTCTTCCTAGTGATGTAGAACAGGCGAGAGTATTTAAGAAGAGGGCCGCTCAATATACTATGGTGGGAGAACAGTTATATAAAAGGGCTTTTTCCAGACCTTTGCTCAAATGTATTGGCACAGAAGATATACAGTTTATTTTACGAGAAGTTCACCAAGGCTCGTGTGGTAGTCATATAGGGGGAAGATCTTTGGCTCGTAAAATTCTGCTAGCAGGGTATTTTTGGCCCACTTTACGTGAAGATGCTAACAAACTGGTAAGAACTTGTGTTTCTTGTCAAAAGCATCAAAATATCTCACATCATCCTACACAGTTATTGAGAACCTCTATAGTTGCATGTCCCTTTGATCAGTGGGGCATGGACATAGTAGGACCGTTTCCTATGGCAGCTGCACACAGAAAATTCTTATTGGTAGCAGTGGATTATTTTTCTAAATGGGTAGAGGCAGAGCCACTTGCTCGAATTACTGAAGATGCAGTTATTAAATTTTTATGGAGAAATATAATCTGCAGGTTTGGCATTCCTCATAAATTGGTCTTTGATAATGGAAGACAATTCCAAGGGGATAGGATTTTAGACTAGTGCAACAGTTACAGCATTATTCAAGCCTTCACCTCTGTAGCTTACCCACAAAGCAATGGCCAAGCAGAAGCAACTAATAGGGAGATCATTAGAGGTCTAAAAACCAAATTGGATCATGTGGGAGGTAGCTGGGTAGACGAATTACCTAGTGTTCTTTGGGCTTACCGTACTACACCTCGGGAAGCTACAGAAATCACGCCTTTTCAATTAGTTTATGGAGGAGAAGCAATAATTCCCATCGAAGTGGGGGTAGAATCTGATAGACGGTGATTATATGATGAGGACAACGAAGGTCGGTGACTTATGGAGTTAGATTTGATAGAGGAAGTAAGAGATAAAGCTGCCACTCATCTTGTATCATATCGACAGCGGATGAGGCAAAACTATAACAAGAGAGTGATACCCAGATTTTTCCAAGTAGGGGATTTGGTATGGAAACGAATTAAACCTGTTGGGGATGTCAGTAAACTGGCACCACAATGGGGAGGACCTTACAAAGTGGTAGAAAAGCTCGCATCAGATTCATATTATCTTCAAGATGTGGAAGAGAGAATTTTGGAACACCCTTGGAGCGCTAATCATTCACAGCATTACCGAACCTGACCAGATCACACTATTTAAGAAAATTATTTGAGGCACTTGGGAAATAAAACCAGGCAAGATGAATATCATCACTGGAAATGAGTATGGTTTATACCGATTGACAGATATCAAGAGAATCTTCATTTTCTATTTGGGACAATCAATAAGAGGAAAATTCTAACCGTCCTATGTAGCTCCCCGCAAGGTTAAGAAAAACTGTAAAAAGGTTAGTAGCAAAGTCATATTTTCTACATAGAGTAAAAGTCGATCGGGAAATTCTATGAATTAACTCGGTCGGGTCTTCATAGGAGGAACCGGAGACTCTAAACTGTTCCAGAGAAAAAGTCGATCGGGAAATTCTATGAAGTAACTCGGTCGGGTCTTCATAGGAGGAACCGGAGACTCTAAACTGTTCCAGAGAAAAAGTCGATCGGGAAATTCTATGAAGTAACTCGGTCGGGTCTTCATAGGAGGAACCGGAGACTCTAAACTGTTCCAGAGAAAAAGTCGATCGGGAAATTCTATGAAGTAACTCGGTCGGGTCTTCATAGGAGGAACCGGAGACTCTAAACTGTTCCAGAGAAAAGTCGATCGGGAAATTCTATAAAGTAACTCGGTCGGGTCTTCATAGGAGGAACCGGAGACTCTAAACTGTTCCAGAGAAAAAGTCGATCGGAAAATTCTATGAAGTAACTCGGTCGGGTCTTCATAGGAGGAACCGGAGACTCTAAACTGTTCCAGAGAAAAAGTCGATTGGGAAATTCTATGAAGTAACTCAGTCGGGTCTTCATAGGAGGAATCGGAGACTTTAAACTGTTCCAGAGAAAAAGTCGATCAGGAAATTCTATGAAGTAACTCGGTCGAGTCTTCATAGGAGGAACCGGAGACTCTAAACTGTTCCAGAGAAAAAGTCGATCGGGAAATTCTATGAAGTAACTCGGTCGGGTCTTCATAGCAGGAACTGGAGACTCTAAACTGTTCCAGAGAAAAAGTCGATCGGGAAATTCTATGAAGTAACTCGGTCGGGTCTTCATAGCAGGAACTGGAGACTCTAAACTGTTCCAGAGAAAAAGTCGATCGGGAAATTCTATGAAGTAACTTAGTCGGGTCTTCATAGGAGGAACCGGAGACTCTAAACTATTCCAGAGAAAAAGTCGATCGGGAAATTCTATGAAGTAACTCGGTCGGGTCTTCATAGGAGGAACCGGAGACTCTAAACTGTTCCAGAGAAAAGGTCGATCGGGAAATTCTATGTAAAGTAGCAGTCGGGTCTTCATAGGAGGAACCGGAGACTCTAAACTGCTCCAGAGAAAAGTCGATCGGGAAATTCTATGAAGTAACTCGGTCGGGTCTTCATAGGAGGAACCGGAGACTCTAAACTGCTCTCAGAAAAAGTCTATCGGGAAATTCTATGAAGTAACTCGGTCGGTTTTCATAGGAGGAACCGGAGACTCTAAACCTCAGAGAAAAGTCTATCGGAAATTCTATGAAGTAACTCGGTTGGGTCTTCATAGGAGGAATCGGAGACTCTAAACTGTTCCGGAGAAAAAGTCGATCGGGAAATTCTATGAAGTAACTCGGTCGGTCTTCATAGGAGGAACCGGAGACTCTAAACTGTTCCGGAGAAAAGTCGATCGGGAAATTCTATGAAGTAATTCGGTCCGGGTCTTCATAGGAGGAACCGGAGACTCTAAACTGTTCCAGAGAAAAGTCGATCGGGAAATTCTATGAAGTAACTCGGTCGGGTCTTCATAGGAGGAACCGAGACTCTAACTGTTCCGGAGAAAAGTCGATCGGGAATTCTATGAAGTAACTCGGTCGGGTCTTCAGAGGAGGAAAACTGCTCCAGAGAAAAGTCGATCGGGAAATTCTATAAAGTAACTCGGTCGGAGGAACCGGAGACTCTAAACTGTTCCGGAGAAAAAGTCGATCGGGAAATTCTATGAAGTAACTCGATCGGTCTTCATAGGAGGAACGGAGACTCTAAACTCTCCAGGAGAAAAGTCGATCGAAATTCTATGAAGTAACTCGGTCGGTTCTTCATAGGAGGAACCGGAGACTAAACCATCTCAAAAGAAAAGTCGATCGGAAATTCTATGAAGTAACTCGGTCGGGTCTTCATAGGAGGAACCGAGACTCTAAACTATTCCAGAGAAAAGTCGATCGGGAAATTCTATGAAGTAACTCGGTCGGGTCTTCATAGGAGGAACCGGAGACTCTAAACTATAAAGTCGATCGGGAAATTCTATGAAGTAACTCGGTCGGGTCTTCATAGGAGGAACCGGAGACTCTAAACTGCTCCAGAAAAAGTCGATCGGGAAATTCTATGAAGTAACTCGGTCGGGTCTTCATAGGAGGAACCGGAGACTCTAAACTATTCCAGAGAAAAGTCGATCGGGAAATTCTATGAAGTAACTCGGTCGGGTCTTCATAGGAGGCTCCAAAGAAAAAGTCGATCGGGAAATACTATGAAGTAACTCGGTCGGGTCTTCATAGGAGGAACCGGAGACTCTAAACATAAGTCGATCGGGAAATTCTATGAAGTAACTCGTTGGTCTTCATAGGAGGAACCAGGAGACTCTAAACTGCTCCAGAAAAGTCGATCGAAATTCTATGAAGTAACTTCGGTCGGTCTTCATAGGAGGAACCGAGACTCTAAACTGCTCCAGAAAAGTCGATCGGGAAATTCTAGAAGTAACTCGGTCGGGTCTTCATAGGAGGAACCGGAGACTCTAAACTGCTCCAGAGAAAAGTCGATCGGGAAATTCTATGAAGTAACTCGTCGGGTCTTCATAGGAGGAACAAGAGACTCTAAACCGTTCAGAAGAAAAGTCGATCGGAAATTCTATGAAGTAACTCGGTCGGGTCTTCATAGGAGGAACCGGAGACTCTAAACTGTTCCAGAAAAAGTCGATCGGGAAATTCTATGAAGTAACCCGACGGGTCTTCATAGGAGGAACCGGAGACTCTAAACTGCTCCAGAGAAAAGTCGATCGGGAAATTCTATGAAGTAACTCGGTCGGGTCTTCATAGGAGGAACCGGAGACTCTAAACTGTTCCAGAGAAAAAGTCGATCGGGAAATTCTATGAAGTAACTCGGTCGGGTCTTCATAGGAGGAACCGGAGACTCTAAACTGCTCCAGAAAAAGTCGATCGGGAAATTCTATGAAGTAACTCGGTCGGGTCTTCATAGGAGGAACCGGAGACTCTAAACTATTCCAGAGCAAAAGTCGATCGGGAAATTCTATGAAGTAACTCGGTCGGGTCTTCATAGGAGGAACCGGAGACTCTAAACCATCAAGAGAAAAGTCGATCGGGAAATTCTATGAAGTAACTCGGTCGGGTCTTCATAGGAGGAACCGGAGACTCTAAACTATCGGGAAATTCTATGAAGTAACTCGGTCGGGTCTTCATAGGAGGAACCGGAGACTCTAAAGAGAAAAGTCGATCGGGAAATTCTATGAAGTAACTCGGTCGGGTCTTCATGACTCTAAACTGCGGAGAAAAGTCGATCGGAAATTCTGAAGTAACTCTTCGGTCTTCATAGGAGGAACCGGAGACTCTAAACTCGATGGGAAATTCTGGTAACTCGGCGGGTCTTCATAGGAGGAACCGGAGACTCTAAAGCTTCGATCAAAGGTCGGTTTATAGGAGACTCTAAACTGCTCCAAAGAAAAGTCGATCGAAATTCTGAAGTAACTTCTTCATAGGAGGAACCGGAGACTCTAAACTGTCAGAAAAAGTCGATCGGGAAATTCTATGAAGTAACTCGGTCGGGTCTTCATAGGAGGAACCGGAGACTATTCCAGAGAAAAGTCGATCGGGAAATTCTATGAAGTAACTCAACGGGTCTTCATAGGAGGAACCGAAGACTCCAGAGAAAACGTCGATCGGGAAATTTTATGAAGTAACTCGGTCGGGTCTTCATAGGAGGAACCGGAGACTCTAAACCATCGGGAAATTCTATGAAGTAACTCGGTCGGGTCTTCATAGGAGGAACCGAGACTCTAAACTGCTCCAGAGAAAAGTCGATCGAAATTCTATGAAGTAACTCTCGGGTCTTCATAGGAGGAACCGGAGACTCTAAACTGTTCCAGAGAAAAGTCGATCGGGAAATTCTATCATCGGGTCTTCATACGAGGAACCGGAGACTCTAAAGTTCCGAGAAAAGTCGATCGGGAAATTCTATGAAGTAATTTGGTCGGGTCTTCATACGAGGAACCGGAGACTCTAAACTGTTCCAGAGAAAAAGTCGATCGGGAAATTCTATGAAGTAACTCGGTCGGGTCTTCATAGGAGGAACCGGAGACTCTAAACTGTTCCAGAGAGAAAGTCGATCAGGAAATTCTATAAAGTAACTCGGTCGGGTCTTCATAGGAGGAACCGGAGACTCTAAACTGTTCCAGAGAAAAAGTCGATCGGGAAATTCTATGAAGTAACTCGGTCGGGTCTTCATAGGAGGAACCGGAGACTCTAAACTGTTCCAGAGAAAAAGTCGATCGGGAAATTCTATGAAGTAACTCGGTCGGGTCTTCATAGGAGAAAATGGAGACTCTAAATTGTTCCAAAGAAAAAGTCGATCGAGAAATTCTATGATGTAACTCGGTCGGGTCTTCATAGGAGGAACCGGAGACTCTAAACTGTTCCAGAGAAAAAGTCGATCGAGAAATTCGGGTCTTCATAGGAGGAACCGGAGACTCTAAACTGTTCCAGAGAAAAAGTCGTTTGGGAAATTCTATGAAGTAACTCGGTCGGGTTTTCATAGGAGGAACCGGAGACTCTAAACTGTTCCAGAGAAAAAGTCGATCGGGAAATTTTATGAAGTAACTCGGTCGGGTCTTCATAGGAGGAACCGGAGACTCTAAACTGTTCCAGAGAAAAAGTCGATCGGGAAATTCTATGAAGTAACTCGGTCGGGTTTTCATAGGAGGAAACGGAGACTCTAAACTGTTCCAAAGAAAAAGTCGATCGGGAAATTCTATGAAGTAACTCGGTCGGGTCTTCATAGGAGGAACCGGAGACTCTAAACTGTTCCAGAGAAAAAGTCGATCGGGAAATTCTATGAAGTAACTCGGTCGGGTCTTCATAGGAGGAACCGGAGACTCTAAACTGTTCCAGAGAATCTTCAATCATAGGAGGAAAGAGAAGAAGAAAAGTCTTCTCAAGAGAAAAGTCGATCGGAAAATTCTATGAAGTAACTCGGTCGGGTCTTCATAGGAGGAACCGGAGACTCTAAACTGCTCAGAAGAAAAGTCGATCGGGAAATTCTATGAAGTAACTCGGTCTCTTCATAGGAGGAACCGGAGACTCTAAACCTCAGAAAAGTCGATCGGGAAATTCTATGAAGTAACTCGGTCGGGTCTTCATAGGAGGAACCGGAGACTCTAAACTGCTCCAGAAAAAGTCGATCGGAAAATTCTATGAAGTAACCCGGACGGGTCTTCATAGGAGGAACCGGAGACTCTAAACTGCTCCAGAGAAAAGTCGATCAGAAATTCTATGAAGTAACTCGGTCGGGTCTTCATAGGAAGAGACTCTAAACTGCTCCAGAGAAAAGTCGATCGGGAAATTCTGTGGGAGGAACCGAGACTCTAAACTGCTTCGATCGGAAATTCTATGAAGTAACCCTACCTATAGGGAGACTCTAAACTGAAAAGTCGATCGAAATTCATATAAGGGTCTTCATAGGAGGAACCGAGACTCTAAACTGCTCGACAGGAAAAGTCGATCGAAATTCTATGAAGTAACTCTCGGTCTTCATAGGAGGAACCGGAGACTCTAAACTGCATCACGGAAATTCTATGAAGTAACTCTGTCTTCATAGGAGGGAGACTCTAAAGCACCAAAGGACGGGAAATTTATGAAGTAACTTGGTCGGTCTTCATAGGAGGAGACTCTAAACTGCTCCAGAAAAGTCGATGGAAATTCTATGAAGTAACTCTGGCCGTCTTCATAAAGGAAAAACCGTCTTCAAGAAAAATTTCTCTTCATGTCTTCATAGGAACCGAGACTCTAAACAGTCGATCGAAATTCATGCTCGGGTCTTCATAGGAGGAACCGAGGAGTCTCAATAGTAACTGCTCCTTCATAGGAGGAACCGAGAAGTCGATCGGGAAATTCAAGTATTCATAGGAGGAAAACTGCTCTCGAAAAGTCGATCGGAAATTCGGATGAAGTAACTCCACGGTCTTCATGAGACTCTAAACTGCTCGCAGAAAAGTCGATCGAAATTCTATGAAGTAACTCGGGTCTTCATAGGAGGAACCGGAGACTCTAAACTGCTCCAGAGAAAATTCGAGAGACTCGCTGGGAAATTATGAAGACTGCTCCAGAAAAGTCGATCGGAAATTTTGGGTCTTCATAGGAGGGAGACTCTAAACTGCTCCAGAAAAGTCGATCGAAATTCTATGGTAACTCGGGTCTTCATAGGAGGAACCGAGACTCTAAACTGCTCCCAGAGAAAAAGTCGATCGGGAAATTCTATGAAGTAACTCGGTCGGTCTTCATAGGAGGAACCGAGACTCTAAACTGCTCCAGAGAAAAGTCGATCGGGAAATTCTATGAAGTAAGGTCTTCATAGGAGGAACCGAAGACTCTAAACCAGTCGATCGGGAAATTCTATGAAGTAACTCGGTGGGTCTTCATAGGAGGAACCGAGACTCTAAACTGCTCCAGAAAAGTCGATCAGAATTCTGAAGTAACTGGTGGGGTCTTCATAGGAGGAGGAACCGAGACTCTAAACTGCTCCATAGGAAATTCTATGGACGTCTTCATGGGAGAGACTCAGAGAAATCTATGAAGTAATCATAGGAGGAAAACCGGGACTCTAAATAGTCGATCGGGAGCAACTCGTCGATCTGAGGACTCTGCCGGACTATGAAGTAACTCTCGGTTCCGGAGACCGACTGCTCGCTCCAGAAAAGTCGATCGAAATTGGAAGTAACCTACGGGTCTTCATAGGAGGAACCTAGACTCGTTCCAGAGAAAAAAGTCGACGGAAATTCTATGAAGTAACTCGGTCTGGCCGGACTCGAGACTCTAAACTGCTCCAGAAAAAGTCGATCGGAAAATGAAGTAACTGGCCGGGTCAGGAGACTCTAAACTGCTCCAGAAAAAGAGAAGTAACTCTACGGTCTTCATAGACCGGAGAAAACTCCTCCAGAAAATCGATCGAAATTCAATGAAGTAACCTATGGGGTCTTCATGGAGGAACCGAGACTCTAAACTGCCTGAAAAGTCGATCTAGAAGTCTTACGTCATTCATAGAGGAAACCGAGACTCTAAACTGCTCCAGAAAAGTCGATCGGGAAATTTATGAAGTAACTCGGTCGGGTCACTCTAAACTGCTCCAGAGAAAAGTCGATCGGGAAATTCTATGAAGTAACGGTCTTCATAGGAGGAACCGGACTCTAAACTGCTGAAAGTCGATGGAAATTATGAAGTAACTCGTCGGGTCTTCAGGAGGAACCGAGACTCTAAACTGCTTCAGAAAAGTCGAACTCAGGGGACAAACTGCCAGAAAAAGTCGATCGAAATTCTATGAAGTAACCTCACGGTCTTCATAGGAGGAACCGAGACTCTAAACTGCTCCAGAAAAGTCGATCGAAATTCTATGAAGTAATTCTTATAGGAGGAACCGAGACTTAAACCGGAAATTCTGGTCTCAGAGGAAAAGTCGATCGGGAAATTCTATGAACTCTAAACTAAACCGCTCGATCAAATTAGAAAAGTCGAGTCGAGTAACTTCGTTTCATAGGAGGAACTGCTCTAAACTCTGCAGAAAAGTCTCGAAATTTCATGAGGAACCTAAACTGCTCTCCATAGGAGGAACCGAGACTCTAAACTGCTCCAGAGAAAAAGTCGATCGGGAAATTCTATGAAGTAACTCGGTCGGGTTTCATAGGAGGAACCGAGACTCTAAACTGCTCCAGAGAAAAGTCGATCGGAAATTCTATGAAGTAACTCCGACGGGTCTTCATAGGAGGAACCGAGACTCTACTCCAGAGAAAAGTCGATCGGGAAATTCTATGAAGTAACTCGGCCGGGGTCTTCATAGGAGGAACCGGAGACTCTAAACTCGCAGAGAAAGTCGATCGGGAAATTCTATGAAGTAATCCCGGTGGTCTTCATAGGAGGAACCGGAGTAACTGCTCCTTCAGGAAAGGACTGAAGTCTTCATAGGAGGAACCGAGACTCTAAACTGCTCCAGAAAAAGTCGGAAATTCTGCGGTAACTCGGTCGGGTCTTCATAGGAGGAACCGAGACTTAAACTGCTCCAGAAAAAGTCGATCGAAATTCTATGAAGTAACCGGTCTTCATAGGAGGAACCGAGACTCTAAACTAGCAAAAGCAAGAAAGGAGGAACCGAGACTCTAAACTGCAGAAAAGTCGAGAAACTGGTCGTCTTCAGGAGGAACCGGAGACTCTAAACTGCTCCAGAAAAAGTCGATCGGAAATTATAAGTAACTCGGGTCTTCATAGGAGGAACCGAGACTCTAAACTGCTCAGTCGATCGAAATAGGAGGAAAAGTCTAACCTTCATAGGAGGAACCGAGACTCTAAACTGCTCCAGAAAAGTCGATCGGTCGTTATAGTTCATAGGAACCGAGACTGCTCCAGAAAAGTCGATCGGAAATTTATAGTAACTCATAGGAGGAACCGAGACTTAAACTGCTCCAGAAAAGTCGATCGAAATTCTATGAAGTAACCTTGGCCGGTCTTCATAGGAGAGACTCTAAACTCCAGAAACGAGACGAAATTCTAAAGCATAGGAGGAACCGAGACTAAACTGCTCCAGAGAAAAGTCGATCGAAATTCTATGAAGTAACTCGGTCGGGTCTTCATAGGGAGGAACCGAGACTCTAAACTGCTCAGAGAAAAGTCGATCGAAATTCTATGAAGTAACTCTCGGGTCTTCATAGGAGGAACCGGAGACTCTAAACTGCTCCGAGAAAAGTCGATCGAAATTCTATGAAGTAACTCCGGGTCTTCATAGGAGGAACCGAAGACTCTAAACTCAGCAGAAAAGTCGATCGGAAATTCTATGAAGTAACTCGGTCTTCATAGGAGGAACCGAGACTCTAAACTGCTCCAGAAAAGTCGATCGGAAATTTCATGAAACGGGTCTTCATAGGAGGAACGGAGACTCTAAACTGCTCCAGCAGAAAAGTCGATCGGAAATTTATTAAGTAACCTGGTCTTCATAGGAGGAACCGGAGACTAACCGAGTCGACAGAAATTCTAAAGTAACTCTGGCAAGGGAAACTGGACGGTCTCAGGAGAGACTAAATCGACTGCTCCAGAAAAGTCGATCGGGAAATTTATGAAGTCAGACTCGGTCTTCAGGAGGAACCGAGACTCTAAACTGCTCCAGAAAAGTCGACTCGGGTCTTCATAGAGCTTAAATCGCTGAACTCGCGGCCGGTTTTCATAGGAGGAACCGAGACTCTAAACTGCTCCAGAGAAAAGTCGATCGAAATTCTATGAAGTAACCTCGGGTCTTCATAGGAGGAACCGGAGACTCTAAACTGCTCCAGAAAAAGTCGATCGGAAATTCATGAAGTAACTTCGGTCTTCATAGGAGGAACCGAGACTCTAAACTGCTCCAAGAAAAGTCGATCGGAAATTCTATGAAGTAACCGGTCTTCATAGGAGGAACCTGAGACTCTAAACTGCTCCAGAGAAAAGTCGATCGAAGTAATTTATCAGAGGAACCGAGTAACCCTACGGCCTCTTCATAGAGGAACCGAGACTCTAAACCGCTCCAGAAAAAGTCGATCGAAATTCTATGAAAGAACTCGGGTCTCATAGAGGAACCTGAGACTCTAAACTCAAAGAAAAGTCGATTGAATTCTGTGAACCCTTGCAGTCTTCATAGGAGGAACCTGAGACTCTAAACTGCTCCAGAAAAGTCGACGGAAATTCTGCTGAAGTAATCGGAGGAGCTTCAGAAACGGTGGAGGAGGAACCGGAGTCTAAACTGCTTCGAGAAAAGTCGATCGGGAAATTCCATATCGATAAACTCACGGTCTTCATAGGAGGAACCTAAATTGTTCCAAAGAAAAGTCGATCGAAATTCATTGAAGTAACTCTACGTCCTTCATAGGAACCGGAGACTCTAAAAGAGGAAATTCTAGAAGTAACCAGAAAAGTCGAGGGAAATTATAAGTAACTCCGGTCTTCATACTAAGTCCGGGAAATTTATGAAGTAACGTCGGAACTAGAACAAGACTAAGCTCCAGAAAAGTCGATCGAAATTTCATGAAGTAACGGGTCTTCATAGGAGGAACCGGAGACTCTAAACTGCTCCAGAAAAAGAAAAGTCGATCGAAATTCTATAAGTAACCTACGTTTTCATAGGAGGAACCGAGACTCTAAATTCGAACGTCTCCTGTCTTCGAGGAACGACTCTAAACTCCAAAGAAGTCGATCGGAAATTCTAATAGAAGTAACTCTGGTCGTCTTCATGAGGAACCGAGACTCTAAACTGCTCCAGAAAGGAACGAGACTCTAAAGTCGAAAAGTCGTCGAAATTTGAAGTAACTTTACGGGTCTTCATACCGGACTCTAAACTGCTCCAGAAAGAAGTCGATCGGGAAACTGCTATTCTGGTTTCAGGAGGAACCGAGACTCTAAACTGCTCCAGAAAGTCGATGGAAATTCTGAAGTAACTCGCGGTCCTTCATAGGAAGGAACTGCCTCAGAAACTGCTGAAAAAAATTCAGGACGAATAACTCGGTCGGTCTTCTAGGAGGAAGGAGACTCAGAGAAAAAGTCGATCGAGAAATTCTATGAAGTAACTCGGTCGGGTTTTCATAGGAGGAAACGGAGACTCTAAACTGTTCCAGAGAAAAAGTTGATCGGGAAATTCTATGAAGTAACTCGGTCGGGTCTTCATAGGTGGAACCGGAGACTCTAAACTGTTCTAGAGCAAAAGTCGATCTAGAAATTCTATGAAGTAACTCGGTCGGGTCTTCATAGGAGGAACCGAAGACTTTGAACTATCTCTGAGCAAAATTGTCTGCAACTCGAACGGGTCTTCTAAATCATTACAAATCACAAGTGAGCGATCTTATAATTTCAAGACCTAATCAATCGAGATTACGTGGACCTGAGGCTGGAATTCAAAAGGGATACTATACATATGATGCATTATTCATTTGGAGGCCTGTCCATTTAGAAGTCTTTATTTAAAATTCGCCTAGAATAATACATCCAGCTCGGAACTCAAGAATCTTACACAGCTTTCTATCCGGAGATCAGTTGAAATTATGCATTCTTTTGGAATTATGAAATCTACCAAATGTGGTCCGCAGGAGAATTCATCGGGACAGGGTTTAACTTCACAAGACAAACCAGGAATTCTCGCATAAAGCTTATACTCAACAAATCAAAAATATTTCAGAAGGGATATTCTCAAATCAGCACGATGAAGAAGCAAGTAAGTATCAAAATTTTCTTATACACTGCAAGTACTTAATTACACAAGCTTTAATTATACTTGTTTTTTCATTAGTAGCTCCTATAGTACAAGTTTTTTATAAATAATTTCTTTAAACATTTGGAAAGGGGCCTTTTAAATCCGCGGGCAGCTCTTCATTAAGCCTGTGGCGATTTATGAAAGAAAGGGGAGGTTCTTGGGGTAAATAACCACCCTCCCTTAATTGTTGAAGAACTCCCGATACAGAATGGTTTAGAGCACCTACTATCCTACGAAAAAATTCCCGAGCAAAGGCTGAAGACTTCAAATAAGCCTGACGCCATTCCTCCCACTGGTTCTTCTCTTGCTCCTTGTAACTTTGAAAATCAGCTTGTAGCTTGACGTTCTGATCTTTCAGAGCGTTCTTCTCTGATTTAAGCTGCTCCAATTCCTTTTGAAGCGATGACAATTCAATCTCTTGAGCTTTCCTTTGCTCTTGTTCCTGTAGGAGAGTGAAATCATGAGAGGCTAAGTCCTGAGCTTGGTCATAAAGACAGTCATTATAGAGCTTCTCTAATTTCTCTAAAATAAGGCTTTTTTGAGAAGCATCTGAAAGAGCTTTCTCTTTCAAAGCAATCTCTAGTCGAAGACCAGAGTGTAACCTCTCCACCTGTAATTCTAATGTCCTCCTATCAAGCTCTTTGTCTTTCAACAGTTGTTGACATTCCTCCAATTCTTGCTTCAAGGTTCCCAATTGTTGATTTTGCGAGGCCACCTTCTCTTGCAACTGAGCCATATCACTACTAGAAGAAGGCGAAGCAGCCTTCAATGTCTCCAGTTGAGCTTTCAACTTATTGTTCTCATGATCTTTAGCTGTAAGTAGTTGATCGATATGTAGACTTGTGGCGAGAAACTAAATAAGAGGACAATGTAAGTTAAAGATGAAGTTACAAAGCTAATAACACATAACTAGGAATACTTACAGCCACTGCCTGACGACTATGGCGATCCGCTCGATGTGGGAGACTAAGGCCTCGTAGTTGTTCATAACCCTGCATCCAAGATTCGGCCAATAAACCTTGCAGTTGCAAAGTGCCATAACCAGGAGGACTAGAAGGCTGTCCCAATTGGGAAGGTAAGCCCGCAGCCACTTTAAATAAAGGAGGGGGATTAGAGGAAGCCGGAGACGGAGAAGAAGAGGAGGCAATGGAAGGAAAAGGGATAGTAGAAGCAGGAGGAGCAGGGTAGGAACTAGATGGAATAGAAGGTAGCAATGTAGGAGGGGTTGTTGCAATTATGGAAACACTAACGGCTGAAGGGCTGACACTGGGAGAAGATCTCCGGCAAGGTGTTCGTTTTGCTCGAGGCCTATAAGCCAGGGGAGGCAAGGCCAATGCCAAAGATGTAGAAGGCACAGGAGGGATAACGGCCAGCTCAGAGGCAGAAGCAGGAGGAGCTGAAACAATAGAAGAAGAAGAGATAAGTAGACCGGGCCTCATCATCCGAAGAGTAGGATTGGAGATGATATTGGTGGGAGTCATCGGTGCCTTACCTCTCTCCAAAGAAATTGGCGCCAGAACAAGAGGAGCTTGTACAAAAGTACCAAAGAAATCGCCAAAGGGAGAATTCTTGGTGAGATTTGGCTTTTTTACTAAAGTAACAAAAGGCTCTTCTTCTTCCTCTTCCATGAGTGCGACACCCTCTGCTCGTCATTCTTCTTCGGAAAGCAAGCCCAAAGTAGAAGGATTAGGATCGGATTGGCGAGCCAACAACCATTTTTCTCCAAGATTATTGATAAAGGACTTGGTCATAGCAGAATTCCTGTACATAAAAGCCGGAAGAATAGCATCGGCTGAAAAACAAAGGATAAACATCATTATTATAGAGATATACTAATCAGCAAAGGCGAAGTAAAATAATTATACTCACCAAAAGAACTATCCAAAGGGGTGTTAATGTTGCTTATCCCGAAGGGAAACATTAAGCCCTCTTCAATTAAATGTGGCAAACTGAATTTCGCTCCTCGCAGTTTAGATAAAGCAGAAGCAACAGAGGGATCGTTAAGAAGATCATGACTATCCGGAAGTGGAGGTAAATCATGTATCCATTGGATATGGGGTGGGGGGGGGGGGGGGGGGGGAAGGAAGACGCATGTAGAAAAATTGACGATACCATTCACCTTGAGGAGGAATGCGGTTAAATAGAATGGCCTTGGGACGAGACTGAAACTTGAAAACGCCCACATCTACCCGGCGAGGAATGAAGAAGTGATGAAAAAGACGGGGAGACAACGGGAAATTTAGCTATTGATCCTAAACCCATTAGGAAGGAAAAGATTTGGAGGGAGTCGAGTCTTGTTCTTAGGATACCAACTGACATCCATGGCTTCAGAAAGGATGAAGGGAAATCTAACATGTAATGAGACTTGGCTTATATAGAAACTACATAGACTAAGATGAGTATGAGATAGAAAATCATATAGAAGAAAACTACTCAAAGACAACGATTAGAAAGCATGAGAGAAACCACGCAAGAGAAGAAACCGTCATAGGGAGAAGCAATCACAGAAAAAGGAATCAAGGAAGAAGACGAAAGATGAAGAAAAACAAGAGAAAACCTCGTAAGCCCTTATCTTTCTTTTTGCCTTGTGCTAAAACCCTTAAGATGAAACAGCAAAAGGGGGAAAAAGGTGCTTGGAGTATCAATTGTCATAAATAGGTAATAATATTAAAATCAGGAGAAAAAAGTGAAGTTAAAAAAACTACCTCGGAAACAGGTGTGAGTTTCCTCAGAAGTATTCTTAGAAAACCCTGACAAGGACAGATAGAAATTAGTACGATAAACTATAAGTTTGAGGTGTGGATATAATAAAATGGAGGTCAAGCGTCGGATAGTAATTAGTAAAATGGAAGTCAAGCGTCGGATAGAAGTTAATAAACAAAATCCGTAGATGAAAATCGGACGGTTTTGACAAACCAGCCGAACTAAAGATCGTTCAAAATATATCAACTAAAGGTTTATTATAGTAAGGCAAATAATATATGTTATGATAAAACCTAGTGAAACTCAATTACTATGCGGAAAAAAGACATATGAGGATACAAGGGTAAACCGGTCGAGTAAAACAAATCGACCAATATCATGGATAGCATGACTAAGCCGTGTTAAATTGGGCGGGATGTAACTAAGCTATAAAATATCGGGCGGTATTTATCAATCTTAATATATACCGGTCGATCATTAAGAAAAGACTCACAGGGAAATCTCGCGTTATGATAAACCAAATAACATTAGATACATTTATAGAAAACAGATATTTATCCTGAGAAAGAGTAAAATTTATAGCCCAAAAGGAGTAACCAAAGTCACATGAGCTTATCAGTACTGAATCGCAACAACTCGAACCTAAGTTAAAGTCAGCTTGGGGTACAGATCAGGAGGTTTGTTTTCAATTAGTTTACGTTTGTTTAAGAAATTAGGAGGAGGATCGCGAGATAAATAATGCTCTTCTTTTAATTGCTGAATCACCCCTTGAGCTCCTGCAGTAAAAGCGGATAGAATGGACCTCACGATCGGTTTGTTGAACTCGGGAGATTCAATCATGGCTGTGGCTCGCTCCTTATAACGAACATCCTCGCCCCCTTTGTAGACTACCAACGCTATCTGAAAGGTTTTTAATTCATCTTCTTTGGCAGAAGTCTCAACTTTAGCCGAATCAAGAGAGGTGGTCAAAGAGGCTACCTCATCCTCTTTCAGCTGTAAGGCTTTGAGCTTCTCAGTCAATTCCGCTTCATAATTAGCCTTTAGCTCTCCAAGCTTGGAAGTCAATTCTTGATTGAGGTCCGTAACCGATTTAAATTTTGCCTGAAGGTTTTCCATTTGTACTTCGAACTGTTTCTTGGCGGCAGTAGAAAACGCAGTAGAAGACAATTCAACAACCTCTTGCTTTAGCTTGTCATTCTCCGATCTCAACCTCTGGTTCTCAGTATATAGGTTGTGCAGTAGTCGAGAGATACCCATATTTTCTAGCCATCGTTGGAAATGTAATAAAAAGTCATAAGATAATAGTTGAGAAATAAAAAATAGGCGTTAATAAGCATACCTGATTCTCCTTGTGAGAGAAGCGATCGATCGCCTCAGCAATAGAAAGCTCCTCAAAAAGGGGACGAACTTCATCCCAAGAGCTGGCAAAAGAACCCCCTAATAATATAGGAAGAACAGGAATGACAGAAGAACCGGCCGAGAAGGAAGAAGTAGAAATAGAGGGGGGAGCAAAGACTAAGTAAGAGGAAGGCGAGGAAGGTAAAGACCCCGAAGTTGGTATAGATAAAGGGAAAGAAAAAGAAACATCTCCAGAGGCGCTGGCACTAGAGAAAGGCGAGGCAGGAAAGTTGAGAGAAGGATAGAGCTCCTCCAGTGTCGGCTCATCAGAAGGAAGACTACCCGAAGCAAAGCCTTCTAAAACCAACTCGTCAGCAGGAAGAATGAACCTCCTTTTTAAGGGAGGAGCCCTGGTTAGTTTGCATCCTGGACGCTTGCCTGCGGAGACTTCAGCTATCAATTTACCCGAGCTACCAAGAGAAGTGAGCTCGATTAAAGGAAGAGAGGTAGATGAGGAGACAGCAGCAACCACTGGAGAGGTAACAGTGGGTATAGGATGGGGAATGATCTCTACAGCAGGATCCTCAGGATAACCTTCAGGAGCCTCACGAGCCCCTGACGAGCTAGGTACTTCGGCTAAGGAAGCCGGCACTTCTTCATCAATCAGAGCATCATAAAAACTCTCCACTGTATAGAAAAGAAAAACAGTTTAAGTAGTTAAAAGCGAGAAGAAAAGAACAAGATGTTACCTAAGGAAATGGGGGTATCAGGTTTGACGGGGCTTAAACCAAATAGGTATAGAAGCTCGACCTTCAACCATTTCGGGATCGAGAGTCGGTGATCTAATAATTTCTCACAATAAACAGGAAAAGAGGGAAGAAGATGAAATTCTCTAACGTCAGGCAAAGGAGGCAAGAAAGATTTCCAAGCATGAGACCAAGGAATAGGCCCCGGAAATTTTAAGAAGAAAAAACGAGATTTCCAGGCTTTGAGAGACGACGACATATCTCCAAAAAGGACCATTTTAGTGCGCGACTGGAATAAGAAGACACTAGGTTCCGAGTACTTTGGATAGGAAAACATGAAGAAATTTTGAGGAGTAGGAGGAATATCTCGTAGACGAAACAACATGTAAGTACCGCACAGATAACGAAATGCATTAGGGGCAAACTGCTGCAAAGGAATATCAAAATACCGACTTATCTCAATCAAGAAAGGAGGAATGGGGAATCTTAGGCCCCCTATCAACTGATCCCTGAAAAAAGTCACGCAGTTATCAGGAGGATGATGAGGTCGATCATTCGGTGTTGGGATTATGATTCTATATTCCTTAGGAATTTCATATTGATGACGGATGGATAATCTAGCATTCTTATTAAAGATAGAAGACATATGAACATACCAAGGAGCAATTGCTTCCTCAGCCATGGAAAAAGGTATAGGCTAGGGAAACAATAGATTACTTACTGGAGCCAAGAAAGAGGATCATCAAGAAACGGTGAGCTCAAGATCTGGTCGAAGGCAGCAACAGGAAAAGAACTCTAGAGAAGAACAAAGGAAGGATGAGGTTTAAAAAAGGAGACGAAGGGTTTAGGGTTTGAAAAACGCACGACGGTCGTCAGATTATGACGTTGGTAGCTCAGAAGACGCTGAGGATCACAATAGAAAGGCAAAAGGCCTATGTGACGTGGTGATCAGAAAAGGTATGTGTCAGGTCATCAAAAAAAAAAAGAGGGGCATTTATATCAGATGTGACGAATCGGATCGCGATGGGGTTGGTAGTGCCTCGAACATTCTCTCACCCGAAGGAGAGCTAATCACCAGTTCAGAAATCTCGAAAGAAGACGTGACCGACTGGGCATAATAAAATAGAAAGGACTGAGCTTTTTGACCAAACCCAGGCTATAGACAAAAACATTTTAAGGATAGAAATTTAGGAGAATAACAAATTTTTAAATTATCCTTATAAAACACGACTTAGTGTTTGTCGAAATAAATTTATATTGACGGGGGAAGCTGTGGTTATGTTAGATAAGTATGATATTGACTTCAGTCAATAAGACAACATCAGTTGGTATAACATTGGTTATAATATCAAACTATACTAACAATTAAGATAGCCTTAGCTATGATAAATGACATATAGGATACATGAAGGAATGATGAACATAACACCACATTGTAAATAATAGAAGGATTCGATAGAATCCTTTGATTAGATACAAAAGTTTATTTTTACACTTAGAATCTGATCAAATACATAGCATTACATTTCCCCCAGGAACAGCAAACCTCAAATGGATAACAAATATTACAAGCATAAACTCTTAGAGCACTTAGAAAATTTCAGTCCCACCGGATTCAAACTTACCATGGAGCAGAGATGGAACCAGCCCACTTCGTCCGAGCTTGCCAAGGCACATAAGAGGCATATTTTGCCCAGGACGAAGAAAGCAACAAAAGACAAAAGCTCAAGGGCGATGAGACGGGGAAACATTGATTCATTCCATAATGGAAAAATAAATGTAAAAACCACTTCCCCTCTCAAGCCGTATGAGCTCAGCTAGTGGAGCAACCAATCTTAGCCCAAGGGTAACATGTGCTGTGCCCTTCACACAACACCCATGGGTCATTTGGCTGCCCCTCTTTAAGTAGTAAAAATTTCTCTGAAGTTTCTTGGGTCCTTCAGAGCACCTACATCTTTGGATAGAAGATCTGAACTGTGAAGCTTCCTCTCTTAAGACGATCCCTTGAACCCCTGAAGTAGCCGGAGCAAAAATTCCAATAAACTCATATATAGATCTCACCTTGTCCAACAAGAGTTGCCCCCAAAAAGGAAGATCCACTACCATGGCCTTAGTAATAAAAGGTGGCAAGGAAGGAAAAGAACTGAGAGGGGTTGCGGGTGAAGAGAAGGTTGTAGCCCTATTTAAAGGAGAAAAAGGCTCACAGGATTGCTATACTTAATTTATCAAGACAGTGGTATACAAAATCTGTGAGGTCATTTCAAAATCTGGAGCAGAGTCACGGGTAGGAAAAGACAGGACCATACTTATGTCTAGTCAGTCGTTTACACCTCCTTCGACTAGAATTGAAGGGAAGGCTAGTGATATGGGTTAGGTTTTTTGGGTCTCCCGATGAGGAAAGAAAAGGAAGAAAGAAAAACAAAAAATATAGGATAATATTGGTCGGAACCTGCCCCCATGATGAAGGTAGGGTAATATCGGCCGGAACATACCTTCAGGAAGGAGATAGGCTAATATCGGTCGAGATATACTTCCTAGGTAGAGTTAGGCTAATATCGGTCGGAACATGCCTCCATGATGAAGGTAGGGTAATATCGTCCGGGACATACCTTCGGGAAGGAGATAGGCTAATATCGGTCGAGATATACTTCCCAGCCAGAGTTAGGCTAATATTGGTCGGAACATGCCCCTATAATGAAGGTAGGGTAATATCGGCCGGTACATACCTTCAGGAAGGAGATAGGCTAATATTGGCCGAAATATACTTCCCAGGCAGAGTTAGGCTAATATCGGTCGGAACATGCCACTATGATGAAGGTAGGGTAATATCGGCCGGGACATACCTTCAGGAAGGAGATAGGCTAATATTGGCCGAAATATACTTCCTAGGCAGAGTTAGGCTAATATCGGTCGGGACACACCATTAAGGCGGAACTAAGCTAATATCAGCCAAGACATACTTCCTAAGCAGAGCTAGGCTAATATCAGTCGGGACATACTGCTAGGATGGAAATAGGCTAATATCGGCCTAGATATGCCTCCTAAGCAAATCTAGGTTAATATCGGCCGGGACATATCGCGGGGATGAAGTTAGGTTAATATCGGCCAAGACATGCCTCCTAGATAAAACTAGGCTAATATCGACCGACATATAAGAGATAAGTCTATATTGACCAAAATATACCTCCTAGAAAAAGACCAGTCTATTGACCAAAAAAACACTTGAGAGAATATATGGACTTCCATAGATATAAAGAATCCTGGTAGATGGAGTTAATTACAACAGAAGGGATGAAATGATAGAGATATTTATAATATGTAAATATATGACAGAAAGTATATTTTGGTGGGAAATGTGGTTGTATATTATTTTGCAGGTGCTAAACGACAAAGAAGGTACATCTGGGGTACAAAAGAGATTCTTTAACAAGTAATTCATGACAAGTACACAGATGACGTCATCTCATAACAAACTTTAACAAACCGGGGTCCACTTCATGACTACGGAGGTTATATGAAGTGGTATAAAAGGGGGAATTGTAACACCCACTAAGATTGTAAGATAAATAAGAGAATGATGAATTTGCCTTAGAAAAATATTAGTAGAATGTTGAACCAAAAAGAAATAAAAAGAAATAAAAATAGGGAGTTGTCAAGGATTGAACCTTGAACCTCTCATGATGTAAATAATAGGATTAAGGAGTAATGACCAGTTGGGATAGAAATTAGATATTGATAGCAAAGGAGGGAAACTCATGATAAGGGTGAGAGTAAAAGCTAGCCAAAAGAAAACAAGAAAAGAGCAAGAGAAAGGCAACTTGCCTTCCTTCTTTCTCTCCCTCTTTCTCTCTTCTTTTGCCGAGATTTAAAGAGGAAATTAACGGGATTCATTCCCCTTTGTTCTCATCATAAATGATGAGAATAAATTAGAAAATAAAATAAATAAAAGAAAAATAGAAAATGGGTTAAGGGAGAAGGAAAGCAAAAACCAATTTTGCTACCTCTTCCCCCTTAACATAAAAGGGAGCAAGAAAAGAGAAGAATTCTAATTTTTCTCTCATTTCTCTCATTCTTCCCTCTCCCTCACCGAGAACCCCAGCCCCCTCTCCTCCATCTTCGGCCCCAAGCCAAGGTTTTCTCCTAAGAAAGCCTAAGATACAAGGAGGACTTAGCAAGAGAATCAAGGGAAGGGAACTAGAAGAAGAGGCTACTTCTTCCATCACCACACCTTAGATCCACAAGCGAAAAGGATGTAAGCTTCCCCTCACCTGTGGTACAAGGCTTTTTATGTGATTTTCAGATATTATGAGGATTAGAAAACCTAGAATAGAATTTAAGAAAAATTTGGCCAAAGAAGAGTTTTCAAATCTTGGAAGGTTTAAACAAGTCCTCATTTCATGATATTTTTCTATGCTATGTAGGAAGGTTTTTCCTTCATGTTTTTATACCTATATGATGCTTGGTCAGAGGAGTACCTAACCCTAGAATTTTGACCAAAAATATTTTAAAGAGGTTAGGGAAATCATGGTTTAACCAAACTAGTATAAGATTCCCTCCATGAATTACTAAGGGTCTTTTATTGGTTTTTCTTGCTTGAAAGTTACTTGGAACCAAAAGAAATCCACTCATATATTTCGGCCAAGAAAAGATCTTAGGGTTAGGAAGACCTTTAAATTTAAGTAACCATGTTTATATGATAGAATATAGAGTTCTCTTAAAGAATTGCATGTTGAATATTGCTAGAAATTCATGAACTCTTCATTAAGATTTTCGGCCATGATAAGATGGATAGCTTAGAAAAGCTTAAAAAAAATTTTAACATGCTCAAGACCTCTGTGATATTAAGATATGAAAGTTGTTTAATGCTCTCATGCTTAATTAGGGTATAGAGAATTTAGTTACATGATATATGACATGTAAGATCACAAGGGTCCTAGCTTGTTTATGAACCAAATTTGTATATGATGTTCTTAGTAATTTTTGCCATGAAACTTACTTAGGTTTTCCATGCTTTGGGCCACTTAAAACCTAGTTTAGAGATTGGTAGGTTTCGGCCATGAGGAAAAATAAAAGAAAAAGGAAAGAAACCTAGGAAGCCTAAGACACAATTCACATGTATGTTTATTATGCTTGTCTTTATACATGCTATGAAACTTGTATGATTTCCTAAGCTTTTAGGCTATTTGAAGCAAATTTAAACACTGATGAGTCTCGGCCAAGTAGGGTTTAAATGACCTAGAGGCCTTAGAATTGAAACCAATTGTGTTAAAAATGCTTCTTATGGAAATATGATAATATGTTGATTGTGTCACATGCTTGTATAATTTTTCCATGACCTAAATGGACCATTGTATGTTTCGGCCATGAAGGTATAGATGCCCTAGAAACCCTAGAACAAAAATTAAATATGCTCATGTCACTCTACATGAAATATGATAAGTAGAAAGCCAAAGTTCTCATGCTATATGTTGTTTAATGACCTAAAATGAGGCTAGGGTAAGTTTCGGCCATACCCATTGTATGATGCCTTATTATGAATTTATACATGATGTTAATTCAAGTTCACATGCTTGTATGCTTGCTTTTAGCCCTAATGAATACTTGTTAAATTTCGGCCATGACATATGTTAAGGGCTTGAAGAACTTAGGAACTAGCTCAAATATGCTTACTATGTTACTTGGAAAAAAATGCTATAAATATGGTTTAAGGTTTCCATGCTTTCATGACATTTGGGACCTTGTTTCACACCTGATAGGGTTCGGCCACATGAAGTTTAGGGACTTGGAGAACTTAGAAACCAAGTTAATCATGCTTATAATGCTTCCTATGAAATTGATGTGATGATAATTTAGGTTCCACATGCTTGGAGGTTGTTTTACCTAAATTGAGATCTAAGGGGTTCGCCATGATAAGAACCCAAGGGATTAGGAAGCTTAGAACCCAAGCTAACTATGTTACCATGTTTCTTATGATAGTATAATCACATGATATACCCTTACGCTTAAACATGTAAGCTTGTGATTTATACTTTCCATGATATGCTATGTGGATAGAAATATGCATGCTTTGATGATATGCTATGTGCTTAAAATATGCATGCTTTTATGATATGCTATGTGGATAGAAATATGCATGCTTTGATGATATGCTATGTGCTTAAAATATGCATGCTTTCATGATATGCTATGTGGATAGAAATATGCATGCTTTGATGATATGCTATGTGCCTAAAATATGCATGCTCTCATGATATGCCATGTGGTAAAAATATGCATGTTTTTATGACATGATGTATGCCTAAGTGATGCATACTTTTTATGACATGATGTATGCCTAAGTGATGCATACTTTTTATGACATGATGTATGCCTAAGTGATGCATACTTTTTATGACATGATATATGCCTAAGTGATGCATACCATTTATGATATGATGTATGCCTAAGTGATGCATACTTTTATGACATAATGTATGCCTAAGTGATGCATACTTCTATGATATGCTATGTGACTAAATGATGCATTTTTATACATGCTACTTTACTTTGTAAGGCTTGTACCAAGGGCGGGCTCCTAATCAGCCCCTAGGCCTTTGGCTGTGTGATCCAGGCTAGTAAAAACAAAGGGATGGGCTCCTTAGTACGCCCTAGGTCTATGGCTGTGTGATCCGGACCTAGTTCCTAGTATGATTCAAGACTTGCTACCTTGAATATACTTAGGAAGCGCGCATATCTACGTGATTTATCTATGTGTGGTACAAGCCGGGGCCCTGATTATGTTGATATTATGTTCAAGTATATATGTAAGAAGAAATGGTTTTAAAGATCATGAGACATACACATGTTTTTCGGATACATGTTTTCAAAATCATATTGCATATACCTTATGATCATGTTGTGATGATGCTATGATTTATGATATGCCATGATTAGATATGATTATGTTATGTTTCATGCTATGCTTTAAGAGCTTGATATGTCATGCCACCTTATGATGATACTATGATATGCCATGATTAGATATGATTATGTTATGTTTCATGCTATGCTTTAAGAGATGATATGCCATGACTAGTTATGATTTTGTTATGTTGCATGATATGCTTAAAGAGTATGATATGTTATGCCATGACTAGTTGAGATCATGTTATGTTGAGACATTCTTTGATCATGTGATGATTTTCGGTTTTAGTGAGTAGGAAAGGAACTTACTGAGCCATGAGTGCTCATAGCTTACTTTCCTTGTACCACAGATAAAGGAAAAAGCTGGATGAGCTAGAGGAGCAGCAGGAGGGGCAAGGAGATGTGTGTGGCGGTGGCTAGGCAACCAAATAAGAACCTGCTTTAAAACTTTTAAAGAACTACTCTTTGGTATTATGAATTGTAGTACTATATGTGAGACTTGATGTTATGTTTCTACTAAATTTGTTATCATGTTATTGAGGCCATGATAGAGTAGTTCGGATTTGATAAAAAGGAAAACAAAAGAAAAGTTTTTTTTTATTAAACTAAGAAAATTATTTTAAGTCTTCCGCTGTAATATGTACGTAGAGTATCGTAGCCCCGTCCCTTAGGGTTAGCAGGGAGGGCGGGCGTTACAGGAATCCTCTCCGTTGGCAAGGTAAGTTCACAAGTTCATATCATTGCACACATTCATAACCCTAATTGGCAGCTACTGTTCATCTTCTTCCTCCTTTTTCTTCCACACCGAGAGAGATCACTGACTTGAGCGTCAGAGGGCCTAGCCAGGGATTCCCACCCCGGTCTTAGGTCACTGACGATAGTGTTGGTTGGTCTCTTGTGCGCAGGAAGTCTTGGAAGCTTTGGATCGGGGTTTTTTCTCTTCAGATCTGGTTTCTTTCTTCGTCATCAGGCCTTCATACGAGGAAAGCCTCTAGTGACTCTACTTTTTCCCGATCCGCTTTGGGTTTCTCGGATTGGTATTCGGCAGACTTTACTCTTCATCAGCACGGTGGGTTGCTTTCTTCCGGATCTCCGTCGTGTTCAGCTTCTCAGACAGGATCAGATAACATTAAAAAAAATTTCTATGCATTTATTTATTTATTTTATTCTAATGCTTTTATCTGAAAATTTTAAAATTCCATTTTACTTTATCATAATTTCTTAACTTTGAAGCAAGAAAATTTGAACATGTAGAAATTTGTACAAATTGTAGCAGGTCATTTTCTATTGTATTTTGAATTTCTAATTCGCAAAAATATTTTGATAGTATAAATTCTAACTAAATAAAATTTTTCGACAATATAATTTGTAAAATTTCTTTCGACAATATTTTTAACTTGCAAAATTCTTTTGTCAAAATATTTTGTAATTTGCAAAAATCTTTTGGCAATATTTCTGATTTGCAAAATTCTTTTGACAAAATAATTTGTAATTCATAAGAATCTTTCGTCAAAGCATTTTGCGATTCGAAGAATTCTTTTGATAATATTTCTAATTTGCATAATTCTTTCGAAAAAATGTTTTGTACTTCACAAAAGTCTTTCGGCAAAATTTCTAACTTGCAAAATTCTTTTGTCAAAATATTTTGTAATTTGCAAGAATCTTTCAAAATGATTGGTAAACCGAAACACTTTTTCGATAATTCAATTTTTAAATCACAAAAATCTTCAGGTAGCTTTTCTATTGAATTAACTAATTGTTCAGAGGGTAGAGGTCATACCTTACTTACCTCGTCGGCCGTTGGTTCTCCCCCTGTTGAATTACTTTCTTTCGAAGATTCTCCCCCTCCATCGATGCTCATTGAAGAAGGGCTTTCTGTGTCCTTGGGATGAACTTCGACTGTTTTTCCAATTTCTTCATTCTCGGACTGTTCTGTTGGCGGCTTGGTGTCCATTAAGTTGTCGGCTTCCAAAGGTTCTTCGTAGAGCTTCAAGAACTTCTCCCAAAGTTCTTTTGCGCTTTTGTATTCTCCGACTCTAACGAGATCTTCATTTGGTATTACGGTTAGAATGTGAAATTCTGCCCAACCGTTTGCCATTGACTCGTCACGTTGCTTCTTGTTCCAGAAGCGTAGATCGAGTTCTTCTCCATTCGTTGTCTTTGGTGCTTCATAACCATATTTCAATATTAAAGAAATATCAAAATCTAAATTTAAATATACCTCCATTTTTTGTTTCCAAACAGCAAACTCCCCCTCGAATGTAGGTGGGTAGACGCTATCTCCGGCCATCGTTTTGTTGCTTCAGACGGCGGTTAGTCCTCCTGAAGCGCCTCGGCTCTGATACCACTTGTAGGATCGTTGCGGTCGGCTAGAAGGGGGTTGTTGGATAGTCCTGCAAAATAAAAAAACGAACAACCCTTTCTCGAACTCTTTAAGCTAACACTTGTATAAATAAAGCAAAGCATTAAATTAAGAATATAAAGAACGAGGCACAAGTATTTACTTGGTGACAACAGATGTGGTTGTTAATCCTGTTAGGACCAAAAGTAGCTAGAGGGGGGGGGGGGGGGGGGGAATAGCTCGTCGCGTTCGCTCGGTGCTTGGCGTTGCTCGGCGTTGCTTGGCGTTGCTTGTTTCTTCAAGAATATGCAGCGGAAAATACAGAAACAAATACAACCACGCTAACACTAGGATTTTACTTGGTATCCACCTCCAAAGGAGGTGACTAATCCAAGGATCCACACCACGCACGCACCCTCCACTATGAAACACTCCTTTTCGGTAACTACCGAGGGCGGAGAAGCCCTACAAGACTCTCGGTACAAGAAGAAGGAAAGGAAACAAAATACAAGCACAAAGCTTACAATGAATGCAGAAAACCCTAACCCTAGCTTCTCTTCTTGCCTTTGATCCGCCTCTTGACTCGGAGAGCTTCCAAGAACCTTCAAGAACTGGCGATCACGAGCTTTGAGAGCGCTGTGGAGGAGCTGGCGAAAATCTGAGATGAAACGGTGAAGAGATGCCGAAGGAATCGCACGCTAACAGCTATAAACGACGCCAACGGTCGAATCCCAATCGATTGGATTGCTCCCAATCGATCGGGGAGGCTTTGGATCGATCCACGGATCGATCCAGAGCGCCTCTGTGCTCTGGAAACATGCCTGGATCGATCCACGGATCAATCCAGCGCTTATCGCGCGAAGCAGCAGCGTCCCAATCGATCCACTAATCGATTGGGACCTCTGGATCGATCCAGAGGGGTTCTGTTCGCGGGGACTCACCGGATCGATCGGCGGATCGATTCAAATCTTCTGGATCGATCCACTGATCGATTCAGATCTGCTGGATCGATCCACGAATCAATCCAAAGCTGCTGGATCAATCCACGGATCAATCCAAACCTGCTGGATCAATCCACGGATCAATCCAAACCTGCTGGATCAATCCACGGATCAATCCAAACCTTGGTTTTTGCCCAAAACCAAGTCCAAAGCCCCCTAAACCAACATCTAGTCAACCATGACTTGTTGGTACATAAGACCTAGCATCCGGTCACCCTTGACCAGCTAGGACTCTCTCACCAAGTGTCTGGTCAATCCCTTTGACCCACTTGGACTTTTCTCTTCTTGCCAAGTATCCGGTCAGTCCCTCTGACCTACTTGGACTTTTCTTTCTTGTGCCAAGTATCCGGTCAATCCCTTTGACCTACTTGGACTCTCACCAGATGTCTTGTCAACCTTGACCCATCTGGATTTCTCTTGCCTGGCTTCACTCACCAGGACTTTTCCAATTGCCTAGCTTCACTCACTAGGTCTTTCACAATTGCCTAGCTTCACTCACTGGGTTTTTCACCTGGCTTCACTCACTAGGACTTCCCACCTGCCTAGCTTCACTCACTAGGTCTTTCAAGATTGCCTAGCTTCACTCACTAGGACTTCCCAGTCAAGTATCCGGTCATCCTTGACCTACTTGACTCTTCTTCAATCAACCTTGCATTGTCAAACATCGAAACCCAAACCAAGATTCAAGCTTGGTCAACCAGGTCAACCTTGACCTGAGGGATGTTGCACCAACAATCTCCCCCTTTTTGATGTTTGACAATACCAACACTATCACTTACAATACCACATGTAAGTTAGGCTAATCCCATAGCCTAAACCTTCTTCATGCCACTAGGTAATGAATACATAAGTTAAGCCCTTCATTCTCCCCCTAAGAGGGCAAACTCCCTCTAGGTAATGAAAGCCTAACTTACTCCCTTTCATTCTCCCCCTATTGGCACACATCAAACCATCTTTGAGCACACATCAACCCGTGCCTCAATTTTGGGCACTCTTCAACAAATGCCCCATTGTTGAAAACTCTCCCCCTGAAGAGTTGCTCATCGTTGTTCACAACTTCACTCGTTGTGACCAACACGATAATGAAGGTCCCATACCCTTCATTAACCTTAACCCTACATTCTCCCCCAATGTAGGCAAATGCCCATCCTTGAGCATTATCCACTTGAAGCAACTTGAACAATGAGGATATCCACTCCCCATTAAAGTTCAAACGCTCAACCTTGAGCATGTTCTTAACGGAAGGTTAACCACCTTCCAAGGTTCATGAAAAGTAATTTTTATGTCTTTAAAGAGTCCCTCCCCCTAAAGACATGGTGGTTACTTCTGTCATTGCACCAACAATGACTTGGACTCCCTAAAACTTTAGGAAACCCAAATTTTAGAAGTTTTGAGGTTCAAATATTCAAAATTTGAAACAAACCTCAACCTAAACTTCAACTTAGCCTTCCTTAACCAATCCATCCTTGTTTTCAACATGAAAACACCCTCTAAAGGTATACAAACGTGTCTTGAGGGGTTAGGAATGGTTACATTGACTAAAATAGGTTTAGAGTGCTGAAATCAGACCTTCCCAGCCAAAATCAGCGTCCTGGATCGATTGGAGTTGGGTTCCAATCGATTCAACCTATTTGAATCGATCCACTGATCGATTCAGGATGTGTGGATCGATCGGCTGATCGATCCAGCGAGATTCTGCTCGCGAGAATTGCCTTCTGAATCGATCCACTGATCGATTCAGGCACTCCAATCGATCCATGGATCGATTGGAGCTCTGATAGTTGCTGAAATTCAAAATCAGCCAACTTCAGAAATCCCTAAAAAATTCTACAAAAATCTAAAAATTATGAAATTTCGTGTAGGCATTATTTAGGGCATATACTATCAAGGAAAAATAGTTTTCTATGAAAATACCTTATATTTTCAAAGATTGACACAAACTTGAAAGCTTGCTAAAACTTTAGCGTTTTCTTCAAGTTTGTGTCTAACTATTCAATGGTGATTACTATCAAAAGATAGCCTTCACCAAGGTTTTCCAAAAGCATTTTGAAATAATTTTCAAAGCCAATATCCCATCACATTCCTTGGGCTTAATGCACATGACTTGTACATTAGCTTTCCCAATGATGGGAAAACACATAACTATGTGTTTTGATGAACCTAAAACTCAAAAGAATGCACTAAATCAACATGTTGAGTTTTGTTCATCATCCTAACATCTCACTTGTATCTAATGTGCACTAAAACACATACAAGTCACCTTATAGTCCTTGTGAGATGTGAGATTTTAGTTTTGCCCTATTCTAGGGATCATGCATATCTATCTAGGCATTTTTAGAGATATTAGACATCCACCTAGGATGTCACTCGTTAATAAGTGTTGTTAAATGCCATTTGTCCTTAATTACAAGGAATTAAACTTAATGCATGATAATGTTATGGCATACATCAAAATGAAATACTTTTCAAAAGAAAATATCCTATAACTACATGATGTATGAATGTCATGACATTGTATTTTTGTATTTTTTTTTTCAAAATAAAACATGAATGCAAAAATAGACTTGATGTCATGGCATATGATGGGCAAACAATCATGGCAAGATTTAGCATTAATAAAATATACCTAAATTAACTATCTAAGTATCCTTAAAACCTTAGCTAAACTTACAACTTAAACCTAGATTGCCCTAAAGTGCTTCAAGAAAATGCCAAAGCCTAAGTTTGTATTTCTAATTCCCTTGATTAATTTATGCCAATTGAAATTAAGCATATTCCTCAAATGTTGGCATATTCCATTTTTCCACAAGAGTAGCACTTTTAAATTAAGGCCCGGATTGCCTTAAATTGCCTAAGAACATACCAAAATCCCAACTTGATAGTTCTTATGAATTTCCCAATATGTGCCATTTAAGATTAAAATCAATTCTTCCACCATTAGGCACATTTTACTCTTTCAAGGAGTAAATAATAATTCCATTTCATTTTCAAAGGTTAACACAACCTTGAAAATGCTCCTTGAGTGTCAATTTCCTCAAAGTTGGGTTAACTACCCTTCTGATCGGAGTTGACACTCTCTAACCCATCTATGGGGTAGAGAAGATGCTCCTAGGAACCCAAAACCTATTGGTGCTCCTTGGATGCTCTAGGTATTCACTAGGGATAACCTCCCTAGATACCTTCCTAGTGACCTTGTTTTGCTTCTTAGAAGCCTTGGTCACTTTTTCTAGGTCAACTCTAGGGATTTCTTCCCTTGTGACCTTCTTTGTGACCTTCTTTGACTTCTTAGAAGTCTTAGTCACATTTGTTGCAAAAATACTCTTAGGGATGACTTCTCTAGTATTTTTGACTTGACCACGAGACCTAGGGTTTGTTCCATAACTATATGGAACCCTATGGTAAGAGGGCACATCCTTCTTAGCCTTGGGTTTGTATCCCAAACCTCTATGGCCATTAGATGACCTATGTGCTCCCAGACCTAGGCTATGCTCATTTTGCCCTTTTAAGATATTTTCCATACTTTTTAGGGTCTTTTCCATTTTATCAAGTCTTGACCTCAAGACTTGATTTTCTCTCACTAAGTCCTTAGTATTTGACCCATGAGCATTTTTGTTTCTAGGCTTGTATCTAAAATCCTTAGAGTTTTCGCTTAGATTTTTACCTACAATCCTAGCCTTAGGTGTAGTAGTTTTAGCATGAAAAGCTATATGTTTTTCTTTAACGCTATCATGCTTTCTATTTTCATGGTAAATAGCATTAAAATGATATAAATTTGAACTATCATGCTTTTTACCATAATGTAAAGGAGTAGGCTCAATAAATGTTACCTTCTTCTTTACCTTAGAGACTCCCCCTTGACTAGAGCTTCCTCCATGAGCCTTGACCACCTTCTTCCCCTTAGGGCATTGACTTCGGTAATGCCCCTTTTGATTGCAAGAGAAGCACACGATGTGCTCCTTGCTCTTCTTTGTTCCGGGGATGGTCTCCTTGGGCTTCTCCTTGCCCTTTTGTGCCACTTGGCCCTTCTTCTTGGCCAATTTAGGGCATTTGCTCTTGTAGTGCCCACTTTCCCTACACTCAAAACATATTATATGATTTTTATTTTTAATTGAAACATTTATACCTTCTTGTATAGGGATGACACTTGCTCCTCCATTTGATATTTCTTGAATTTCGGAGGTGGCACCATCTTCTTCTTCTTCACTTGACCCGGATGTAGAAGCTTCTCCTTCTTCTTGATCCGGCGTCACCAAGGATTGCTCCCCCTCAATCCTAGAGGTGGAGGCTTCATCATCTTGAACATGAAACAAGGAGTATGCTCCCTCCTTGTTCCCTTCGTTGCATTCCCTTGAGGATGAAGCTTCTTGGATTTCCTCTTCTTCGGAGGTTGAGCATCTCTCAACCTCGGAGTCCTCCTCTTGGTCTTGCTCCAAAGAGTCACCCTCTCTGGATTCTTCATGATCTTGTACAGTGGAGGGGATCTCTTCATGAAGCTTAGCCAATTTGCTCCAAAGTTCCTTTGCATCTTCAAATTCTCCAATTTTGCAAAGAATGGTGCTTGGCAATAAATTGACCAAAAGCTTGGTCACTTTGTCATTTGCCTCGCACCTTTGGACTTGCTCCGGGCTCCATTTGCTTTTCTTTAGAACTTTGCCCTTTGAATTTCTTGGAGCCTTGAAGCATTCCATTAGAGCAAACCATTGCTCTATCTCCATCATAAGAAAATTTTCGATTCTTGATTTCCAAGAATCGAAACTCGTAGAAGTGTATGGTGGAGCCACCCTTGTGTCAAATCCAAGCCCATCTTGGAATTGCATCTTGAAGTTGAGCTAGATAAAGTCTTGAACTTGAAGAATTTGCTCCAACTTCTTCACCCTCTAGCTTTTCTTGATATGTTTGCCCCTTCCGGCGGTGATTCCGGTGAAGAGCAACCTCGCTCTGATACCACTTGTTAGGACCAAAAGTAGCTAGAGGGGGGGGGGGTGAATAGCTCGTCGCGTTCGCTCGGTGCTTGGTGTTGCTCGGCGTTGCTTGGTGTTGCTTGTTTCTTCAAGAATATGCAGCGGAAAATACAGAAACAAATACAACCACGCTAACACTAGGATTTTACTTGGTATCCACCTCCAAAGGAAGTGACTAATCCAAGGATCCACACCACGCACGCACCCTCCACTATGAAACACTCCTTTTCGGTAACTACCGAGGGCGGAGAAGCCCTACAAGACTCTCAGTACAAGAAGAAGGAAAGGGAAACAAAATACAAGCACAAAGCTTACAATGAATGCAGAAAACCCTAACCCTAGCTTCTCTTCTTGCCTTTGATCCGCCTCTTGACTCGGAGAGCTTCCAAGAACCTTCAAGAACTGGCGATCACGAGCTTTGAGAGTGCTGTGGAGGAGCTGGCGAAGATCTGAGATGAAACGGTGAAGAGATGCCGAAGGAATCGCACGCCAACAGCTATAAACGACGCCAACGGTCGAATCCCAATCGATTGGATTGCTCCCAATCGATCGGGGAGGCTTTGGATCGATCCACGGATCGATCCAGAGCGCCTCTATGCTCTGGAAACATGCCTGGATCGATCCACGGATCAATCCAGCGCTTATCGCGCGAAGCAGCAGCGTCCCAATCGATCCACTGATCGATTGGGACCTCTGGATCGATCCACGGATCGATCCAGAGGGTTTCTGTTCGCGGGGACTCACCGGATCGATCGGAGGATCGATTCAAATCTTCTGGATCGATCCACTGATCGATTCAGATTTGCTGGATCGATCCACGGATCAATCCAAAGCTGCTGGATCAATCCACGGATTAATCCAAACCTGCTGGATCAATCCAAACCTTAGTTTTTGCCCAAAACCAAGTCCAAAGCCCCCTAAACCAACATCTAGTCAACCATGACTTGTTGGTACATAAGACCTAGCATCCGGTCACCCTTGACCAGCTAGGACTCTCTCACCAAGTGTCTGGTCAATCCCTTTGACCCACTTGGACTTTTCTCTTCTTGCCAAGTATCCGGTCAGTCCCTCTGACCTACTTGGACTTTTCTTTCTCGTGCCAAGTATCCGGTCAATCCCTTTGACCTACTTGGACTCTCACCAAATGTCTGGTCAACCTTGACCCATCTGGATTTCTCTTGCCTGGCTTCACTCACCAGGACTTTTCCAATTGCCTAGCTTCACTCACTAGGTCTTTCACCTGGCTTCACTCACCAGGATTTTCCTCCTGCCTAGCTTCACTCACTAGGACTTCCCAATTGCCTAGCTTCACTCACTAGGTCTTTCACCTGGCTTCACTCACCAGGATTTTCCTCCTGCCTAACTTCACTCACTAGGACTTCCCAGTCAAGTATCCGGTCATCCTTGACCTACTTGACTCTTATTCAATCAACCTTGCATTGTCAAACATCGAAACCCAAACCAAGATTCAAGCTTGGTCAACCAGGTCAACCTTGACCTAAGGGATGTTGCACCAACAAATCCAAGGAAGTTGAAGCACTAAATACTCCTTCAGGCAGAGAAGCCTCTTACAACGTTGAAGCGTAGAAAAAAGAAGCTTTAACTACAACTCTAAATCACACAAGCGTTAGAATTACAAGAAATGAGTTCGTTGAAAAGCTTCTAGACCAAGGATATATTTATAGCCTTGGTCGGGGTGCCCCGAAGGATTCCGGGCGCCCTGGGGGGGATAAATTTTATCTCCCAACGTTCAGATCGAGATAAATCTCGATCCGGTCAACATTCAAGGTCCGAGCGCCCGAAAGCATTCCAGGTGCCCCAGAGTCCAAAGTCAACAGGAGTTGACTTTTTCATCCGGGACCTCTTCTTTGGTTCAGTCCCGCCTCGGTCCGGTTCTTCTACTCCGGATCTGCTTGCTTGGGTGATCTCTGCCATCCTGAAAAGGGCTCACCTGAACCCAAGTTCCGGTATTCTCGAGTAGGCTTCCCTCCGGCTTCTCGTCCCTCGGAATCGCCGCGTGTTTCCTTCTCGTCTACCAGCGTACTCATCCGCAGTCTTTGTCCCTCGGTCGCACCCCGTGCCGACCTTCTCGCTACCTGCGTCTCTTGCTCCCTGAGCAATCTTCCGCTCCGATTTTCATCCCTCGGAACCACCGCACGCTTCCTTCTCGCCCGCCGGTGTACTCTTCCGCAACACCTCGTCCCCCTGACGCACCGCGTGCCATCCTTCTCGCTAGCTGCATCTTCCTCTCGAGTACCTATGCTCCTAAGCTTCTGCACACTTAAACACAAGGTTAGAAACACACAAGACCTAACTTAACTTGTTGATCATACCAAAACAACCTTGGGGTTCCAACACAAGCGACTATCGATCGATTCTATATGTAGCTTTAAAGACTTCCGAGCGACGTTCCTACAGCACTTCACAGAAGTCGCTTCCATTAGAAGATGAATGCCAATCTATTCACGGTCAAGCAGGGGCCCAAGGAGGCACTATAGGCTTACATTACAAGAATAAACTAGATAGCTATGGAAGTCCTTTCAACCACGCCAGAGATCCTTGTGAGGTCATTCTCACAAGGGCTGTTAGAGAGTGAATTCTTCCGCTTGCTCATTCGGAGGCACCTTAATGACTTCGGTCATCTGCTCGAGCGTGCTACCGAATACATCAATATGGAGGAGGCTCAGAAAGCTTGAAGGAGGTAACTGATCCTTGAGCCAACAGTCATACCGGAATGCCTAACGACCCATTCAAACCCACCACCAAAGGGGCTCCAAGAGGGAGTAACACAATAGCACCAGAGCCTCGTACACACACTGTCCATCATGTGGAAGCCGAGTGAGGAAGGTCCATCGAAAGACGACAATGGGCGCCGCTCTTCTGCTAGTTCTATCGGGTAGTGACACACAACACCAAAGACTATTACAGTATCAAGTCGAGGCCTCGCAGAGCGGCCTCGCCAAGATCGTACCGCCACTCCCCATCCCCTAACCATCACCATCACAGGCAATCAGGAGGGTGGCGTGAAGAGAGAAGGCCCTCAGCCGAACAACATCGACAGCTGACACAGAACCGGAGAGCCGAGTGGTCGCGACCCTCAACTCTGGAAGAGGAGAACCGCTATAACGACGCTCGAGGCGACATAAGAATGATCGCAGCGGGCTCGAGTCACACGCCTGACGCCTAGAAATCCACATCATCGGGTGCAATAGAGTAGCATCATCGGGACTGGAGATCAGTTTCAGTCCTCGAGACTTAGAGGGAGTGGAGGTCCCTCACGATGACACCCTTATCATCAAAGTGGTAATCGCTAACTATAATATTCATCGTACTTTCGTAGATACATATAGCTCGGTGAATATCATCTTTAAAAATACATTCGATCAACTACAAATCGACTGGAGTGAGTTGTGGCCCATGATGACTCCCTTATATAGGTTCACCGGCAATGAAGTATTGCCAATCGGCTAAACTCGACTGGCCATATCTCTCGGAGAAGCTCAAGAGGAAAAGGATGACAAACTTTATTGTGGTGGACGCTCCATCTACCTACAACGTCATACTGGGCCAAACAGAGCTGAATAAATTTTGGGTGGTCGTCTCCACCCTTTGTCAGAAGATCAAGTTCCCGTCGAGAACTCGGTCGGAGAAGTGAAGGGCGACTAGTTGGCCGCTCGACAATACTACATCAAGATGGTCAAGATCGAGTCAAAAGCCGCTCAGAAGGCCCAGCGGCTAGAGGTAAATGCAATCTTAGAGGAGCCGCCCGCGCTGGTATATGATGAGAAAGAAGAAGTTCAGGTTCATCTAGCCCGACTGGAGGCCACTACTTTCATAGTCGATGACGTAGCTCTAGAAAAGAAGGAGGAGCTAGTTTCCTGTCTAAGATAAAATCACGATGTGTTTGCATGGGTGACACACGAGCTCCTGGGTATCTCGCCAACCATAGCATAGCATGAGTTGCACATCTGACCAGAAGCCAGGCTAATGAAGCAGAAAAAAGTGTTGGGACCTTTGACATCGACTAGAGGGGGTGAATAGCCGATCACCCACTTTGATTGCTTCCTGTAATCGTTAGTATGCAGCAGAATATAAAATAAACTAACAAATAGAAAGACAAACCCAATGACATGTTTGTTTACATGGTTCAGAGATAAAACTCCTACTTTGATTGTTATTCCGTAAGGTGCACGATCCCGATCCATCAGTTGATAATTCCTCGAAAAACTTCAACTAGATCAAACCTCCTTCTCAGTGGAGAAATGTCACCACAACCTTGATCTAAACACCCTTAGATCACAAGAGAAGCTTGGAGCACTTAGGAGACTTCTAATAAACTTTAACCAAGTCTATTTCGTCAATCATGGCCAAGCACCCTGAGCTGTCTTAAATATAGCTCGGGAGAAAACACAAGTTATGTTTCCCGCCACCAGGTCGACTAGTCCTAAGTGGGATTCAACCATTACAGGCCAACAACTAAATACCAGTCTACTGCTACAGTGCACCAGTCGACTGCTATAGTGCACTAGTCGACTGCTATAGTGGTTGCTATAATACCCTATTGACTGCTACAGTAACAGTTGACTGGTATAGTGATGGTTGACTACTACAGTGCTACTCAACTATTTTCGTAGCCTTTGGGTACGGAAACATTTTGTACCCTACCCCAATCAACTAGTCAAACCCTAACCCTAGGATTTGACACCCCCCCCAGAACATTCACTCAGCACTTGTCCTCGCCCGACCAACCTAGACCTGGCCTTCTAGTCTCCTCCATTAGCCTTGTGTCCCTCGGCTGCCTCCCTATCCTTCACACCTTGCTTTCTAGAGCTTCCTGCAGCCTTATCATCATTGTCAGGTCTTCATCGTCAAGAAGTCGCGCCTCCGGGACTTCATTCATTGTCAAGTTACACTTAGACTTATGTTGCCAAGACTATGCTTGGACTTACACTGCCAAGATTCACACTTAGACTTTCCTCCTTTGATAAGATCACACTTGAACTTTCTTTGTTGTACCTATATCCTGCACACTCACAATGCATATCAATACAACAATAAAGCTAACTTAAACATTTGCCTAAACATCAAAATCTAGGGCACCTAAATTGCTCCAACAATTTCCTTCTTTTTGATGTTTAGCAATCCGTTTAAGTTAAGCAAACATAAATGCAACAATGTAAATAAACATATAAATCAACTCATGCATAAACATGGAACCTAACCTTAGGCTCCCCTTTCATCTAAGCTCCCCTAGAGCTAGGATTTCCCATAAAGATTAACTTCTTCCCCTTTGTTAATAAATGAGTAATTGCTCTCCCTTCACTTAAGCTCTCCCTTGAGTTAGGCTAAGATTTCCTGCAAAGGTGTGTAGGTTTCCCACTTAAACCCAACACTTCTCTCCTTTTGCCACACATCAAAAAGAACTCTAACAATATCCTAATTATCGGACTTTTTGACCTCTAATGACCACAATTATCATATATTAATCCCCATAAGGTTACATACATGCTCACCATCATTTGGTCATTTTCTATTGCTGGAAAACACTTCTAGTCTGTATTAGTCGACTGCCATTGACCTTAATCAACTGTCCTCATCAAAATGAGCTTACAAAAATATTCTGTGTTAAAAAATACTGTTACCAGTCGACTGGTATCTGCACTAAATGGTATCTGCACCACTCAACTGGTACTCTATTTTAGCAAAAATCAGCCTTTCTGACCCACTTTCAGAAATACAGCAAAAATTTCATAGACCTCCAAAAATTCTCAAATTTTATGGAGAAGTCTATTTTACCAATGTATACTTGGGAAAATATATAAAAAAATATATTTATCACAGATTCCATGATTAACATAAAATTTAAGACTAGCTAAATGGTTCAATTAAACCTTAACCTAAAGTCCTAGTTTTGACTTGCTCTTGATGTATCTGCACATACTAAACCATAATGTGTTCCTAGCATTAGTTTATATGACATCTATACATCAAAAACTAATTTTCAGGCAATATGAACCCAAATCATATTTTCATACATGAAACTCAACCCAATTGTACAAATTCATTAGGTTTGAGACTCAAGTTCGTCTCCAAAATCCTTTGGCACATTTAATGACTCTTCTAGACTTCCAAGTAATACACACTTGAGATCAATTTACCATATGCCCCAAAAACTTATTGAGCTCCTCCTAGAGCTCTTAACCTTAGCCACCTCCATAGGTGACTCATCCACTATGACTAGGCCACTTCGATGCACCTTGTGTGACACTTGACCTACAAAACTTACCTTCTTAACCTTAAACACCTTGTCTTTGGTTAATTTCTTCTTGTCCTTAACCTTGGACACCTCATCCTTGCCATAAACATATACAACCCTAGCATATTTCTTCTCATTGGCTTCGAATGACACTCCTTTGTCCTTGGTCACTCCTCCCTTACCAATGTCATATGCCACCCTAGTACTTGACCTCCTTTTGGTCTTGGAGGGACCCAAATTGACATTTTTGTGTCTTTGACTATCCAAATACATGTCAAGTCCTTTAGATCCAATAATGAACCTATCTAAGACTTTCTCCATTTCCTCAAACCTTGCCTTCAAGGTTTGATTTTCCAACTCTAGGGTTAGAACTATTGGGATTTTCGGGCCACAAAAACCGCTTTTTCGCGTTGCGGAAACCCCGAATCTCCCATGCCACCGGATCTGTGCGAAGTTTATAAAACAAAATTTCATGTATGAGTTTACTAAAGCCTAGATCTACACTAGGAGAAGGAATTTACCCTCGATGCGATGCCCTTCACAATTCCGCTGTTCCAACGGTTCACCAGATCTCGAGATCGTCAAGCGTACGATCCTCTAGAAGTATCCACACGAACAAACTAGGTGGAGAAGACCAAACAAAGATGTGCTTGCACCTTATGTGGTTCGGCCAAGGAGGAGGAGAGGGAGAGGAGAATGAGAGCAAGGAAGAAGAAGGAATGAATTGGCTTGAATGAAAAATTAACCCATTCATTCAACTATAAGTGGCAGGCCACTATTGGAGTTGTAACCTCCATTCTCATTTAATGTGGCCATTAAAGAGGAGATTTGTAACCTCCATGAGGTGGCACACACATGTGATAAACATGATGATGTGTAACACCATTATTGGCCACTTAATGCCAACTTACAAATGTGGTGGCATATAGTCAAGTCAAACTTGACTTTTCCTCTTCCTCTCATGTCAAGTCAAACTTGATATTATAACTCCCATGGTTGATCAAATCCAACCATTTGATTCAAACCAATTTAATATAATGCATCTAATTCATTTAATTAAATTGATTCAATGAGTCATAATCTAAATTAGACTCATTGAACACATGAATCAAATTAAGTCCAACTCAATTAGTTCAATTAGGATTACTCTTAATCCAATTTGATTCATCACATGAATCTAATCCTCATGGTTCATCATATGAACCTAATCTCCATCTAATTGCCCTTTGTGTATGGCCCTATAGGTTCTTGTAACGTTGGCAATGCTCCTAAACCCATTTAAAAGCATAAGTAATGAGCGGTATCTAGCAACACATCATTACTACCCAAGTTACAAGAATGTTGAGATCCAACATCACCTTGTGACTACTAATTGTACCTCCTCACAATATATGACAATGTCCTTCTATCCTAGACATCTAGATTGATCAATGTGAGGCATAGACCGTATCATCCTCTAATCAATCTAAATCTTGAACTCTAAGTAGACTTACTCAATCAAATGAGCTCAACATCTTATATTGACTCATTTGGGCATGACCATGCACTTAGTGGTCTCACTCTATCAAGAATATCAATGTCACTCCCGTCATATAGGAGGGATAGATCCCATCTACATCACTCACATCCCTCTGCATAATTTGTTACATACCCAGTAATCGCCTTTATAGTCCACCCAGTTACGGGTGACGTTTGACGAAGCCAAAGTACGTAACTCATTATGTAGGGATCCATGGTGACTTCAGGTCCAAGGACTAGTAGTCATACTAATAGCCACATGAGAAAGTATATGACACTCATATAACGATCCATGATACTTTCTCATGGCTGGTCATTCAGTATACATTCTCCAATGCATACCCATGTGTCAACTTGATATCTCTATATTCATGACTTGTGAGATCAAGTCATCGAGTTGACCTACATGCTAGTCTCGTCGCATTAACATTGTCCCTGAATGTTAATACTCGACTAGGAATGATTAAGAGTAGTGTTCCCTATATCATCTCACTATCGGTTCAACTAACCGATTGATATAGGTAAGAATCCTCTACTCAAGGACGCTATTATACTTAGTTATTTGGCACCAATACAAGTAAGTATAATAACCAAAACAAATGCATTTATTAATATACAAGAATATGATACAATGAGTCCATACAACAATCATCAAATGATTGGTTCTAGGGCACTAACTAACAATCTCCCACTAGCACTAGTGTCAATCAGTGTAGGCTCTAAGCCCCAATGACCTTGTGTGACCATCATGCTTTCTCTGTGTCAAAGCCTTGGTCAAGGGATCTGCGATGTTAGCCTCTGTAGGTACTCTACAAATCTTCACATCTCCTCTGTCGATAATCTCTCGAATGAGATGGAAGCGCCGTAGTATGTGTTTGGTTCGTTGGTGTGAGCGACGTTCCTTCACCTGTGCTATAGCTCCATTGTTGTCACAATAGAGCTCAATAGGGTCAATAATGCTAGGAACCACCCCAAGTTTAGTGATGAACTTGCGGATCCAAACTGCCTCCTTTGCTGCTTCTGATGCACCAATATACTCGCCCTCTGTAGTAGAATCAGCTACTGTGTCCTGCTTCGAACTCTTCCAGCTCACAACACCACCATTTATGCAAAACACGAACCCTGACTGCGATTGATAATCATCCTGGTCGGTCTGGAAGCTGGCATCACTGTAACCCTTTACAGCTAGCTCGTTGATCCGGCGGTTAGAACAGGGGACCCCCATTTTGAGGGGACAACGCCACGTGGAAGTCAAAAGGCCAGGTGGCTGACTGGAGAAGGGCGGACCGGTCGGCCGACCGGAGAAGGATGGGCCGACCTCCCGGCCGGCCGACCGATGAATAACCGATGGCAAAAGGCACCCCGACAGGAGTCGGGGTTCCGACGCTTGATTGAACAGCAACGAAGGGCCGAGCGGAAGTCATGCTGGGCCGAAGACATAAGGTACCATACTGCTAGCAGTCCCTATGTAGCACCTTACTAAAGATCTCCCTAGCATATCGATGTATACGGAAGGTCGGACGTGATGTGCGTGCCGGTCGGCCGGGCATAAGATGAGTGCCGTCCGGACGGACGCCCCGTCCAGTCGGCCGGACGGACGCCCCGGCATGGGGTAGGTAGAGAAGGACAAGGAACATCTTATGACAACTGTCAAGTCCTATGATTAGGCCATACTCCAAGTCTGGCGACGAGGTGTTCTGCTGTCCCATCGAAGACATGCCTGGACTGTAGCAGTATGGTGTCAGGTAAGCTTTCTGACAGACACATACCGAGGTATGGGCTACGGACACGTATTCACCTCGGTGGACGTGCGTGAGCTCTTTCACCGCTCTATATAAAGAGCCTTATACTTTGCCGGAGGTACGCGTTCTGATATTTTTGGATCCACTTCTTCACTGAGCTTTGCCTGACTTGAGCGTCGGAGGGTCGTCGCCGGGAACCCCTTCCCGGCCCGACTTCTGTGCAGGTTCGCCGGAGGTTCGTGCGACCAGACGGAGACCTACGTCATCGACTAGGAGAGTGCCACGTGCCCAGCGTCCGTTGGTTCAACGATTCGGACAGGATCAATTTGGCGCCGTCTGTGGGAACGCACCTGCATCCGAGCAGAAGTAATGGACGAAGCTGGACGACCACACACGGTGATGCTTTCCACGAACGAGCTCGACGCTCTAATCAAGGCAAGAGCAGCTAAGCTCGTGGAGCAACAGAGAGGGAATGCGCAAGCCGAGCGGCTGAAGCAACAAACAACGTTAACATCAGGTGGCCGAGCGGAAGCACCACCTGCCACGGTTGCATTTCGTCGGGCTCTATTCCGAGAGTCTCCTGAAGTCGCAACAGGCAAGGCTCCCCGAGTGGACGCCTCCCCCGAGACAAAGATCCAATCGACATTCAAGGGGGAGCACCGCCGAGCGGATGAAGATGGATTGGGACTCGGATCAACTATGAAGCGCAAATTATCTCCAGCCTTTCCGGGGCAGGGTGAAAGGTGCGCCAATATAATGTATGCTGTATATTTTCCATTTGGCTGTATATTTGAAATACAGGAAGCAAAGTGTTAAAAAACGCAATTGGCATTATCCGCCGAGCGGCCTATCTCCATGATGTATAAGCTCCGAGCCACCGACTCAATGGCGAAGACCCCGTGTCGTTCGGCCGGGCGTAAAAATTATCCGAGCCAAGTCATCAAAGACGAAGACCCCTCGCAGCTCGGTAGGGCGTATATCATCCGTGTTAAAATTAGCCTGGAAGACCGTCGAGCTCTGACGTTAAAAATCGAGAGACGAGCCGGCGTCTATAAACCCTCCGAGCGGAAGACCGTCGAGCTCCGACGTTAAAAATTGAGAGACGAGCCGACGTCTATAAACCGCCGAGCAGAAGACCGTTGAGCTCCGACGTTAAAAATCGAGAGACGAGCCGGCGTCTATAAACCGCCGAGCGAAAGACCGTCGAGCTCTGACGTTAAAAATCGAGAGACGAGCCGGCGTCTATAAACCCTCCGAGCGGAAGACCGTCGAGCTCCGACGTTAAAAATCGAGAGACGAGCCGGCGTCTATAAACCCTCCGAGCGGAAGACCGTCGAGCTCCGACGTTAAAAATCGAGAGACGAGCCGGCGTCTATAAACCACCGAGCGGAAGACCGTCGAGCTCCGACGTTAAAAATCGAGAGATGAATTGGCGCCTATAAACCCTCCGATCAGAAGATAGTCGAGTTTGGACGGTAAAATTCAACGTTAAAAAGGCGAGCAACCGGAGCCTATAGGGCCATCGAATGGATGGCTCTCTGAGTGGTCCTCGGTTGAAAGGGCCGACCCGTGAGCTGGCCAGCTATAAAAGCGAGAATGAAGCCATCGTATGGCCGAGCGGCTCCTTTATAAAATGTACTTTGACGCGGGAAATTATGACCGAGACGAAAGTTAGAGATTGGACACTGCTCGAACGAACAAACAACAAAAGAAAAGATTCATTCACGCCGAGCGGCGGACAGACAAAATTAATAATATTTGCCCCGAGTGGCAAGCATACAAAAGATCATAGATACCTGAAAGAAACCTCACAAATCCTCATTCACAGTCATCGAAATTAAAAAGGGAGTCGGGAATGGAGCCCATCATGGTCGCTAGATCTTCGGGGGGGTGGCGGACAGCTCGGCAGGTATGTGGCCCTTGGTCTTCATGTAGTCCACCGCCACTTTGATAGCCTCTTCAAAAGTCAAGGATAGCTTGTCGCTAAACCTTTCGCCAAATTCGTCCGAGCGGACGAATGCTTTGCGCGCCTCCGCCAACCGACTGGGCTCCCCATCTTGATACTCTTTAAGAGTAGCCTTGGAAGCGTCAAGGGCATCTCGAAGGTCCTTCAGAGCCCCCTCTGCTTTAGCCTGGTCGGCGGAGCGGCCCTCCCGTTCGGCAGTCAGCGAGGCGTCCAACTCCTTAACGTGCTGCTCTAGTCCCCGATTCTCCACCTTCATCAGGTCCATGTCCTCGATGGCTTTAAGCTTCCTGGTGGTCGCGGTCTTTATTTCCTTGTCCCGCTGCTTGACCAAGGCTTCGAGGCGGGCCACTTCGCTCGTCAAGCCGGAGGACTTACCCCGTTCGGCTTCCAGCAACCTTTTGGCCTTCTCCAGAGCGGCCGTCGATTGTCTGCTTTCCCCCACGGTCCTGAGCTTCTTCAGCTCGTCCTCCAGCTCGGCTAGGCGATTGCTGATGGCAATCTGCTCCACCCAATTCTACGAATGGATACGAACAAGTTAGAAGCTCGATCCAAAATAACCAACAAAGCAAAACAACATACCCCGGTCGCCTGTTGTAGATTGCTGTCGCCGAGCTGACCAGGAGTCATCATGGCGATTCGGAGACAAGCATCCTCCCAAGCTTTGGTGAGAGGACCCGTAAGGGTGATCTGCTGCTCGGGGACCACCGGCCGATCGGCATCCGCCATGTATTCTTCTGATGGGAGGCGCAAGACAATTTTTATCAACCTCGGGCCGCTCGAATCACCCTGGGGCGCAGCAGCCTTACCGGACGGCTCATCGGTGGAGGAAGAAGGACGGTCGCCCAACCGCCTAAGACGTCGCAGGGTTCTTGGAGGACTGGAGGGTGGCACCTCAGAAGTAGCCCTTGGAGAGCCGAGCGGCGTGGGGGTACTCTCTGTGGAGACCGTCCCAGAGATAGTTCGAGCGTCATCCCCCCGCTCGGACTGCGGTTCATCAGACGGAGTTGGTTGAGATGTTGGCTCCGGTTGTTTGCGCTTCCGAGTTGCCAGGGGAACGTCGTCGGCCGAACGACCCTCTACCTCGACTTGAGTGGAGGGCTCTAGATCGCCCGCAGCCTCGTCAAGAGAGGCAGGAGCGTCTAAGGCTTCGGGGATAGTCTGAGTCACCTCACCCTCTTCGCTGGCCAGACCGACTGAAGCCAAGCTCCGATCGGCGACCTCCCTATTCTTGGCCGCCTCGATCTCGGCGGCTCGCAGTTTCAGCCGCTCGGTAGCCTTGGCATGCCACATTACTTCGGCTGCAGAAGCAAAGAATAAATCAGTTAGAACAAAAGAAACGGGAAGATAAGGGAACTTACTCATGCTGCAAGGCAGATCGGCTGGGGTAGAAGACAAGCCGAATATATACAGTACTCCCGGAAGGAGCAGCTTGTCGATGTGATAGCGCTGACTGACCAGCCGGTCGGCTGCATGAAGATAAGCCGCATCGCCTCTAAACTTGCCGAGCTCCGGTTGCGTTGGCATCGCCGTTTGCCATTTGATACGGAAGGTCGGTGGCTCGGGGAAACGCACGCAGAAAAAATGCTCCTTCCAATGTTTGTTGGAGCTCGGCATGTTGTCAAAAAGAACAAAACCTATCATAGATTGAAAAACGAAGGTACCCCATTTGGCTTGCTTTGGGTAGTAAAAGTAGTGAAAATTTTTGGGGTCTAGGGGAATACCGTTCAGTTTAAAGAGAATTATCCCCCACTCAGCAGCCTTATAGAATTCGGAACTAGCTGGCCGAGCGGGATGCGAAAGTAGTTGCAAACTTGCAAGAAAAATTTGTGAGGTGGAAAGCGTAACCCGGCCAAAAATTGGTCTCGGAAGAAAAGAACGGTGTCGGGCGGCGGTTCATGAGGCCGGTCGGCGGGGTGGCTAATACTATATGGTGGTCGGAAGGGATGTCATAAGTCCGAACGAGGCGCAGCGCGTCCTCCTCGTCAAACCGGCTCTCCATGGTCGTGTACCAGAGACCAGGAGCGCCGCCGGTCGACTATGAGGTACTAGTCATGGTATAGGGCAGGGAGCGAATGCGGAAGAAAAGAAAAAGCAAATAAAGCAAGTAAAGGAGGGGGCAGAATGATAGAGATGACTAACAAGAAGAAAAGGAGGAAGGAAGCGAGGAAAAGGAAGGCTTACAAGCAAAAGGATGGTCGCAAGGGGCTTCGAGGTCGTCGGAGAGGCGAGGTCGCCGGAGAAGAAAGGAGCAGTGGTGCGTCGAGGGTCGATGAAACAAGAAGGCGGCGGAGAGAAGAGGCCACGAGATTTATAACGTTAGCCTCGTACGGCCTTAGCCGTCCGATTCAGGTCGTGAAGAGCGAGGTCATCATCCAGCCGTTCATTTCAAACGGCGGTTGTCCCATCGGAGGTGACGCCACCGCCATACGCTGATAAAAGCAAGATTGCCACATGTCAGCAGGATACGGGTCACATTTAATGAGCACCCCTTACCGTACGCAGCACACGTGATTGGCAGTAAAGGAGAGGATTTGGCAGGGATTCCAAGGGAATACAAGGCACGGGCAAGACATCGTCGACCGTATGAGCATCTCTATGCCGGGCCGAGCGGACTAGTGTAGCAGCCGTTACTCAGTCAGATCGGCAGTCTAGTCAGTCGGACTTCGCCTCCTTCGACTAGACTTAAGGGGGAGGCAAGTGATCCGGCGGTTAGAACAGGGGACCCCCATTTCGAGGGGACAACGCCACGTGGAAGTCAAAAGGCCAGGTGGCTGACCGGAGAAGGGCGGACCGGTCGGCCGACCGGAGAAGGATGGGCCGACCTCCCGGCCGGCCGACCGATGAATAACCGATGGCAAAAGGCGCCCCGACAGGAGTCGGGGTTCCGGCGCTCGATTGAACAGCAACGAAGCGCCGAGCGGAAGTCATGCTGGGCCGAAGACATAAGGTACCATACTGCTAGCAGTCCCTATGTAGCACCTTACTGAAGATCTTCCTAGCATATCGATGCATACGGAAGGCCGGACGTGATGTGCGTGTCGGTCGACCGGGCGTACGATGAGTGCCGTCCGAACGGACGCCCCGTCCAGCCGGCCGGCCGGACGCCCCGGCATGGGGTAGGTAGAGAAGGACAAGGAACATCTTATGACAGTTGTCAAGTCCTATGATTAGGCCATACTCCAAGTCTGGCGACGAGGTGTTCTGCTGTCCCATCGAAGGCATGCCTGGACTGTAGCAGTATGGCGTCAGGTAAGCTTTCTGACAGACACATACCGAGGTATGGGCTATGGACACGTATTCGCCTCAGTGGACGTGCGTGAGCTCTTTCACCGCTCTATATAAAGAGCCTTATACTTCGCCGGAGGTACGCGTTCTGATATTTTTGGAGCCACTTCTTCATTGAGCTTTGCCTGACTTGTGCGTCGGAGGGTCGTCACCGGGAACCCCTTCCCGGCCCGACTTCTGTGCAGGTTCGCCAGAGGTTCGTGCGACCAGACGGAGACCTACGTCATCGACTAGGAGAGCGCCACGTGTCCAGCGTCCGTTGGCTCAACGATTCGGACAGGATCACTCGTCATTGCCTCCATATATCAAGAAATATTCTTTAGTCCTTCTTAAGTACTTAAGAATATTCTTGACCGTTATCCAGTGACTTTCACCTGGATCTGACTGGTATCTGCTCGTCATGCTCAAAGCATACAAGACATCAGGACGAGTACATAGCATGGCGTACATGATAGATCCTATGGCTGAGGCATAAGGCATCTGATCTATGCGGTCTCTCTCCTCTCTAGAAGAGGGACCTTGAGTCTTTGAAAGATTCACACCATGTGACATCGGCAGAAATCCCTTCTTGGAGTTCTGCATGGCAAACCGAAGGAGTACTTGTCAATATATGTACTCTGACTTAGGTCAAGCATCCTTTTAGATCTATCTCAATAGATCTGTATGCCAAGAATGCGGGATGCTTCACCTAAGTCCTTCATTGAGAAACAAGTCTCTAGCCAAGTCTTGACAGATTGTAGCAAAGGGATGTCTTTCCCAATGAGTAATATGTCATCCACATACAATATGAGGAAGGCAACTATGTCCCCTACAACCTTCTTGTAGACACAAGGTTCATTTTCATTCTTGATGAAACCAAACTATTTGATCACATCATCGAATTGAAGATTCCAGCTCCGAGAAACATGTTTTAGTCCATAAATAGACCTATGCAGCTTGCATACTCTGCTAGTATGCTGTGGATCTACAAAACCCTCAGGTTGTGTCATGTACACATCCTCGAGCAGGTTTCCATTCAGAAACGCAGTTTTGACATCCATCTGTCATATCTCATAGTCATGGTATGCTGCAATAGCAAGCATGATCCGAATGGACTTAAACATCGCTATTGGAGAAAAGGTTTCATCATAGTCAATACCATGAATTTGCTTGAAACCTTTAGCTACCAAGAGACCCTTATAAATAAGTCCATCCATGTCAGTCTTTCTCTTTCTCTTAAAGACCCACTTACACCCAATGGATTTGACCCCTTCAGATGGATCAACCAAAGTCCATACTTAGTTAGTGTATATGGATTCCATCTCAGATCTCATGGCCTCTAGCCATTTCTCGGAATCTGGTCTCATCACAGCTTCCTGATAGGAGGTGGGCTCATCCTCTATGAGCACAACGTCATCATGGTCAGACAAGAGAAATGAATATCTCTCAGGCTGATGACGTACCCTATTAGACCTGCGAAGAGGTATGCCTACTTCAACTGGTTGTTGTTCCTCAACTCTTTGTAAAACAACATCATCCGCAACACTTTGTGGTTCCAGTTCAACTTCCATCGAGGCTTCAGTGCTATGGTCCACATCTTGAACTTCTTCAAGATCGAACATACTCCCACTAGTCTTTCTAGAAACAAAGTCCCTTTCTAGAAAGACCCCAGTTTTTGCCACAACTACCTTGTGCTGACTGGGAATGTAGAAGTAATATCCCATAGTTTCCTTGGAAATACCACTTATCAGATTTGGGTCCCAGTTTGTCTGAGACTTGACGTCTAACGTAAGCCTCACAACCCCAAATCCACATAAAAGACACCTGGGCATCTTTCCCAGTTCATATCCTATATGGTGTCTTTATCACGACCTTGGATGGAACTCGGTTGAGTATAAAAGCTGCCGTGTCTAGAGCATAGCCCCAAAGAAATGTAGGAAGATCTGTGTGACTCATCATAGACCGTACCATATCTAATAGGTACGATTCCTCCTTTCGGATACACCATTCCACTGTGGTGTTCCAGAAGGAGTGAGTTGGGATAGAATCCCACACTCAGCTAGATAGTCACGAAACTCATGGCTAAGGTATTCTCCACCTCGATCTGATCGAAGTATCTTAATACTCTTGCCAAGCTGGTTCTGTACTTCATTCTTGAATTCTTTAAACTTTTCAAAGAATTCAGACTTATGTGTCATCAAGTACACATAACCATATCTACTGAAGTCATCAGTAAATGTGATGAAGTACCTATAACCGCCTCTAGCAGCGACATTGAAAGGGCCACATACATCACTATGTATAAGTCCTAACAAATCAGTCGCTCTTTCACTGTGCCCACTAAAGGGAGTCTTGGTTATCTTGCCTAGTAGGCATGACTCGCACGTCTCAAAAGATTTAAAATCAAATGAGTCCAGCAAACCATCCTTATGGAGCTGGGATAAGCGCTTGTCATTTATATGACCTAAGCGACAGTGCCAGAGATAGGTTTGGTTCATGTCATTTGACTTGAATCTCTTGGTATTTATGTTATAGATAGAGCTTTCAAGGTCTAGAATGTAGAGTCCGTTCATCAGAGGTGTACTACAATAGAACATATCTTTTAAATAAACAGAACAATATTTGCCCTTTATTATAAAAGAGAAACCTTTCTTGTCCAAACAAGAAACTGAAATTATGTTCTTAGTTAAAGCAGGCACATAACAACATTCATCTAATTCTAATACAAGCCCAGAGGGCAGAGATAGAAAATAAGTCCCTACAGCAACAACAGCAACCCGTGCTCCATTGCCTACGCGTAGGTCCATGCCCTGCTATTTCTCAGCGCTTGCACATTAGTACAAATGTGAGAAGCACATCCGGTATCTAATACCCATGATGAAGAAATAGATAGATTGACTTTTATAATATATATACCTGAAGTGGAAGTCTCACTTCACTTCTTCTTAAGATCTTCTAGGTACACCTTGCAGTTCCTCTTCCAATGCCCGGTCTGACTGCAGTGGAAGCAGGTAGCATCCTTGGCGACCCCTCCTTTAGGCTTCAGTGCCTTGCCTTTGCCCTTGGCTTGAGACTTTCCTTTGCCTTTGGGCTTGTCCTTGCCCTTGTGTTTCTGAACCATCAGAACAGAGTGGGGCTTAACCTTCTTAAGGTTCAGCTTAGCAGTTCTTAACATGCTAAGCAGCTCAGGCAGTGGCTTGTCAATTTCGTTCATGCTGTAGTTTAGAATGAATTGACTATAGCTACCCGGCAAGGATTGCAAGATCAGGTCAGTGGCCAGCTCTTGGCCAAGTGGGAACCCCAATCTCTGTAGGTTTTCTATGTACCCAATCATCTTGAGTATATATGGACCTATGGGAGCCCCATCTGACATCTTGCACTGAAATAGTGCCCTTGTGCTTGTCCTTGATATAGTTGACGAAGATGTTCAACCATATCATAAGTACCCATTAACTCATGTTGCTTCTGAAGCTCAGAGTTCATGGTCGAAAGCATTAGACATGATACATCTAATGCGTCATCTTGATGCTTCTTGTAAGCATCTTTGTCTGCTCGCGTGGCATTGGCAGGAGGAGCCTCTGGAATGGGCTGCTCCAGAACGTACAGTTTACGTTCTTGGGTGAGAACTATTCTCAGATTCCTGTACCAGTCCAGGAAATTTGCTCCGTTGAGCTTGTCCTTGTCAAGGACAAAACGTAGAGAGAAAGTGTTCGTGTTTGACGTCATGGTTATCTACAACAGAAAAATACAGAAAATAAATAAACATCATATTCTAGTAATCATTTAATTAGGCCTTTAATTAAATGATGCTCCCACTGAATTCTATAATTCATGTGGGGCAAGATCCACATCATACTAATCCTTGAGTTAGCTTTGGCTAATACGCCCAAGATTTAGTATGATCGGTAGGTAATGATTTACCAATTACATCTCTATGCAACTCTTGTTTATAGGATAATTATCCGCAGTTATATTAAAACTTGAGTTAGCTTTGGCTAATATGCCCAAGAATTAATATAATGTAATTTATGTCCTATCTTTCCAACCGTTGGAAGAATGCCTACAGTTAAACTCGATTTAACTAGTTGTACTCAATCAAATTGAGTCTCTACTCACCCATGCGTTGATAGGCGGGACCAAGATTGTCCCTCCGTACCCTACCAAGATAATATGTGTTGCTCTGCTTTGGCAGATTCAACAACACATGTGATCGAGGTAGTGATAGGTATCACGGCATGGTAGACATTTTAGAGTTGACGCGATTGAGATCTAATCTAATCGTAGGGTGCATCTTGTACACGATTTAGATCTAATCTAATCGTTAAGGCGCTAATTAACTACTTTACTAGCATGCATCAAATACACACACACAAGCAATTAATTATACTATTTGTGATTAGTCATGACCCTACTACGATCTTCTCAAGCCAATGAGAAGATCGGATGGTCAACCTAGGGTCAACAACTTCCCCAAGCTCCTTCCTTTGACCACCTTGTGTTGCTCGCGCCCGCCTCGTAGCTCCGTCTCGAGTGGACCTTCCACCGCTTCAATTTTGTACATTACAAATTTTGAAACTCGAGTTACATTCGAGTCTAAACTAATTTACAACAAGAATAAAAAGAGAGGCACGACGCGCAGGTCGCGTATCAAGTATACAACACACACAACACAAATGACGGTGCGCAGGCCGTAATATGAATTACAACACAATTTTCAAATCCAATTTGGGTCTTTTGGGCCATGACTATAATAAAATAATACATAATTCTAAATTATGTTTTTCTATAATTTTTTGTAACTTTTACTACAATTTTACAATTTTTATGAGTAAAATTCCTAGCGATTCCGTTTAGTGGGTTTTCGGGCACAATCGCGGAACGAAGCCCCTTGCGAAATCAGGGGCAGTGCCCCTACCCATGATATAACCATCGTGAGTGTTTCTTAGCGATCCTACAGCGCCTTAGCCCGCTGTTCCAAAAATATTTGGGGCGAAACCTTGCCGTTTCGGAAAAATCTTCTCGGTAGCCGAAGCCTACAATTGTCTAAACACTTGTGCTTCGCTTCTATGAGAAAAATACCCATAAAAACTATAAAAATAGGAAATTCACAGAATATTATAGAACTGATATTTTTCATAAAAATACATATTAAACTCATACAAGACTTCGCACGTGGCTCTGATACCACTGTTGGGATTTTTGGGTCGCAAAAACCGCTTTTTCGCGTTGCGGAAACCCCGAATCTCCCATGCCACCGGATCCGTGCGAAGTTTATAAAATAAAATTTCATGTATGAGTTTACTAAAGCCTAGATCTACACTAGGAGAAGGAATTTAACCTTGATGCGATGCCCTTCGCAATCCTGCTCGTCCAACGGTTCGCCGGATCTCGAGATCATCAAGCGTACGATCCTCTAGAAGTATCCACACGAACAAACTAGGTGGAGAAGACCAAACAAAGGTGTACTTTCACCTTATGTGGTTCGGCCAAGGAGGAGGAGAGGGAGAGGAGAATGAGAGCAAGGAAGAAGAAGGAATGAATTGGCTTGAATGAAAAATTAACCCATTCATTCAACCATAAGTGGTCGGCCACTATTGGAGTTGTAACCTCTATTCTCATTTAATGTGGCCATTAAAGAGGAGATTTGTAACCTCCATGAGATGGCACACACATGTGATAAACATGATGATGTGTAACACCATTATTGGCCACTTAATGCCAACTCACAAATGAGGTGACATATAGTCAAGTCAAACTTGACTTTTCCTCTTCCTCTCAAGTCAAGTCAAACTTGACATTATAACTCCCATGGTTGATCAAATCCAACCATTTGATTCAAGACAATTTAATATAATGGATCTAATTCATTTAATTAAATTGATTCAATGAGTCATAATCTAAATTAGACTCATTGAACACATGAATCAAATTGAGTCCAACTCAATTAGTTCAATTAGGATTACTCTTAATCCAATTTGATTCATCACATAAATCTAATCCTCATGGTTTATCATATGAACCTAATCTCCATCTAATTGTCCTTTGTGTGTGACCCTATAGGTTCTTGTAATGTTGGCAATGCTCCTAAACCCATTTAAAAGCATAAGTAATGAGCAGTATCTAGCAACACATCATTACTACCCAAGTTACAAGAATGTTGAGATCCAACATCACCTTGTGACTACTAATTGTACCTCCTCACAATATATGACAATGTCCTTCTATCCTAGACATCTATATTGATCAATGTGAGGCATAGACCGTGTCATCCTCTAATCAATCTAAATCTTGAACTCCAAGTAAACTCACTTAATCAAATGAGCTCAACATCTCATATTGACTCATTTGGGCATGACCATGCACTTAGTGGTCTCACTCTATCAAGAATATCGATGTCACTCCCATCATATAGGAGGGATAGATCCCATCTACATCACTCACATCCCTCTGTATAATTTGTTACATACCCAGTAATCGCCTTTATAGTCCACTTAGTTACGGGTGACGTTTGACGAAGCCAAAGTACGTAACTCCTTATGTAGGAATCCATGGTGACTTCAGGTCCAAGGACTAGTAGTCATACTAATAGCCACATGAGAAAGTATATGACACTCATATAACGATCCATGATACTTTCTCATGGCGGGTCATTCAGTATACATTCTCCAATGCATACCCATGTGTCAACTTGATATCTCTATATCCATGACTTATGAGATCAAGTCATCGAGTTGACCTACATGCTAGTCTCGTCGCATTAACATTGTCCCTGAATGTTAATACTCAACTTGGAATGATTAAGAGTAGTGTTCCCTATATCATCTCACTATCGGTTCAACTAATCGATTGATATAGGTAAGAACCCTCTACTCAAGGACGCTATTATACTTAGTTATTTGGCACCAATACAAGTAAGTATAATAACCAAAACAAATGCCTTTATTAATATACAAAAATATGATACAATGAGTCCATACACCAATCATCAATTGATTGGCTCTAGGGCTCTAACTAACAAGAACCCTAGAGTCAACATGCCCATCTTGGACATTCCTAGACCTAGCCACCTTCCTTGGCGTATGTCTCCCCTTCTTGGGATTAATGCCTAGATTTTCACCCACTTTCCTTTCCTTAGGCAAAATAGTTTGGGTCTTATTAGATCTACCCTTACTTGATTTAGTATGAATAGGTCTCCTAGGGTTATCACCTATATTAACGCTATTCCTATCATTATATCTAAATCTATAATTATGTTTGGGTAAATAATCTACATTATTTCTAACAAGCATATAAGAATTAAAACTTAGATTAAACTTCAAAATAGGGATTACCTTCCCTTTTACCTTTGAAGCTCCTCCTTGACTTGAGCTCTTCTTCTTTTATCATTTTTTCAAGTGCACCAATTTCTTGAGCTCCCCTCTCCTTGGGCACTTAGTGTGTTCGTGACCATACTCACCACACATGAAGCATCTAATATGATTCTTCTTCTCCTTCTTCTTCCTATAACTCACATTAGTTAAATCAACCTTAATGAGTTTAGGGTTTACCTCCCTTACCTTTTGGAGTGATGGACACCTATTCTTGTAGTGCCCCATATTACCACAATCAAAGCATTTGATGTGGCTCTTCCTGCTCTTCTTGGTGGATGAGGTGGATGATTGAGCTTCCAAGATCTCTTCTTCCTTGGATGGCTCCTCTTCCTCTTCACTTGAAGATGTGGACAGTTTCACTTCCTCTTACCTTGAAGATGTGGATGACACTTCCTCATCTTCTTTCTCCTCCTCGGATGTTAAACACATGTCAACATCTGATTGGTCTTTCTCTTGGACCAACGAGCCCTTTTCCTTGGGCTTCTCCACTTCTTGTGTTTGTGCAGGGTTCTCATGAAGCACGATTGCTTTGCTCCATAACTCATAAGCACACTTGTACTCACCTACATATGACACAATATCATGAGAAAACAAATTTAATACAATTCTAGTTACCTTCTTATCCATCTCCGATTGCTCCCTTTGCTCCTTAGTCCAATACCAAGGTTGAAGATGCTTCCCCTTCTTGTCAGTCGGAGCTTTGAATGGAACTTCTAATGCGGTCCAATGGTCTCAATCTATTTGGAACCAAGTCTCCAACCACTTCCTCTAATACTCGAAATCATTTCGATTGTATGGAGGTGGGATTCGGATATCCCATTCTAGAGGTCCTTCAGACTCCATCTTTCTCTAGCGCTTTGCTCCCTTGGAGATTAGTCCATAGAAGAGTGACCCGCTTTGATACCAATTGTTGGGACCTTTGACACCAGCTAGAGGAGGGGGGTGAATAGATCACCCACTTCGATTGCTTCCTGCAAAGTACATAGCGGAATATAAAACAAATTAACAAATAGAAAGAAAAATCCAATGACACATTTATTTACGTGGTTCAAAGATAAAACTCCTACTCCATAGCTATCCGTAAGATGGGCGATCCTAATCCATCAGTGGATGACTCCTTGGAAAACTTTGACTAGCTCAAACATCCTTTTTGGTGGAGAAACCTTACCACAACCTTGATCCAAACACTCTTAAATCACAAGAGAAGCTTAGAGCACTTAGGAGACTTCTAATACACTTTAACCATGTCTATTGCATCAACTATGGCCAAGCACCCGGAGCTCTCTTAAATAGAGGTTGGAAGAAAACATAAGTTGTCTTTCGACTGGTCCTATGTGGAATTCAATCGTTATAGGCCAATGGCTCGATACTAATCGACTGATACAGTGTACCAGTCGACTACTACAGTGTACCAATAGACTGCTATAGTAACTGCTATAGTGCCAATTGACTACTACAGTGTCACTCGACTGTTTTCGCAACTGTTGGGCACAGAAACATTCTATGCGCTGCCCCAATCAACTAGTCAAACCTAACCCTAGGATTTGCCCCCCCCCCCCCCCGAGAACATTCACTTAGCACTCGTCCTCGCCCAACCAACTTAGACCTAGCATTCTAGTCTCCTCCATTAGCCTTGCGTCCCTCGGATGCCTCCCTATCCTTCACACCTTGCTTTCTGGAGCTTCCTTCGATCTTGTCATCATTGTCAGGTCTTCACTGCCAAAAGGTCGCGTCTCCGGAACCTCTTTCATTTCCAAGTCACACTTGGACTTATGTTGCCAAGACTACATGTTTGGACTTACACCACCAAGATTCACACTTGGACTTTCCTCCTTTGCTAAGATCACCCTTAGACTTTCCTTGTTGTACTTATATCCTGCACACTCACAATGTATATTAAATACAATAATAAACCTAACTTAAACCTTTGCCCAAACATCAAAATCTAGGGCACCTAGATTGCTCCAACAGAAAGGAGACTTCAGCTCTAAGCGAGATCAGATCATCCAGGAAGAAGTTGAAAAGCTGTTAGAGACCAGCTATGAAGTGCGAACCATTTGCAGCCCTGTCGGACTAGGTAGTAAGTTTGCGACTAAAATTATGTAACTTATAAAATGTCCATTCTATGAATGTAGGAAGTTTTGAATGAAAATTACTAAGTATCAAAGACTCTTGACCCAATCGGGTGAGTTATAAGTGAACGTTGCTCTCGTATATGAAGATAAATAGCCACGAATCTAAACCGAGTGGGTCAAAGACTCTCGACCCGAGCGGGTGAATTATAAGCGAGCGTTGCTCTTGCACATGAAGATAAATTACCACGGGATCTAGACCGGATGCGCCAAAGACTCTCAACCCGATCGAGTGAGTTATAAGCGAGTGTTGCTCTTGCACATAAAGATAAATTACCATGGGATCAAACTGAGTGTATCAAAGACTCTCAACCCGATTGGGCAAGTTATAAGTGAGCGTTGTGTTCGAACGATCGCACGTGAGAGGGGGAGGGGGGTGAATCATGTGGTTTTCAAAATTTTTCTTTTCGATTTTAAAAACAGAGTAGAGTACGCAACGGAAAATTAAAATGAAAACCACACTAGAAGACACGAGCAATTTACTTGGTTCGGAGCCTTCGGCGACTCCTACTCCAAGACCCAGGTCCCGTGGACCTATCGACGAGTAATCCACTAAATGTCTCTTCCGATACCTCTGGAAGAGGATATTGAGTACAAAGAAAGTCAGAACAAGTGTAATACACTACACTTGTCCTTTTGTAGTAATCAAGTACACAAATGAAAAGTTATCGACACTTTTAGAAATAGAAGTAGGGCCACTCGTGTGTCAGTGTCGGACTGCCGACCATGATCAAAAGTTCTTGGAACAGTTGTTGAGCGCAAGAGCTTCACAGCAGAGTCGTAGTAGAAGCCTGGAGCAGTCAAAAGTTCAATCAGATGCGTAGTAGCTCGTATAGGTGTTGTACTCCAATGCCTTCTCGAGACAGCCTTATAAAAGGCATGGAAGGTAAGTTCCATAGCCATGGAAGGCGCCTCCAATGAGACAAGTTTAATCCCGAACAACCTAGCACTTATCCATGACTTCAGTCAAAATTTATCTTGGAAGGCACCTTCTATGAACAGTAGGAATGCGCTTTCTATGAACAGTACGAAGGCACCCTCCATCTCCGTTGAAGGCACCTTCGGACACTATTCATTTGAAAGTAATTTTTCCCTGCAAAACAATGTTAGTCCAAAATATCTTGCAAAAATAAGTATTAGTGAAAAAATGGAAATAATGAGAATTTTTCAAAAAAAAACATTGGAGGGAAACAAAATGTGCCCCGAGAGGACCCTTGCTCGATTGGTGATTTCACCAATTCAGAGCGGCCTCGCATTAATACCACTTGTAGGACTATAAAGTTGCTAGAGGGGGTGGTGATTTTCAAAAATTGTGATTGAAAATGAGTTACACAGCAGAATAAAAAAAATATAAAACAACGCTAACACAAATGATTTTACTTGGTTCGAAGCCTATGATGACTCCTACTCTAAGGGCCACTATCGTTGATCACTTTCGTTGGGCAATCACTAGCAGTTCATAAAAGGATTACAATGATTGAGTACAAGAACTGAAAAAAAAATTTGTTATCGACAAATAGAAAGGAAAATGAAGTCTCTTGTTCCTCAAACTTCGGAGCAATCTTTGGGTGTCATCAGAGCTTTTTTGGAGTAGCACTTGAATATGAAAGTTGTAGTCAATGTTATTCTAAAGTTGTTGGTCGAAGGCCTTTATATAGGCCCATTCTGAGCGCCTGGAATCCCTCCAGGCGCCGGACCGTTGCTAACATGGCGATCTCTTGTCGAAACTTCATCGGCAAAGTTTATCCACTTCCGGACGTCTGGACCACTGATGTGAGTTCGGCCAGTCATCGTGCTCCAACTCAGCTTTAGGATAACTTTTATGGTCTAGGCGCTTGGACCAATTCTAGGTGCTTAGACCGCCCGAGTGCCTACGACACCAGCCCAGGCGAGACTGGTCCGGGCACTCAGACCACTTTTTGTCTCTTTTCTTCCTTACAACAAAATGTTAGTCCAAGCAATCAAAAAATATATTTATCCTGTAAAATAGAGTTAGCACAATATTAATAAGATAAGAGTAGTAATTAGATCCTACTTGCTGAGTCTAGGATTTAGTCAAAGTCTCCGCTTAGGTTTTTTAAATGAACCTAAGCTGGACCGGCGCCTACAATTCCCTCAATGGGGAACGCATTCTTATTGGATTTGTCCTCCAGTTGCTTACCTCTACTTACCAAATGTAGTCGTTTGACTTACCTTTGACTCACCAGGTCTTCCCACTAGTTGTCACGTCTACAGACCTAATTGGACTTAGGCTGGTTGTTAGGTCCTGCGGATCCAACCGGACTTCCCTCTAGATATCGGACCCCGCGGACCTATCTAGACTTCCCACCAGCTATCGGGTCCTGCGGACCTAGCTAGATTTTTGCCTGATGTCAGGTCCTTCAGATCCATTAACTTCTGCACACTTGGTAAAGCAATTAGATTATAAAACACTCTAACTTTAATTCTCTTATTATTTATCAAAATCTAAATTAGATCATTAGTGCAAATTGCACCAATAGTAGGAGGTATCAGAAAACCTCCATAAATATATTTTCCTTGAAGCAAAAGGTGAAGGAGACATTGAAAGACTATATTCAGAGGTTTAATAAGATGGTGCAAGATGTTCCTTTAGCCACCTCTGAAATACAAATGAGTATCTTCTCAAAGGGCCTTCTAGAGAGAGATTTTTTTAGATGTCTCCTAAGTAAGCCTCCAGCAAATTTTGATGATTTACTTGGCCACTCGGTCAAGTATGTGAACATGGAGGAAGTTCAGTAGGCTCGAAAGAAAGACCCTAGAATGTCGAATCAACAATATGCTCAGCTAGAGAGGAAAGCACCTCCTCTCCCGTTGAAGCCAAAAGAAGCTTACTCATTCAAACCAAAGGATCATTAAGCAGGAGGAGTCATTCAGAATATAGAGGCAACTCCTCTAGCTCCAAAGCAAGAATATTTTTTCACTTATCATCAGTCTTGAAGCCATGCCACTGAAGACTGTTACACTTATAAGAATCAACAGAAATGAGTGGCTGCTTGGACATGATATAGAAATGCAAGGCATGCTTCCTATTGGTCTACCCAACCCAGTCAGAATGAAGGCCGATCGATGCAAAGAGAGTAACCAGAGTAGAAACCTTCAAAATGACCATGAGAAGCCTCTCCGTCGTTGGAAGACGAACGAAGGAGGCAAGAAAAAGGAAAAGCAATAATTAAGGAGTCTGTGAGAGGCCTTATAGGTATCATCTTGGGAGGACCAACTGATGGTGATTCAAACTGAGCCAGAAAAACCCATGCCAGTGGCTAGAAATCCATATAGTGTGAACTAGTTGCGAATGGAGAGTTGACCCTTCTATCAACTTTGGGCCTGAAGATCTAGAAGGAATCTAGACGTCGCATAAGGATGCTCTAGTAATAGAAGCTTTAATTGCAAATTATACTATCAAAAGGATATTTGTGGATATAGGAAGTTTCATGAATATCATCTTCATGAATGCTATCGACCATATACAAATCAATAATGAAGAGTTTCTACTATTGACTACACCACTAATCGGATTCATGGGACACCAAGTGCAATCGCTCGGGATGATCTCTCTTTCTTTATCGCTTGAGAGTGCTGCTCAGGATTTGGAAAGGACCAGAAGAACACTGTTTATGGTAATAGACACAACCTCCTTATATAATGTCATCTTAGGGAGGTTGGCCTTGAATGCTTTCCAAGTAGTTGTTTCCAACTACCACTAGAAAATCAAGTTTTCGATTGACAACCGGGTAGGTGAAGCAAGAGGCTATCAACTAGCATCTCAGAAATACTAGTTCCGAGATGGTCTAGTGGCTAGAGCATGAGGTGCTGCCACATGAGGTCTGGGGTTTGAATCTTGGCATAGCCGAGGTAAATGCCTCCCTCATGCGTCAACACTATTCCAAAGGCTAATAGCTACCTGTGATTTACCTCCTCCGTGTTGGTCTTAGGATGGATTGACGGGGGTGCTGGGGGCGAGCATAGTCACCTTTTTGCCACCATCTTAGGGAGGCCGACATTGAATGCTTTCCAAGCAGTCGTTTCCACTTATCACCAAAATATCAAGTTTTCGATTGACAACCGAGTAGGTGAAGTAAAAGGCTATCAACTAGTATCTCGGAAATGCTACATAGATGTTATTCTACTAGAGTCACAGAAAGCTCGAAGAACCATGGAGAGTTTACAAATATCCCAAGAGTTTCCATTACCTCGACTAGATAAAGAAGAAAAGTCACACCACCAGGAAGGAAAAGAACAAGAAGAGATCTGCGTACATCCCGAGCAAGGGGACAGGGTTAAAAGAATATGTGTCGATCTGGAGCCAGGGTTGAAATAGCAACTAATAGACTGTTTGAAGAAAAAATATGATGTTTTCGCTCGATCACTAAAAGAAGTCAAGGGTGTTTCTCTCAATTTGATGGTGTACACGTTAAATATATATATTGTCAAATTCTCAACCAATCAAACAAAGAAGGAGGCATTTTAGTGCAAAATATAATCAAATTATCCGAGTAGAGGTTGATTAATTCCTAGAGGAAGAATATGTAAAAGAGGTGCAATTCCCTGTTAGTTTTTTAGGGATGTCCTAAGGCAATCAACTTATGGTTTTACTATTTATTTGATAAATATAGATTTACTATTTAGATGCTTATTCTTTATGTGTATGATTGGATCTTAAACTCACGTACTGAATGTCCGTGATACGATTCATAGCATGATTGAACTTATACTTGGATCACAACTTGTAAATATCTCTACATGTGCAATTATAAATGTATTGGAATATTTCCTAGTCATTGAATTGATGAGTTCGAACATTATCAATTCTGATAGACTAGCACGGGTTATACTCATTGGTCTAATCAAGCATCTATTTCTCATTAGTTAGAGACATTGGGATGTCTGAAGTTAAACATGGCTGCTAGTTAGGGTAACTAGTCATTAGAGTGACCTACTATAAGACTCCGTATGATTCTCTACATATATATAGATATGTCTGTGAAGTTCTTATTATAGTTCGAGTGCAAGTTTCTTTCAACTTGAGGCATACAAGTCACCTTGGTCATGGAGGCTTATACTTTGACATCTTAAGCAAGCATCTCCTTGGAAATGTGAACCCAGGATGATTGGGTATAAGTCGAAGTACTCGAAGGTGTTTGGATAGCTCACAAAGGATTTTTCGCTCCTTACGAGGAGACGTATACCTTATGGTCACTTGTTAGGATTATTACTCAAAGTCTTTGACCAAAGCATCACATGTTAAAAGTACGAGACTCTTAGACACATGCCAGAGTAATTTGAATATGCAGAACGAGAAAGTATTACTTGGGTTAGGTGAAACGTAATAAGTCTAGTGGGGACTGACACATAGACCATGTCCTGAACCAATTGAGTATAAGACGAGTGAAAGAAACATGACACGACTTACTGTAGTTGCTAAAAGGTTTGGAAGTGGTTCCGAGATCAACCTATAATTTTTTGATTAATTGAGAATTATGATGTACTACTAGGTGTCACTCATATCGTTCCATAATTAATGGTTAATTATGAGCGGCCAACATAACTAGGAACCTATAAGGTCACATGCACTACGAGTTTATCTAAGAGACATAAAAGGAGTTTGAGAATTGAATTCTCATATCGAGAGAGATTAAGTCTGGTTGAACTAGACAAAAGGAAGAGTCACGTCTTTTAAAAACAAGTTGGGACTCTTTTTAGTTTAATTATAAATCATATTGATTTGATTTAATTAAAAGAAATTCTTTGATGATTTGGTTTTGAATCAAACATGATTTGGTGTTCTATTATATTAGAACGAAAAAACGTGAGTTGATTAAAAAGAAAAAGTCGAAAGGTTTTTTTTTTTTTTCATTTTTCTGCTCTCTATCCTCTTCTTTGCTCTCACACCGCCGACGAAAGGGGGAAAAAAGGGCTTTGCCTTTTTTGCCTGGCGCCGCCGCCCAGCTCCGCCGGTCAATGTCCAATGCCAGCCAACCACTTCCAGCAAAACACCAGGCGCCCCGATGCCGATTGAAGCTGTTCACCTCGCCCGACGCCACTACTACCCACACGCTGCTGGCAGCTCCGACGCCGCCAGATCAGTGGATTCTACCCAACCCCGCCGGCACCGACAACCGTTCCGGCCAAAGGAGACATCAAAGGTTGTTGCTCCTCTCTGCTCTAGCCCCTCGGCTGTGGATCTGCTCCGCCATCGAGAAGGGGCTGCTCCTACTAGACTAGTGCTGTTACTGTCAATCTTGAAGAGCTGCTGCCGGACTTGATGCGGGGTTGCTGGATTAGCAATATTTGCTGCTGGAAATTCCAACAAAGGCTGAAATTTGTTTAGCCAGTCGGAATTGCTGCCCTCCCCGGAAGCACTGTTCGGGCCAGCAATTGTTTCTGCCAGAACAGAGCCAATGTCGGACCCACTGTCCTGTTTTAGGCAGCGGGGTTCTGCCTCTAACCCTCTGTTTGGGAGGAGGTGAGTAAAGGGGAGGGAAAGGGAAACATGGGTAAACAAAATTTTTACACTTGTTTGGGAGAGAGTGAGCCATGAAGGGGAAGGGGAGAGAAGGGTAAAGCTTCCCCTTGCATGCTCGGGAATCAGCGAAATTCCTTACACCCCAAATTGGGATGTAAGGAAGGGTAAGGAAAAATTATCTCAATTTTATCCTTATTTATATTTTCACATGCAGATTTATTAAAAAAATAAGAGGATATTTTTGTAAATTTGTATATTTAACCTTCATTTCCATCCCTTTGAACTTTCCCTTCCTTCCAAACAAGGGCAAGATAAATATATTACTTTCCCTCCCTTCCCCTCCCTTCCCCTTCCATCCCCTTCCATTAATGAACCTTACCTCACCCCATCCAAACAGAGGGTAAATAGCGACAACAAAAGATGTTGTCGCCGGTTGATTTTTTTTGTTTGATTCATTTGTTGCCCAGTACAAATTAGACTGTGATTCCTCTCTCAGATCTAACCGTCTGCTACCTTTGGCTAATACTGAAACAAAGACATGATTTGGACTTATTGAAGTCGTCTCGAAGATAGTTCGACGTAGATACAAGTAGAGACGAGGCTTGTGCATCGCTTGGTTGATATCTTTCCCACTCCGAATCATCCGATGGAATCTTCTACACATCATCCATCAGATATACCTAGTCTAAATTTATTTTTCATAAAATTTTAATTATACGATCATGCCTGACATGTTGTATCCTAGTATGCCTATGGTGTGTGTGATGTAATAATTAGGAAGTGTTATTGTTTTTATTTTTCATTGCGCATGTTTACGAAACATGTTTTAGCACGCACCCTACGTCGGGCTACCCAACATTTCCGATCTAGTTGACAAATGTAGTATTAGTTCCGAAGCCAGTCAGTAAGTGGCTGATCTGTATTGATTTTTAGGACCTTAATAGAACATACCCGAAAGACTATTATCCTCTCCCTCACATAGACCAGATGGTCGATATAACCTTTGAGTGTGAGTATATTTGTATGTTGGATGTCTTTCAAGGATATCATCAAGTCCCGTTGGATCCAAATGATCAAGAAAAAGTAATTTTCGTCACTATTGACAGAACATTTTGTTATGTTTTTATGTCGTTCAATCTCAAAAAGACAGGAGCCACTTATCAGTGGATGATGGATTGGGTATTTAAACACCAAATTGGGTGAAACCTTGAAGTCTACATGGATCACATACTTATTAAAACAGTGCATGGCCAAGATTTGATCATGGATATTCAGGAGACTTACAACACTCTGAGGTGACATGGACTTAAACTAAATCTAAAGAAGTGTGCCTTCGGAGTGAAGAGCGGCCTTTTTCTGGGATATATGGTGACCGAGAGGGGGATTCAGGCTAATCCAGATAAAGTAGAGGCTTTGCAACATATGACTCCTCCTCGGAACCTTTAGGAGACTTAAAGGTTATTGGGCCGAATAACCGTTCTATCAAGGTTCATTTCCCGAATGGCTAATTGAAGTCCGCCCTTCTTCAAATTCTTCATAAGGCTTTAAAATTTGAGTGAGATGCCAAATATGATCAAGCCTTCAATGAAATCAAGGAATACCTTGTTGGATTACCTGTGTTATCCAAACTAGTAGCGAGTGAAACCTTGTTTCTATATTTATCTACGATTGAGCAGGTAGTCGGCTCAGTTCTGTTACTAGAAGAAGGTACTATTTAATACCCTATATGTTTTCCTAGTCATTTATTGAAAAATATAGAAACAATATATTCTGTATTAGAGAAATTGACATTACGATTGGTCTTAACCGTTTGACGTTTAAGACCATATTTTTTAGCTCATTCTATTATTGTTCTCACAAATAGCCAGCTCAGCTGGGTTCTTATTAACCCTGAAGTTTCTGAGTGGCTTGTAAAATGAACAACTGAGCTAGGAGAATACGACATTCAGTATCAACCCTGTATGACAATTAAAGCTCAGGATCTAGCAAACTTTATGGTAGAGATATCCAATCTAAATTATGATGAGACTTGGAAGGTATATGTGGATGGTCCTTCCAATCAGTTGGCTAGTGGAGTAGGAGTCTTATTAATTTCACCTTAGGGAGATGTCATATAGTTAGTCGTTTGGCTCAAATTTCGAGCATCTAATAATGAAGCTAAATATGAAGCTATGTTATATGGTCTATTACGCAACCGCAAGTGCACGGTTTCATCATCAGTAATAAAAGATTAACGATCCCATATGGACTGTTGATTAAATACTAGTTAACTTTACACAACGAATTATCTATACAATCTAAAATAGTTCACAAATGCTAAAGATAAAGAAAAGAGAAATGAGAGAGAGTAAAGAGCGTAAGTGAATGAAGGATGATAGATACTAGGATTTAGGTTTCGTTACGATGCTAGTTAATGTCCCTATGCATTATTCATTTACCTAACTCCATTCTTACACTCGTGTAGGAGTTCTAACTAATGTTCGATACAATCTAGCGAAGATCACACCGAAGAGTTTACCCAAGTTCTAATGCCATTAAGTAGAAGAGGTAATTTAGGAAGTCCGGTTATAGAGCTATCCTTCAGTCACAAGGGCCCCCGGTCCACGTTCCTAGATTACACAAGTCATTTCGTAACGATAGATCAATGCAATTAAGTAGAACAGGTAATTTAGGAAATCCATTTATAGAGCTATCCTTCTGTCACCAGGGCCCTCGGTCCACATTCCTAGATTACACAGATCACTTCCTAACATTAATTTGGGAAAACTCTCTAACTCTAACTAATCTTCGTAACAAGGATCAATCCCTATATTAAGATCTTTTTGTTGGAGTAATCTGAGTACCCTAAAATTTGATGTTTGGGAAAAGGTTTAAGTTAGGTTTATTGTTGTATTTGATATGCATTGTGAGTGTGCAGAATACAGGTACAACAAGGAAAGTCCAAGTGTGATCTTGGCAAAGGAGGAAAGTCCAAGGATGAGTCTTGGTGGTGTAAGTCTAAGCATGTAATCTTGGCAACGTAAGTCCAAGTGTGACTTGGCAATGGATGAAGTCCCGGAGGTGTGACCTCTTGGCAAAGGAAGACCCGACAACAATGACAAGACCGATGGAAGCTCCATAAGGCAAGACGTGAAGGATAGGGAGACATCTGAGGGATGCAAGGCTGATGGAGGAGGCTAGAAGGCTAGGTCTAGGTTGGTCAAGCGAGGATGTGCGTTGAGTGAATGTACTCGGGGGTTAAATCCTATGATTAGGGTTACTATAACAGTACTGTAGTGTTAATGTAGCAGTACTGTAGCAGTCGACTAGTGGTTTCATCAGTCGACTGGTGTAGTCGACTAGTGCAGTCGACTGGGAGCGAACAGACGGTTGGTATCGAGTCGTTGGGCTGTAACGGTCGAATTTCCACAGAGGGCAGTCGATTGATGGTTTTGGCAGTCGACTGGTAGGCAGGATTTTCCAACCCGTGGCCTATATAACTAAGACTTGGGAGCTTGGTTGAGGTTGACGAAATAAAGGTGGTTAACTCCTATTAGTATTCTACCTGAACCCTAGCGCCTCAAGTGTTCTTGTGAGAGTTGTGGTGAGATTTCTCCACCCACAAGGAGCTACATGAGCTAGCTGGAGTTTACTGGAGAGTCATCCACCGACGGATCAGGATCGTTCACCTTGCGGACAGCCGTGGAGTAGGAGCTCTAATCTCCGAACCACGTTAAATGATCATGTAGTTTGGTTTGTATTTCTTGTCTTGTATTTAGATTAGCTTTCTACTTGTTTGTTTGTATTTCCGCTGCGTAACTAACAAGTGTAAGAAGAAGCGATCGATTTGGGTGAGATGCTATTCCCCCCCCCCCCCCCCCCCCCCCCACTCTCTAGCAGACGTCAAGGTCCCAACAATTTTGACTCTAGAAATTAGGTAAGTATCAATGTCATGAAGGATATAATATGTCCGGTTAAATGGGTATCCTTCTATCACAAGGATCCCCCGGCTATCCAATCTAGTAGCAACCTTAACATAAAGATAAATCCCTCATATCTACATGAATTATCCTCACACATATTTCGTCAAATACATACAAGGCACAATACATAATAGAATATGATATAAACACTTCATAGCATAAGGAAACATCCAAATACATAGTTCATACTTCACATCGTATCACAACTACTTTCTACATGCTAGATCTAGAGATCTACTTCATTACAAGGGAATTTACAACCAAAGACGATAAGTAAAGCAAACTACAACCCAATACATGAAGTTATAGAGAAGAGAAAGCTTATCCTTGATGCGTGGCGTCCTTGGAGGCACTCCCTTGCTCCGAAGGAGGACGAATCAGCGAAGATGGAAGATCTAGGACTCCCCCAAAGGGAGCAACCCTTCCCCAAGCAATAGGGAAGAGTCCCAAGCTAAAGATGGATTAAAAGGGGAGAAAAACCCCTTTTATAGTCTTAGACACGGGTCATGACACGACCCGTACACATGGCCGTGTGGCCCACACGACCATGTCTTGTTTCTTCTCTGGACTAGTGACACGGCCATGTGGCTCACACGACCATGTTCTGTTTTAGTTCTGCATGGGCTACATGGTCGCGCGGCTCACACGGCCTAGCTCTTTTTGACCTCTGGAAATGCTGCACGGTCGTGTGGCTCACACGACCTAGCTATTCGTTCTCTCTGGAAATGTTGCACAGCCGTGTGACTCACACGACCTAGCTTTGGTTGTGCTGGTGGGGTGACACGGTCGTGTGGCTCGCATGGCCTAGCCTTGTATGTCATTTTATCACTTATTATCATGGTATTCTTGAGTTGAGGTCTTCATCAAAGTTGTATATCTTGAAGTTATTTACAATTCGGTATAAAAAACGACCCAAAACTCCAATGGAATACAAAGTTATGCCTATTTTACTCTTTGTAAATAGTGCAGAAAATGCATGATTTGGCACGGCTATGTGCCAAGGCCATGTCTCATATAAACACATGTTAGACCTTCATTACGTGGTTTTCTTTGGTTGAAGTCTTCATAATAGTTGTAGATCTTGAAGTTATCTACATTTTGATATCTGGAATGCCTCATAACTCTAACTTAGCAGAAAGTTATGACTATTTTACTTTTGGTCTGCAGTGTTGAAAATGACATGGCTATATGGAATTGACACACCCGTGTGGAATTGACATGACCGTGCCTTTTAGGTATGACCAAGCTATGAATATAATGAAAGTATGACATTATAATAAAATAGGGTATATTAAACATAGATTATGCTAATGAAATACAAGTAGATGTGCATTAAAGTATGCATAAAAGTATATAATCTATGCACATTATGGTCTTTAGGGAATAAGAAGGGTAGGAGTCGCTTCGGTAATTATTTATTCTGACTCAGAGCTCGTGGCACAATAGAAGGTACTTTTGACATCTGAAATGAGTAGCTGAAAAGATATGTGGAGGCATTTGAATAGTTAAAGATTAACTTTCAAGAAGTAAGTCTTCAAAAAATATCTCGAGCGGAGAATATGAGAGCAGATGAACTAGCAAAGATGGCAAGTGTTTTAGCCTCGTGGACGTTAGATAGTCCAAGCTCTTAGACTCTATACATAGCTTAGATAATCCATACTACCGAGAGGGAAGAAGATTGGCAAGATTCTATGATCTCCTTCCTCCAGAGCAAAACATTACCTATCGACTTAGGTAAAGCTCATATACTTAAAAGAAGAGCTTCTCGATTTACCTTAATCGGGGAGCAATTATATCACCGTGCCTTTGTGCATCCTTTACTTAAATGCCTTGGATGTGATGATACTGATTATGTCATGAGGTGAATTCATGAAGGCATATGTGAAAATCATATAGGAGGATGAAGATCGATGGCTCAAAAGGTATTATTGGATGGATATTATTGGCCTATATTACAAGCAAATATAGCTAAATTTGTAGCCTCTTGTGAGCATTGACAGAAATATCAACCTCTATCATATCACCTAACTTAGCAGCTTAAAATATCCACTGTGCCATATACCTTTGACTAATGGGGAGTGGATATAGTAGGCCCCTTCCTGATCGGTACAAAGCAGAAGAAATTTCTACTGGTCATCATCGACTATTTTTATAAATGGATAGAAGTTGAGGCACTTGCTCGGATCATAGAAGTAGTCATTAAGGTATTATGGCAAAACATTATTTGTTGATATAGAATACCTCATAAAATACTATCTGATAATGGTCAACAATTTCAAGGGTGCAAGCTTCGAGAATGGTGTGAAAGACTTGGTATTCAACAACCTTTCGCTTTTGTAACATATCCTCAGAGCAATGAGCAAGTAGAGATGGCTAATCAGGAAATTATTTATGGCTTAAAGATCGAGCTAGACCAAGTGAAAGGTAATTGGGTGGAAGAACTACTGTGCATCTTGTGGGCTTATCGAACAACTCCAAGAGAGAGCACTAGAGAAACTCCTTTTGATTTAGTTTATGAAGCAAAAGAAGTGGTGTCTGTCAAGGTAGGAGAAGAGTCAATTTGGGGACAAAATTATGATGAAGAACTTAATGTCGAACAATGCCTCATCGATCTAGACTTGGCTACTGAAGTTAGGGAAAAAGCGGCCACTCGGCTTACTGCATATAGACAAAGGATGAAACAAACGTATAACAAAAGGGTAATCTCTCGATCATTTCAAGTTGGGGACCTAGTATAGCAAAGAGTCTAACCAGTTAGGGATGTTGGCAAGCTTGATCTGCCATGGGGAGGTCCTTTCTGGGTGATCGCCAATTTAAACTAGGGGAGTTATTATCTGGAAGAGCTCAATAGGAAAAAGCTACCTCGACCATGGAGTGCCAACCATTTGCATCTTTATAGAAGTCAATGAAGCTTATATCTTCCATATTGTTTAAAGATAAATATATGCTTCTTTTTTAGAAATAAAAATTTATTACTACTCAACTTTTCTATGCAATATCTTAAAATATCTTCTAAATGATGGTTCAACCTTCTTGAGCGAAAGCTAATCAAAAGACATCCTCTAAATGAGGTTCAACCTTTCTGAGCGGAAGCTAACAAAAAAACATCCTCTAAATGAGGGTTCAACCTTCCCGAACAAAAGCTAAAGTTATACCAAGAGCAAAATTTTCCAAGTGATTATATTCTCGGGAGGGTAGCCACAATCTATTCGACACACATTATTCTCTCTCTAATTGGACTTACAATAGACATATAGAAGCTTAGAGACACAAGCCTATATAATTAAAATAGATTTAAGGAAGGCAAGAATTTATATAAGCCTGAAAGACTTCTAGAGTTCAAAAGCTGTACAAAGATTGACCAAGCTACAAATTATTTATAGAGTTTTTTCAAACTCAGGTAACTCCTCACGCACTTTATCTAAATCTAGAAAATCTAGATTGGTTCCTAGGGGAACCAATCCCGCTTTGAGAAATTGTTAGGAAGCTCCTTTGAAACCTTGTTTTGGTCTCTTTAAAATTTAAGCGACTAGCAGATCAGAATATTCCTCAGATTTTAAGAAATTTGCTTTGAAAGCCACTCGACACTCTCCTTTTGGGCTTTGTAAGAAGTCGCCTCTGATTGAATGTCCTCCAGCAAAGTCACCACCTTCACCTTGCTTTGAATAGCATTAACCATCTGCTTGCAAAGGGTGGCGGCTTCTCCATCAGTCTGTGTTAGATGGCCTTGCAGATAAGCTACTTGTTTATCCAAGGTAGTGAGCCGGACCTCCTGTTCATTGAGTCGGGAAGTAAGCTCAACCCTACCAACCTCCGGTGAAAAACTTTAGTCTACGATGATTTTTCCCTCTGAATTGCTTCATCTTGATCGTCTTAGAGGGAAAATACTTGTGCTCTGGAAAGTTCGAGTTCCTCGTGGAGCCCAGCAGCCGAGTTTCTCTGGAGGCGACATTCTTCTTTTGCCCGAGCGACTTTTGCTTTAGCCTCTTTGGTCGCTCGAGTAGGTTCTTCAATACACGCTTCTAGATCGGTGATTTGTTGTAGCAGTTGACTAATTTGGTTAACCAGCACGAGAATGCGGCTATGGACATGCATGTGTTCTGACCATAGCTACATGAAGAATTTCCATCTACCTTAATTGACCACATAAGGAAGCAGAGACAACAAATGTAAAATGTATACCTTAAGTATGAAACCATTAGTGTGACGACTAACTTTTAGTAGGTCTATTTTTTCTAAAGACTTGGTATAATCACCAGTCTTCAACGGTTGTAGCATACTAGCCTAGCGCGCCATCTCTTCCGATCGGTAGGGACTGGGAGGAATCCGATGAAAGACAGGGATTGAGGAAAACTTCTAGCTTGGGTATGAAGTCACTTTCGATCAAGCTTGCTAGAACAATAGGCAGCGTCTCGGATACAAAGGGTTCTTTAGTGACTAGAGAACTAATTAAGGGTTCTCTAGAAGGCTCCCTAATCATAATACTAATTCTCGGTTGAGAGGAAGGTGTTTCAAGCGAGGCTGCTACTCGACTGGGATGCTCAAGGTGCTTGCCACTTTCTTCTAAAGTTGGCTTCCCCTTCATCGATTCCAAGGATCATTTGGAGGAGGGTGTTGGTGCAGGAAGCAACAATGATCGAACCTATGTTTTGATTATGTCAAAGGGTTCAAAGTTAAGGTGTTTTGTTATCTAATATGTTGAATGAGCTTTGCAGGAAAAGTCCTAAGTGTATTTAGGCAAAAGTCCTAGCTACGGTTAGGCAGGTGGAAAACCCTAGGAGGCGGTAATCCTAGGTCTTAGGGGGTGGTAACTCTAGGCGAAAAGTCTTAGCGGGTCGGAGCTTCGGGCAAAAATCCTAGGGAATGGAAACCCTAGGTTAAAATCCTGGTGTCGCGAACCAGGTAGAAGTATGGACGGGTCGTGGACCGGACGTCCAGCATGAAGACCGGAAGCATCGAGCGCTAAGCAAAATTCCAATTGGTCTGGAGGACTAAACTGGCAAAAGGTAAAACTCTCTTGAGTAGAGTAGGTGAGGGTGCGCTCCTCGGAAGAGGGAACAGTAGGCGTCAGGTCGACCTAGGGTTTCTGGTAGGAAATCCGAAGTCAGACCCGGATAACCCGGAGACTGTCAATTACTACTTTTACTATATTTTATGTGTGCTAACTTTGTCTTGCAGGGTATGTGTGTGTTTGGTGAACTAATATGTTTGTAGGGACAAATGAGCAAGGCAAGCCTCGGATGATTAGTGTCCGAGGCGCCTCCATGGAGCTTGGAGGCGCCTCAGGTACAGAGTGTGAGCTAGTTGCGAAGAGGAGATGGAGGCGCCTCGGATGAAGCTGGAGGCGCCTTGGACCAGAGCTTAGAGGCACCTTGGAGTGGCCATGGAGGCGCCTGAAGCAGGATAAGCGACGAAGGTTTCTTCGCTGATCCACGCGGCTGACTGGGGAGGCTTGGAGGCGCCTCGAATAGACTTGGAGGCACCTCCAGTAGTGTATAAAAGGTGCTCCCGAGGCAGCAGTTAATCAAGCTTCTCCCAAACAATCTTTTTGCAACTTGCTGCTAACAAGACGTTCCAATAAAGCTTCAACTCGACGCCAACGACCCGGAGCTTCAAGTTTAGTCTTTTGTTGTCGATATAATTTTTATTATTACTGCTTCCAATTGTACTTAGTTTGTAATATTTTTATGAGATATAGGTGTTACCCAAAGTAAACGTTCAACGAACGTGGGCCTTGGAGTAGGAGTCGCCACAGGCTCCGAACCAAGTAAATACCTTGGTCCTTTGTGTGTTTGTTTATTTTATTTCCGCTGCATTTACTCGCGTGAAAGCTACAAGTGCTATTCACCCCCCCCCCCCTCTAGCACGATCTCGATCCTACAATTGGTATCAAAGCGGAGTCGCTTCGATTTGGTGCAACCACCAGTCAAGCAAATTTTTTTGTGGTCTTTTCTATTTTTCAGAGTCGATCGGAATCAATATAATTGCTATATTCCGATCTGTTTTCTCGTTTGAATCGATTTTTTTCTCGAAGCTGGTGCAACACCACTCGAATTCATTTACTTTTATCATACATCCCGCACTGCTAATCTAGGATCAAGTTCTGGGACTTGTTTTTCGTTTTATTGTGTGCTAGATTCTTTAATGGCTCTCCAAGAAAGTTTCAGCACAGTCTACCCGCCACTCTTTTTCGGCAAGGACTTTGGATATTGGAAGAACCGGATGGAATACCACCTCAAGACGTAAGTCGAGATGTGGATTATTATCCAGACCGGTCTCGAACTTCCACGTGACGGCGCTGGAGAACTAATTTCAACTAGGATACCAGCATAAAGAAGAAGGTTGAAGCCGACGCCAAAGCAACTTGCATGCTACAATACGAGTTAACAAAAGAAGAACTAAACAGAGTCGGACCATTCTCAAGCGCAAAAGAGCTATCGGAAAAGCTAATTGAGCTGCACGAGGGCACTCCCGACGCTAAGGTAAATAAATGCGATATAATTTTAAATAAATTATATAACATCAAAATGCAGGAAAGTGAGACGACGAGCTAGCTGCATGCGCACATCCAGGACCTCCTTAACGACCTTCACGCGATCGGCCAGAGAATAGAAAATCGCTACGTAATAAGGTACGCGCTTAATGCCTTTTCGAGGAATACATTATGAGCATCAATGGTAGATGCCTGCAAAGTTTCCAATGATTTATCTTTAATTGAACTTGATGAACTTTTTTCTGATTTCGAATTGCATGAGCAGACTAATGCACGCCCGGTCGAGAAAGATGTTGCTTTGGTTGTAGGTACAAGCAGAGACCGGGAAACTAAAGCAAAGCACAAAACCAAACCTGAAACCAAAGACGAATCAGAAGATGACGACGAGATTGTTTCCGAGCTATTAAGGCTCATACGAAGGATCTGTAGAAATAAGAAGGCGACTCAAACGAACCCGAAGGACAAATCTGGAGTCACCTGCTACGGCTGTAATCAGAAGGGGCACTATAAGCCGGATTGCCCAAACAAAAAGCAATGGAGAAAGAAGGCATTGAAAGCAACATGGTCTGAGTCATCAGACGAATCCGAGATTGATGAAGAAGAACCGTCGAGCTTCCTCGCGTTACCAGTGCAAGCAAACATTATCGAAACCAAGTCTGAGTTCGAGTCTGAAACCAAGAGAAAGCGAGTCCGAGCGAAGCCACGGATCTGCATCCGTTTCCGAAGGACCGAACCCCACTGTAAGTTTGCTACTCGCCGAAACTCAATTAGATGAATTAAAGAATTTTGTGCCTTATTTATTAAAGAAGTTGGCTAAATTCAACATCCGGGTCAAGTCACTTCTAAAGGAGGTAACAACCCTTAAGGAAGCGACTGACTCGAGTTTCTTAACTGAGCCAGTTCAAATTGGAAACTCAACTCAAGTCCAACAACTTGAGGAAGAGAATTCTAATTTGAAAACTCAAATTAAAGAACTCAAGGAAATGTTGGAACAGTTCACCCTGGGTTCCAAGAATCTTGATCTGATTCTTGGAAAACAGCGAGCTGTTTTCAACAAATCCAGACTTGGGTTTAAAATCAAAAGAAAATACAAAGCATATCTATCCTTAGTTAATAGAAATAAAAGGAAAATTGTCCAAGCATGGGTGCCAAAGTCCAACTTGGTTAATCAAGTTGGACCTGGTCACTATTGGGTCCCCAAGGATCAGATCCATTTCCTTGATAGACCATATGGAGGCTATGATCCAGGGGGAGCCAATAGAAAAACTATCTCAATAAATAGATAAAATTGATTGATGTCTGTTTATTTATTTTCCTTGTAATATACATGCTTATACTAAGATAGCTTAAGGATCTAGGCGTAATTTACACTTGCTAGTTAAATCTAGGAGTTTCAAAAAGAAAATTAAATATATATTCTTTGAACGGTTCTGTCTAGGAAGGGGTGGATGATCCCATATCCAAGAAGGCCTAGAGCCTCACCCTGACCTGGAAACCAATCATGGAAAGACATATTTAATTGACTGATTGGAAAACCTAAGTTTAACTCAAATGTAAATTAATCCTTAGAAATAACCAAAAATTAAAGATAAACATCTCACAAAATTACTTAAGATTACCTGATTGATAACTTAGAATCGGGTGAGATGGACCTAGGGTTAACTTAGTTGAACAAACTCAATTTATTCAATGTTTAATTAAACAATTTAATTTTAACTTAAAACAAAATCAATTTCAAAATTATTTGAAAATTATTTGAAAAATTATTTAAAAATTCTTTAAAAATTATTATTTGAAAACTTATTTAAAAATTCTTGAAAATTTATTTAAAAAATTCTTGAAAAATTATTTAAAAATTATTTGAAAAATTATTTAAAAATTACATGAAAAATAGAATCCTTCTCCCTAAGTAATTTATTTTTTTGATTTATGTCAAAGGGGGAGAGAGATCAAAGTTAAGTAAGGAGGGAATATAAGGAATTTTTCTTTTCTTATCTCATTTATTCCTATGCTTTAAATTCCTCATATTACTACAATATTTTCTTAACTTTGATCTATATTGCCATAATCAAAAAGGGGGAGATTGTTGGTACAGGAAGCATCAATGATTGAACCTATGTTTTGATTATGTCAAAGGGTTCAAAGTTAAGGTGTTTTGTTATCTGATATGTTGAATGAGCTTTGCAGGAAAAGTCCTAAGTGTACTTAGGCAAAAGTCCTAGCTGCGGTTAGGCAGGTGGAAAATCCTAGTGGGCGGTAACCTTAGGTCCTAGGGGGTGATAACTCTAGGCAGAAAGTCTTAGCGGGTCGGAGCTTCGGGCAAAAATCCTAGGGGGTGGAAACCCTAGGTTAAAATCCTGGTGTCGCGAACCGGGTAGAAGTCTGGATGGGTCGTGGACCGGACGTCCAGCATGAAGACCGAACGCATCGAGCGTTAAGCAAAAGTCCAGTCGGTCTGGAGAACCAAACTGGCAAAAGGTAAAACTCTCCTAAGTGGAGTAGGTGAGGGTGCGTTCCCCGGAAGAAGGAACAGTAGGCGTTGGGTCGACCTAGGGTTTCATATAGGAAATCCGAAGTTAGACCCGGATAGTCCGGAGACTGTCAATTACTATTTTTACTATATTTTATGTGTGATAACTTTGTCTTGCAGGGTATGTGTGTGTTTGATGAACTAATATGCTTTGCAGGTACAAATAAACAAGGCAAACCTCGGATAAACAGTGTCCGAGGCGCCTCCATGAAGCTTGGAGGTGCCTCGGGTATAGAGTGTGAGCTGGCTGCGAAGAAGAGCTGGAGGCGCCTCGGATGAAGCTGGAGGAGCCTTGGAACAGAGCTTAGAGGCGCCTTGGAGTGGCCATGGAGGCACTTTAAGCAGGATAAGCGACGAAGGTTTCTTCGCTGATCCACACGGCTAACTCAGGAGGCTTGGAGTTGCCTCGGACAGGCTTGGAGGCACCTCCAGCAGTGTATAAAAGGAGCTCTCGAGGCAGCAGTTAATCAAGCTTATCCCAAAAAAATCTTTCTGCAACCTGCTGCTAACAAGACGTTCTGATAAAGCTTCAACTCGACGCCGACAACCTGGAGCTTCAGATTTAGTCTTTTGTTGTCGGTATAATTTTTATTATTACTGCTTCCAATTGTACTTAGTTTGTAATATTTTTACGAGATATAGGTGTTGCCCAAAGTAAACGTTCAACAAACGTGGGCCTTGGAGTAGGAGTCGCTATAGGCTCCGAACCAAGTAAATACCTTGGTCCTCTGTGTGTTTGTTTATTTTATTTTTGTTGCATTTACTCGAATGATTTTCGAATACGAAACGTGTGAAAGCCACGAGTGCTATTCACCCCCCCTTCTAGCACGATCTCAATCCTACAGAGGGAGAACCTAGATCCACAATTGGTTGAGGGACTATGTCAACAATATCTTCCACTTGCTCGGCCACTGGTGGTGGTGCTTCAGAATCTGGCTCAGATGTGGTGGTCTCTCGATTGGACCAGACAATCTCAACGCCCGTGCCCAAGGGCTCTTGAGGGGGAGGTAGATCGGCTTCACCTAGAGCAGCACCAGTGGCATCCGATGAAACTTCTGGAGTCGCCAGAGCCTGAAAGTCCGCTTTGTTGGTCTTCAAGAGCTTGCTTATTAATGCACCCAACATTGTATCCTTTGCAGGTCGATTAGAAAAGTAAGTTAGTTCTCACATAAGATGAAGACTAGGAAATGCTTACCGAGCGACTTCTCCAAATCGATTGCGTTAGGACTTAAACGAGTCCGATAGAGAAAACCTTCATTTTGGATGATGGTGGTATAGTTGATGCACATGCTAACTAGTGTCTCTAATGTCCATTGATACTTGGGATTCTTCTTATACTTCCCGAGCGACGGTGGTTCTAGGAGCTCTCCTCTCTAGCCGATTGGGAAGTTGAAAGAGTTCAGCGATTTCAAATAGAAAAATTTGTTCTTCCAACCTTTGTGAAACGAGGGGTTGTCTTCTAAAAACTTACATCCCCCTCAGGACATACAATGAAAAGCTCCTAACTCAACTCGCTTTGGATGAAAGTAGTGGAAGAAAGTAGATGTGAGCGGGATGTTATATAACTGGAAAATCACAGCCACTCCACATAGAATTCTAATAGCATTCGGTGTTAGTTGATGAAGAGAAATCCCAAAATACCTATACATGTTTCTAAAAAACTATGGAATAGGGAAACGAAGGTCGGTCACTACCTGGTTGTAAAAGAATGTAGTGAAATCGGGAGGAGGAATCAAGGTCACATGGTCCCTTCTAGGTACCTGAATCACATAATCAGGAAGAATGTCATAGTCATACCATGGGATGAAAGTCATTGGAAACTTTTGAGAAAGAGACTTAATTAACAAAGGGAGCCAAATGAAAGTGAGGACTTACATGAGAATAAGGGAGTAGACACGATGAAGAGAGACGTCAGCGACTTAGATAGAGGCGATAAAGGAGATGAAATGTTTAGAAACCCTAATATAACATTGATTCCTCAACATAGATTGAGTTGTTAAGGGGTGGGATTTAATTGACGTAGTTGGATGTGGTGCAAACTTCGAGAAGGGTGCAGAGTATACTCATCTGCATTAGCACTTTGGAATCGCTAATAGTCACATCACTTTATGTGACCATGATGCGACCTCATTTTAGTAAATGGCGACTCGTGAGGTTACTGGTTCGCTGAGGATGGCACGTCACCAATCATGACATGCCTCATTAATAGGCGCCATGACTCATAAATGAATAAATCTCTCAGATTTTTTTAGCAATAAATAAATGCAGAAGGCTTCCTTCTCTTTCTCTCTCTCTCTCTCCATGTGGTAGCGATAATCAACTTTTAACTAAGTCATATCTCTAGTCAGTCAGTTGTATACTTCCTTCGACTGAACTAAATGGGAGGCTTATGATGTGGCGGTCCATAGGAGGTGTCACATGTGTCAAGAAGTCAATGTGGCAAGTGAGGTGACATTCAAAGTCAAGGTCAAGGAGGGAGATACACTGCTCGAGTAATGATTAAGCTGATCGAGAGTGAACAATTCATTCACCAGGAAAGCCCTTATCATTTTTAAACCTTATTGAGCGGGTTTAGAGTAGAGTCATCACTCGGTGCTTGACACTCAGGTACCCTTCCTAGGTTTTTGAGAAATCATGTCATAACTCGGACATCTTGTTGCTCGAGAGGACTATCGAATCACCGATCAGTAGAATTAACGAGTCATCGATCGGTAGAATTACTGCATTAACTTGATACATTAGTGTGACTTACATTAAATACCGAACGTCTCTTATATGCAGTGTTCATTATGGGTTCATAGATACGTGAGAAAGGGGAACGGACAGAAGCATCAAATTAATAGTCATGTGTATTTACTATGTTCTTATCAATCATATCCTCATTAAAAGTTTGGAAAGAGACAAAAGATCTCTTGTAATTAATGAACCAATAATTGATTCATCATTTTCTTGTAATAAATACAACCTCATTAATGAAGAAGGTGAAAGATTTGAGAGAAAGACGTATAAAAGGATATTAATAAGAAAAGGCAAGGACATCATTTTTTTCTCTTTTCTAAAGGGATTACCCTACGCATTGATCAGTCGCGTCAACTCTCTTGCCAACACACTGACTAGTCCTCTTGGAGAACCTCGGAGCAAGATCATTTGTGTTCATCTAGTTAGGAATGCAAACGAGCCGAACCGAGCCGAACAGTATTAGGCTCGAGCTCGGCTCGTTTAAGTTATATTCGGGCTCGAGCTCGGCTCGTTTTAGAATTATCAAGCTCGCGAACAGTTCGAACTCAGATCGTTATTAGCTTGATTATAAAAGTTAACGAGTCTAACTTGTTAAGCGAGCTCAGGCTCGTTTTCGGGCTCGTTTAGAGCTTGTTTTTGGCTCGTTTTAGAGCTCGTTTTTTTACTCATTTTAAGGCTTATTTTAGAGCTAATTTTTTGGCTCATTTTAGAGCTCGTTTTTTTGACTCGCGAGCCTATAAACGAATATGTTCGCGAGTTCACGAGCCGAATATCCTTTGGCTCGAGCTCGGCTTAATAAAATTGTCGAGCTCGAAATCGAGCTCGAGCTCAGCTCGATAAGATAAACGAACGAACTCGAACGCTCTTTTTACCGAATCGAGCTCCGAATAACTCGCGAACCGTTTGGTTCATTTATATCCCTACATCTAGTTTTTCTGATTATATCCTCACTCTCAAACATTAATTTGATATGTTATTGAGAAAATAATTTTTTAAATAAGAGTCATATTTTTTTAATTAATTATTACTGTGTAACAATCGATTTAGGATATTATTGTACTCAATAATCAATTCAGAAAGGTAAAATAAAATTAAATACGGGATTTGTTAATTTTAAAATTTGAATACGTGATTTTAATATTATGTAACTTTCTACGTGTTCGGTAATTTGCCTAAATTTACAAAGGACAATTCCTCACTTGGAAATTGATTGTCGATGTGGTTTACGTAGTAATAAATTGAAGACGTTAGAGCATCTTTGTTTTTTTGGATTACAACAGGTACACTGGCAACATATCAAGCAATAGTAAATAATGTTATAAGGAGACAAAATAAAAACTACTATACTAATATTAAAACTAAAACCCCACATGCACATGAATAACAACTAATTTCTTCAAGAAGCTAATAATTTTTTGTTCCTAGGAGGGATAATTAATGGACCTAAGAATTTAAAAAAATTGATAATGATCAAAACACACATTTAATTTAAAATGATGAAATTCTTAACTTTTAGAATTCTGAAAGGATATATTTATTTTTCTCATTTTATCTTTTCCACCAACAATTATGGTGACGCATTCAAAGAATAGTATCATTATGATATTACATCTTCAAAATCAATTTTAAATTTATACAATAAATACTAAAGTTGTGTTGATTTTTAAAATGCAATACTAATATGGTGTTGATTTTTTAAAATCAAAACCAAAAAGATGCTAAAATGTAATATCACAATGGTAATACTCTTTGAATGAAACATTATAGTGGTTGATAAAAGAAGTAAACTTAAAAACAAATTAAAAACAAATACAACCTTTGGGAAATCTAAAAGTTACATGTGTCTTTTGAAAATTTTATAATTTTAAACGCATCCCTCAATAGACACAATGGTACGCAATGGTAAAAGAAATAAAATTTTACATTTTTTATTGTAAATTTCAAAAGTTTAATTAAATCTAAGTCACTTAGTGCATGTTTGATTGAAGATATTATGATAACTTTAATTATATATCTATCTAAGATTATGTTATTTAATCTTATTTGATTTAAATGAGTTATTCTCAAGTAATAGGGTATGTCTATCATGTCAACAAATAGAGGATATAATCCGGAATGTGATTACATTAAAGTGTGAAGTTTTATGTGATTTTGGAGTTAACAAAAAATCTTAAATGATTTTTTTCCAATTTTATTTTTTCTAAATTGAGTATTCCAAAGATTGAATAATATTAAATTATATTTTATTTTTTAATTATATTATTATTTGATAATTATATAATCAAAATTATATATGATAACATCAATCACACCCATTTAAATTTTAACTGAAGATCTCAAACTTAACCTTACCCATCGAGAGCATATAATTAATGCCTGCACCAGAAAGTACGGGACGACTGAAGGAGCGATTCATACTTTTAGTGTTCAGAGTTACCGGGTAATCTTTTTAATAAACATACTTAAATAAGCTCGACAAGTAAATAAACAAATTTGAACACAATTAACTTGAGCGACTGATTGGTATAGTGTCGATGGCATGTTGAGGCCAGCCATTAAGAGATTGAGTTTGGATACTTCTCAGTGAAGTTTTGCCCTCTGATCAGAGGTAGCCAAGGATCACTGATCGGAAGTACTGATAAACATATATATGATCATATTCATAGAGGAGAAATCTATCGATACATACATGTTTGAGAATTGAGAGCGAACAAACAAATAACAGAGGTCACTGATTGATCTATGTAATTAATTCTCAATCATCTCCTATAATCTCTCACAGTAAATTAAGAAAATAATGATACCAAGAAGCATGCAATAGAGCACTTCAGTGAATCCGTGCGGGCAAATTAATGGCCGATCCCCGGGCTGGGGACCGACCCCAGCAACCTCTCACCGTCCCCGTGATGCGGACCACCCACTCCGTTGCCGCCTTCTCCAGGGGCAGATGGAGGAACGCTGGCCCTGGGGAGCATGGCCAGGACCAAAGCGGCGGCCTCCAGTACTGCTCCGGTACTGTTCTTCACCGGCGGCTCACCGAGGAGTTTTCTTGAATGCAAAGATGGCATGCAAGAGATGAAGAGGAAGACGAGGAGGGCGGTACGAGTGGCGGACGCTTTGCTGGAGGAGTCCTCCATGGCGGAGGAAATTAAAGGTATTAGCGGTGTGTGTGGGGAATTTCAGGGAAAGGAAATCGGTGGACTTATAGCTAGAGAGGAAGGTGGCGGTCTCGATTGCCTGCCGTAATTCCTAGCCGACTGATCTACAGCTAGCTAGCTATCTATCGGCATTGCAACACATGCTCATTTGAAAAATAAAGACAGAATCCACCAAAAGTCAAAGCCAGTTACGTTCTCGATTGACGAAAATCTTGTTAATTTCCTAGCCTCTTCGTGCGCTACTCTTCGTCGCGGGGCGGCGGCTTGGAAGGATACGCATGCAGTCGGGCGCCGCTGCAGTCGCGGTCGCTGCTTGGACGTTAACAGTGGCCCTGCCCTGTCAGTCCAACTTCTAGTCTGACTTAACCTCTTTTGGTCAATTCAATTGACATGTTCAACTCGTACTATCTTATTTTCTAGGGAAAAACGGGGAAGGTTGCCTCCCTTGTTTTTTTCCCCTTAAATTAGGGACATCGAATGTTGATTTTTTTTAAAAAAAAATAAAAACGGCATCTCAGTAATGTTCAATTGCCCCGGGCAACATCAAATATTTAATCATATATTTAAAGGTCAAATTCTAACTACGATATATTGTAAAGATTTTTTTCTAATAGAATCATAATTTTAAGAATGATGACCGTTTGGTTGGACTTCTTCGAGCATTTTTCGATTTACCCTAGTGGCTGGTGAAAGACTTTTGTCAGAGAGCTGGTTACCTCTAGGATTAATTTGTTTCAATTTTAATTCCTTCTGATCTGCTCTCGTGATTTCCAACATCCTCCCATCTTCGAACCTGGTCATCCTCCAGGGGGGATTTTCAATTAGGAGGGGCAATTTTCAAAAATTCATGAAACGAGGAAGGAATAACTTAAAACTCTTGGAAGATCATTGCTTTTGAGAAAAATAGAGAAGATAAAAATTGAGAGGAAGAAGTAAAAAAAAGGAGAACTTTATTTTCTTCGTTAGCAACCTTAACTAATTTCGGTGAGCTCGGCAATAATACAAAGAGAGCAAGGTAAGACAAAACTAAATATTTTTTCGTGCCAATAAAATCCTAAAAAATATCAGAAGAGGAAGAAGATAGGGGGGTTGATGACTGCTTGATCTTGTTGCTAAAAGAGGACAGCAACTGCTGTTACATTTCTTGCTTGCTGGAGAAGAGAAAGGAGAAGAAAAAAGCTCTTGTGGTTTAGAAGAGGAGAGGAAAAAATTGTAGGTTTACTAACGTTAAAGAAGATAAGGAGAAGAAGCAAATGAGAAAGAAAAGGAAAAAAAATAAAAGAGAGCAATGAGCGAAGGGGTGACATACAACACAGTTGGGATGTAACATGCATAAGGAGAGAAGGGAGAAGAGGGAGAGAGAGAAAAATGAAAGATTTCGTCAAAAATATCCTAATTCTTTTTAAATCGTTCCAACTTGTTTAACATTAAACTTGGTTATATATATATAATTTTTTAATAAAATGTGAGAGGGGGCGGTCGCACCCCCTCTCCTTAAGGTGGCTACGCCCCTGTCATCCTCTATTCCTCTCCTCTTCGATCTCTGGTACTAACTCATCTCCGATCTTCGGCAAACTCTTCTCCTTCGGTACGTTAGCTCCTCTTCCATTCTCTGTCCTCTCGGTTTCTTGTCGTGAGCTTGCGGCCACGAACATGGCTGACCATGAACTTGCGGCTACAAACTTGTTCGGCTGTGAGCTTGTGACCACGAGATCTCCTCGACAACTATGGATTTTGGCTGGCCGATCGCTAATTCTGTCCATGACCTCAGCTAATCCTATTTGCGATTTTGGTCGGTCACGAGCTCACATTGTTGTATATCTTGTTGTATTTAAGATATTGTGTAATGTGATGTGATTGATTTAATTAGCAAATTAAATTTTTTGTTGTTTTTTTGTTATTTTCAAGTATACGACATTTTCTAATGTACATTAGTCAGGTTGTGGAGGCGACACTAGCTCAACTCTGATTTTTCTCTTTCAGTGCTACTGCGCATCTTTTGAGGTCAAATTCAAACTTAATGTTTTAGTTTAAGTTTAAGTGTTATTGATAGTATTAAGTCTAAGTTCTTAAGATCAAGTTTAAACTATCTCTATGTTTACTTTTACACGTTAATTTCCATACAAATTTATTTTTCATTAGGTTACAATGTATATAAATAAAACTTGAATGTATAATAGATTATAAAATGAATTTATCCGAGATAAATATTTTGTTGAAGATAAAGAGTTTGTAAATTTCACTAAAAGTCATCCAAAATGTATGAATTGTATCAAGTTACATTTTCTATGTAATTATTACAATGTAGAAATACATCTTCCCGTGATAAGGATACCGTGAGAGTGCATCTATGTTGCAGAAATTGTTTTATTTCAAATTACTACTACTGATACTATTACGGAGAGTCTTATTTGTTGCATCCAATTAGAACTTCGGTTCACTACTATAATTAAGGTCTAAAGCTATGGTGACATCATCAAAAAAAATATATTGAAATACGGTGTTAGCATATACCCTATAGTATTCTTAACATTTGTATAATGTCATTATAAAATATTTATGCTAACTTCAAAAGTGTCTTAAATATAGGAATATACTGACAATCGAAAATATCACGAAAAAATATTTCATGGACATGTATGCATGTCTTTTTATTATCTAAATAAGGATAAATATAAATGTCACCTAAACTAATTTATATTGACAATTATAAATATTTTAAATTTTTATATAAGGACAATAAAATACATTAGTAATGATAATTTATAAGGGTATTTTAAACTGTCATCTTATATAATCTATAATGACATTATTAAATGTCAATTATAATATTTTATAAAGACATTAAATAGAAACATTTAGAATACACCACAATAAATTACTGATATTTATTCAGAATACAAAATATTCATCAAATAATAGAAAAAATTATACATCATCACAATTTAATCATCATCACAATTCACCACAATAAGAATATAAACGTTTTACATCCAAAATATCCAATTCATTCACCATACCATCACAATTCATCCCATCATCACAAAAGTACAAATGCAATATTAATGTAAAAGTATTGAATTCAATGCTAACTAAATACTAACAAATCATCGAGTTCTAAAACTAACAAAGTCTTATAAAATAAAAATTCAACTAATTTACTATCAACCATCTTCAACTATCATATGAAAAAGTCAAATACCTGTCACCTACAAATACAATCCATAAATTTGTATAAGTAAATTAAAAAATGAAAATATAAACTTAATAAACATAATTTAAAAAATTGAAAATCATATCAAATGAAAAATAGATAAAGTATCATTCCACCACCCATATACTCAAGTTAATTAAGTAATAGTAGAGCAATTTTGAATTTATACCAAGGGAAAAACTAATATATACTATCAAAAATTAACATAGTAACAAAAGGCTATCAAAAATAAAAAATGCACATGACACATCATTAGCCAAGTGGAACAAACTAAAGAATCCCTAGATCTTATAACACTCACTAAGATTGAACACGTTACATAAGAAAGAAACATATCCATCAAAATTCAAAGAAAATAAACCAACCACACATACAAGTGACGCTTGTTAGATAAGGACCGAAACTTAAAACTATATACCTGTTTGATTTTGTAGAAAGGAGCAAGGTGACTATCAAAACTTCCAATCCACAACCTAAAAAAATAAGAAATCAGTCAGGAGCATATACAAAACAAAACTTCCAATCCACAACCTAAAAAAATAAATTACAAATCAACATCAACCAACCAACAGTGTTTCTTCCAATTATATAGAGTCGGCTTCCATAACTATTGCTCCTCTATTGAAGTTCATACAGAGGTGATTGGCAGCGGCGAAGACCGGCGGCGTTGGTGAGAGGAGCAATAACAGGGATGGATTGTTAGGACCCTTGGCAGCCGGATAGAGGGGGGTGAATAGCCCCTGCACAAATCAAATAAAACAACCTTTCTCAGACAAATAACTTGATTAAAGGAACACTTGCATATAAAAATAATTAAGAACCTAAAAGACAGAGACTCAGCGGATTTACTTGGTTTCAACTGGGGAGGTTGTTAATCCAAGACGAAAAAGCGCACTAACAATTCTCCTTCAGGCGGAGAAACCTCTTTACAGCAATAAATGCTTAGAAACAGAAAGCTAAATAGAAAATGAAGTGCGTACAAGTGTTGTATTGATCTTTCTTGTTGTTCTTAGCTTCTAGGAGCAGGGTTACTTATATAGCACTACTCGGGGTACCTGGAAGGGTTCCAGGTGCCTGAAATGGGATAGAATTCAATTCCCGACGCAACGTTCAAACACCACGCCTAAATGGTTAACAATCGGGTTCCAAGCACCCAGAGTCCAGGCACCCCCAGTCCGGGCGCCCCGGACTGGTCCAGGCACCCCTACCAGGTCTGGGCGCCTCAAGGCCAAAAATCAGCTTTTGTTGATTTTTGGTCCTGGTCTCCTTCTTTGGTTTCGCTCGCATCAGTCCGGGTCTTCCGCTTCGGCTCTGCTAGCTTGAGTGATTTTAGCCATCCGGAATAGGCTCACTTGAACCCAACTTCCGGCCTTCTCGAGCAAGCTTGTCACGCCCCCAGAAGAGTCCCTGTCCGAGAAAATTTCGACAGCATCTCCCCTGTATGGCGAAAAATCAAAATTTTCTACAAGCACTAAATACTCAGCCACAGGCGGCTGGAATAATAACAGTAATAAAAATCAATCACCACGCAGTTTATATATATATATATTCAGCCTCTGGCTGACACAACCACGCAGTAATAATACTCTGACTCGAAATCAACCCTACTCAACTACACTCGTAAAGCCCAAATCCGATTTTTCTTACCTCTTCTGCCGTTCAGGCAGGCATGTAGTAGAGTAAATCCAAATCATACGAAAAGTTCATCCAACGGAAAGATTCCATACAATATCCATATGTAAGTCCAAAACAAAACTAAAATAAAGTCTGATAGCGAAAAAGCTAAAATGAAACAACTCAAAAACCAGCAGCGGAGTAGCACTACGTGCAGTGGGGACTAGCGACTGGAACTCCCTCCTGACAGCATCAACCTGAAAATAACAACAATGGAGGCGGGGTGAGTCCAACACTCAGCAGGTACAGTTGATATGCAAAGTAAAGAAACAACACCTAGCACTAATCATGCGTACAGTCTCCTGATAAGAAAGATAAGAATGCATCTGAAATAAACAGGAGAATACTGTACTAACCAGGTCCTGAGTATAAGGTCAAACAGTCCGAGGGATAAGGAATCCTGTATGCATGTCAAACATAGGTATCCAAACAATATGCAGCATATACAAACACAAGCAATAAATGCATCATGCATATGATGCCAATGATGCGTCTGGTCACCCCCGACGATCATCTCATACAAAAGTGAGGCCGAGTGGGTAGGGCTGTGAATGCACTCTGTCGTCACTACTCCCGATGAGTGACCGAGTAGACGGGATCTTTGTCGGAGTACACCTATCCTCCTACCCCAAATCATAGATGGGGAGCGAATGCTCTCAACTCCCAGACTCAAAGACGGGAGGAATCACGGATAACACGTCAGGTCACACTACCCATGAGCGGACCAACGGTGCCTAACAGAGTCCAACACACTGCCTGAATCGACCACTAACCCATGAGTGGTGTGTGTGATCCATGTAATGGCGATGTGCTCAACAATAATGGAGCGGACTATCGCACAGCATGCAATCATGCAAATGATGCATGGCAATAACCATATAAACATCCTGACCTAATCCATATATATAGAAAAGTGCACCCTAGGTCAACGAATCATATCGAATCAAAGGTACACAGAAGGTATAAAAACCTAGGTCCTGAACATGGTCAAGCATGGCATATCACTACCCCTATAAGCATGTATAAACAGGTAAAATATACCTGAGATGCAAAACCAATCAATCAATCAAGCATGTAAGATTTGGGTAGTGATTAACCGAAACAGATAAGAAACACAATTAATGCAACATGTTAATTTAATTACTAAGCATATCAAATGACATAAGTCAAAAGTACCCGCCTCCAATAGGGTAGTCCAATCCGACTATCGATAAACTCGTCTCGAATCAAAGTCCTGTGTCACCAATACAATTATATTTTATTTAACTAATCCAAATGTATAGCTAAATAAAATTCTTAAGGCTAAATTAGGGTAAAACCCTAATCAATCTAACCATCCAGAAATCCAATTTATCTCCAATTTGATACATAAACCTAATTCATCAACATCACGTATCAAAATTACTACACATGAACCTAACTACAAAATATATCAAATTCCTACCCCTTACCTCAAATCATAGCCACTGCTTGCTGCTGAAAAACAAGTCGTTTGCTGCTGGATTTCAAGGTAAACAACTGCTCCAATCCTGAGGAACCTACTGCCAAAATTCCTAGCTGCAGCTACCTCAGAAATTACTGATTCCTAAATCAAAATACTCAAAATCAACACTTGATGTTATCCAACAGGCCCAAACGCTACTGATTGGATCTGTACCCTAACCTCAAATCGAAAGAGTACCTAATTCCAATCACAGTTAGGGTACAAAGCCTAAGTCTTGTGATGAAACGAACCTGTGGCCGGCGGCAGTGCAAGGGCACAACTTCAGCAGGGCTCGGCTAGGGCAGAAGCTCTGCTCGACGATCGGAGGGAAAGCTCTAGGGCTGAGGAAGGCCGGCGGCAGCGCTGAGAACTCCGCAGCAAGAGGCGACGGCGGCGATTGTGGTGGCGGCGGCGCGTCGCTCAGTGAGGAGGAACAGAAGTGGGGTCTCGGCGAAGAGGAAGAAGAAAGAAAACGAAGAGGAGTGCTCGGCTTCTCCCTTGATCACAACCTAAATGCTCGGGGGAAGATGGAACCGCCGAGTGTGGTTAGGGCAAGGAGGATAGGCGCTTCGGCGTGAGAGAAGAATGGAAGAGGGTGCGGGCGCGGGCGGTTTTCGGGGAGATGGCTCGGCACGCGGGGGAGGAGAAAAGAAATAAGAAAGGAAAATCAGAAAAAGAATAAAAAGAAAAAGAATTAGAAAAGGAAAAGAAAATAAACTTTTCCTCACATAAATGGATAGCGTAAAACAGGCTTTTCCCGGCCCCGTTTCCATCCCCGTTAACTCGTTCGTGCGAGCTCCGAAAAATTCCCGAAAAATTTTCAAGAATTCCGGAAAATTCCCTTAATCATATTCGTCTATTTCCGGTATTTTACATTCTCCCCCACTTATAAAAATTTGGTCCCCAAATTTCGTTATCTACCATCAGCAAGTACTAACAACAGATATAGAGTATAAATGCTGAACGGTAAATAAATCACATACCTCAAGTGAAAAGATGGGGATATCGAGCTCGGATAGTGTCCTCGAGCTCCCAAGTAGCCTCCTCGTCCGAATGATGCTGCCATCCGACTTTAACCAGCCGGATGGTCTTGTTCCGCAACTGACGCTCCTTCCGGTCGAGATCCGTCTGGAACCTCCTCATAGGTAATGTCAGCCGAATCGAACCGAATATCAGAGACATGCGTCGGTCAGTGCACGTATCTCCTCAGATAGATACGTGAAATACATCGTGGACGCTTGACAGGGACGTGGTAGTGCACCGGAAGCTACCGCTCCGATCCTCTCCAAGATCTCGAAAGGCCAATGTACCGCGGAGCTAGCTTACCTCTGAGGCCAAATCTCTTCACCCTTTCGTGGGTGAAACTGCAGAATACATGGTCGCCAACAGAGAACTCCAGGGGTCTGCGTCTCCGATCAACATAGCTCTTCGGCGATCCTGCGCCTCGACATCCTCCGAGTACGGACCAACTCGCATCCTGCTGAACTCTATGAGGTCCCAACAACCGGGCCTCTCAACCTTCCCAGAGGGCCGGTGTCCGATAAGGTCTACCATACAACGCCTCAAACGGTGCCATCCGGATAGCCGAATGGAAGCTTTGTTGTAGGCAAACTCTACCAACGGCAGATGGTCCTCCCAATCGCTCCAAAATCCATAACACATGATCTCAGCAGTCCTCTAACGTCCGAATGGTCGCCCTGATCGCTCATCTGGATGGAAGGTCAGATCGAACGAGCGCCCAGGCTCAAGCCCTGCAGACTACTGCTAGAAAGCGAGACGTAAACGTGGATCTCTATCCAAATGATACATCGGAACACCATGTAGTCCGATAATCTCTCGACAATACAAATCGCTAATCGATCCAGGGGATCAATCCTAAGAAGTGCATGGATTTGGTTAATCGATCAACGATTACCCAAATCGCGTCGCCTCGTCGTGTCCTCGGCAAACCCACCACAAAGTCCATGGTAATGTGATCCCACTTCCACTGTGAATAGGAATCCGCTGAAGTAATCCCGGTCTCTGGTGTTCAGCCTTCACTGCCGACAAACAAGACATCTAGCTACGAAATTCGCGATGTCTTTCTTCATACCGCTCCACCAATAGGAACGCCTCAAGTCTCGATACATACGGGTCCCGCTTGATGGATCGCAAATCGAGAACGATGTGCCTCCTGAAGTAGCTCTGTAAGACCGAATGAGACCGAGGTACGCATAATCGCCTCGAAGAATATAATACCTCCTCGTCTCGTAAACCTGGTCACGCTCGAAGCTATCTCGATCGCCAAAACCGCAAATGCCGATCACGGCTGTGCCTCTCGGATCCTCGTCTCGATCGACGATCGAGCAACCATGGTAACGTAATACCCCTGCGGCCCCTCCTCAAGATCTAACTCGAGAAACTCAATCAAGTCCGTGATCAAGTCCGGCAAGCCAAAGTCCTCTCGACTTCCTACTGAGTATCTGCAACCACATTAGCTTTCCTGTGGTGGTAGCTAATGGTACAATCATAGTCCTTCAGAACTCCATCCATCTCCTCATCGGAGATTAAGCTCCTTCGGGTGAAAATGTATTGAGACTCTTATGATCGGGAAAAATCTGTGATATCATATAAATGATGACGCCAAAGCTTCAGAGCAAAGATGATGGCGACTAACTCCAAATCATGAACTGGGTAGTTCTTCTCATGCTCCTTCACCGACGAGAAGCATAAGAGACTACTCTGCGTGCTGCATCGGAACAGCGCCCAAACCACAGAGAGACGCGTCGGTGTAAAGTACAAATCCATCCTCTCCAAAAGGTAAAACCGGAGCCGACACTAATCTCCGCCTCAGCTCCTGGTCGCAATCCTCGGACCATATGAACTTCACGCCTTTCCGGTAAGACGTCGGTGGCATAGCAATACGCGAGAAGCCCTCGACAAAACGTCGGTAATATCCGCCAAACCCAAAATCGGATCTCTGAATCGACTTCGCCGCTCCCAACCGTGACCTCGATCTTCCGAGGATCGAAATACCTCGCTAGAAACCACGTGTCCCGTAAACCCAATCGAGGATAGCCGAATGCACTTGCTGAACTTCGGCGTGATGTCGTCAAGAATCTCTAAGATCGCGAAGATGTTGTGCATGCTCCTCCTCGGAGAGTAGACCAATATGTCATCAATGAAAGCGATAACAAACTTATCCAGATACTCCAGAAAGATGCGGTTCATCAAGTCCATAAACACTGAGCATTGGTAAGCCCAAATGGCATTACAAAACTCATAATGACCAGATCCGTACGGAAAGTTGTCTTCAATATCTGCGTCTCGACTCTCACCGATGATATCCGGATCGCAGATCAATCTTAGAATATATTGATGTACCTGAGCTGATCAAACAAATCCTCAATCCGTGGTAATGGATATTTATTTCTGATAGCACTGAATTCCGTAGTCAATACATAACCTCATGGTACCATCCTTTTCTTGACAAATAATAACTGGAGAACCCCATGGTGAAACACTAGGGCGAATAAATCCTCTGTCTAAAAGCTCCCGGAGTTGAACCTTCAGCTCGCTCAACTCTTTTGGTGCCATACGATACGGAGCTTTCGATGTCTCGGAATCAGCTCAATAGCGAACTCCACTAGCCTTCTAGGAGGCAACTTGGCGACTCCTCCGAAATACAGGTATTCGGACAACAGAACGCTGAGAATCGCGAACTACTACCGCCTCTCGATCGATCAACGACAACAAAACCATGACATGAAGATGCAGTCATGCCGAATCGCCGAAATAATCGAGATGCCGTTGTCTCTAAGTGAAACTCCACGAGGGTTGGTTCGAAGGCCGGAAAGTGACCACCCTCGTCTGGCAATCAACGGTAGCATGATATACCGATAGCCAATCCATACCAAGAATGATATCAAACTCGACCATCTCCAATACTAGAAGATCTACCGTAAGTATCATGTTGCCAAAGTCTAACGGCAACCTCGATCTCTGGGTGACGTCTAAAGTATCACCGGTAGGAGACAATCAATCGCCGCAACCTAAGGGTAATCTACCAATCTCCCGCATAAAAGTACGGGATATAAAAGAGTGCGAACTACCAAGATCAATCAAAATATCGGAAAATGCATAAATGAAAATCGTATCATGGGAAAACGGATCCGTCGGCTCACTGAGCATCCTCTCTGGTAATAGCATGAACACGACTGGCTCCTCGGAGGAGGAGGTGGTAATCTTGCCGCGGGCCGGGTAGTCTCGCCACCGAGGCGCGCTGGAATATGTGCGATAAGACCGAGAGGATGGTGATCGATCTGTACTGGCGAATCGAGTCGACATCGCTTCGAGTCGATAATAAGGTCCCGGAGCAAAACTCGGGGTGCTACTGAAGCACTGGAGTACTCCTGTCCAAGCATGCCAAATGCCGCTGCTGATGTGAAGATTGGGCTTCCGCCTCCTCGATATGCCCCGACCGACTAGACCGCTGTCCCTCCGACCTGACCTCGGGCAGCGTGTCTGAGCCTTCACCGACAATCTCGGCTCTGGTGCCCGGCAGCTTGCAATAAAAGCAACCCGCCCCAGAGCAAGCTGGGTGAGGTGATCTCGATCCACATCTGAAACAATGAGTATCACGGAAGGTGGTTGCCTCACGAGAAAACCGGGAACGCCTCAAGAAGACCGCCCCATTCTCGAGGCCCACGTGACACCTGTAGTACTCGACCGACTGCTCGACTACTCGAGGCTGTGTCACCGAGTCTGCCGGACTGCCTAATGTTCGACCAGTATGCTTTCTTTTCCTGTCCGGATATGCTGTCAGAGCTAACTCTATCATCAAAGCTCGATTCAATGCATCGAGTAGGATGTAATCCCTAATCCAAAAGTCAGTATATGCGAGATAACCGTCCAACTCGTGAAACCGCGATCATGCGAGTTACGCCTCCGCAACTAACTCGACAAACCGAGTCAACCGGAGGAATTACAGATATACTCGGTCATCGAGCGGTTATTCTCGCCTCGACTCATAAAATCACGCAGACATCCGATAGACATGGAAAAGAAACGGCTCAAAGCCTCTCGAACTCGGTCCATGTGACGCTCGCCACCAATAATAGAACCGAGTAACCCACCGGCATTAGCTTCATCCCGTAAATGGTAGGCAAGCACTGCTTTCTCCCACTCGGAGCAAGCCATAGAAGAAAGTCTGCTCCATAGTCTCTATCCATGACAGAGATACTCGGATCGAGATCTCCACGAAAAAGAGTGAAACGAGTCTTCATCGACTCGGCCAGGCTGGAATCCTAGCTCGTGCAGCGACAATATCAGTGAACTGTGTCGGGACGGCGCTGATACTACAGGTGGTACCGCTGAATAAACCGGAGGAGGAACTCCCGGTGCTGCTGGAGCATAGGCCATCGGTGGTACTGCCTGGGGAACAAAAGTGGTGGCAACGGAGGTACGAGGGAAAGGTACCGGATGGAGCG